>NC_086449.1:679135217-679453551 GCF_028390025.1 Pseudophryne corroboree
TCACACATACAAGGCAAAACAAGCTAACCAGCTTGAACACTCAGCAACACCTGAACAACAGTACTTAACCAAGTAACAACACAGTACTAAACCAAGAACAAAGCAGTACTGAACCAAGTAACCACTGCAGGATAACGAAGCGCTGGGCGGGCGCCCAGCATCCTCTATGGACTACGAGAAAAGGATTTACCGGTAGGTAATTAAAATCCTATTTTCTCTTACATCCTAGAGGATTCTGGGGTCCACATTAGTACCATGGGGATGTACCAAAGCTCCCAGAATGGGAGGGAGAGCGCGGAGGCTCCTGCATAACCGATTGACCAAACTTTAGGTCCTCAGAGGCCAACGTATCGAACTTGCTGAACTTAGCAAACGTGTTCGACCCCGACCAAGTAGCCGTTCGGCAAAGTTGTAAAGCCGAGACACCCCGGGAAGCTGTAGAGTGGGCCTTAACCGATTTTGGACATGGCAATCCTGCCGGAAAATACGTATGCTGGATAGTGAACCTGATCCAGCGAGAAATCGTCTGCTTAGAAGCAGGACACCCAAGTTTCTTGGGATCACACAGGACAAACAGAAAGTCCAACTTTCTGTGACGAGCAGTCCTCTTCACATAGATCTTCAGAGCCCTTACAACATCCAAGGACTTTGATGGAATTAAGGAGTCAGTAGCAACTGGCACCACAATAGGTTGGTTTATATGAAAAGCCGACACAACCTTTGGAAGGAACTGCTGATGCGTCCTGAGCTCAGCTCTATCTTCATGGAAAATTAAGTAGGGGCTTTTACAAGATAAAGCCCCCAATTCCTACACATGTCTAGCAGAAGCTAAGGCCAACAATGTGACGCCCTTCCACGTGAGAAACTTGACCTCAACCTCCTGTAAAGGCTCGAACCAATCCGATTGCAGGAACTGTAACACCACGTTAAGATCCCAGGGTGCCGTAGGAGCCATAAAGGGAGTCTGGACGTGCAGAACCCCCTTCAAGAAAGTCTGAACCTCAGGGAGGGAAGCCAGTTGTTTCTGGAAGAAAATGGATAAAGCCGAAATTTGGACTTTTATGGATCCCAAACGCAGACCCATATCCACACCTGCTTGCAGGAAGAGGAGAAACCATCCAAGTTGAAACTCAGCCATAGGAAACTTCTTGGATTCACACCAAGATACATACTTTTTCCAAATGCGATGGTAGTGTTTAGACGTTACCCCTTTCTGAGCCTGTATCAGGGTAGGAATAACCTTGTTCGGAATGCCTTTTCGAGCTAAGATCTGGCATTCAACCAGCATGCCATCAAATGTAGCCATGGTAAGTCTTGATAACTGAATGGCCCCTGTTGCAGAAGGTCCTCTCGAAGAGGAAGAGGCCTCGGATCTTCCAGTAGTAATTCCAGAAGATACGCGTACCAAGCCCTTCTTGGCCAGTCCGGAGCAATGAGGATAGCCTGAACTATCCTCATTCCACATGCTTTTCTATCCAGTATGCTTATTCTACGGCAGGCTTGCCGTGTCCAAAATCTGTTAAGACCCACTCTACTCGTAAAGTGGGTTCTTCCTGGGTGGCTGCTCGGGGTGTCTCGGCTTTACAGCTTTGCAGAGCAGCTACTTGGTCCGGGTCGAACACATTTGCTAAGTTCTACCAGTTCGATACTTTGGCCTCTGAGGACCCATAGTTTGGTTAATCTGCCTCAGCACTCTCCCTCCCATACTGGAAGCTTTGGTACATCCCCATGATACTAAATGGAACCCCAGCATCCTCTAGGACGTAAGAGAAAATAGGATTTTAATTACCTGCCGGTAAATCCTTTTCTCGTAGTCCATAGAGGATGCTGGGCGCCTGCCCAGTGCTTCGTTTTCCTACATTGTTGCTTGGTTAAGTATTGGTTCAGCTGTTGCTGTTCCTATTTCATGCTGGTTAGCAGGGTTTCTTCTAGTTCCTGCTGGTTAGTTGCATGCTGGTTAACATGGTTTCTTCATGTTTCATGCTGGTTAACATGGTTTCTTCATGTTTCATGCGGGTTAGCATGATTTCTTCATGTTGCATGCTAGTTGGCATGGTTTCTCCATGTTTCATGATGGTCAGCATGGTTTTTCAGTTCAGTGTGAGCTGGTGTGATTCTCACCACTATCTGTGTATTCATTCTCTCGAAGTATGTCCATCTCCTCGGGCACAGTTTCTAGACTGAGTCTGGTAGGACGGACACAGAGGGAGGAGCCAGCCCACACTATTAAACTCTTAAAGTGCCCATGGCTCCAAAGGGACCCATCTATACCCCATGGTACTAACTGGAACACCAGCATCCTCTACGGACTACGAGAATAGGATTTATCAGTAGGTAATTCAAATCCTATTTTTCCATGAGGACAGATCCGAACTCAGGACTCGTCAGCAATTTCTTCCTAAGTTGGTGTCCGCATTTTACATCAACCAACCTATTGTGGTTCCGGTTATTACGGACACATCTGCTATTTCAAAATCTTTGGATGTTGTGAGGGCTTTGAAGGTGTATGTTAAGAGAACAGCTCATCACAGGTAATCGGACTCTCTGTTTGTTCTCTATGAACCCAATAAAATTGGGTGTCCTGCTTCGAAGCAGTCAATAGCACGTTGGCTCAGGCTCACTATCCAGCATGCTTATTCCATGGCAGGCTTGCCGGTTCCAAAATCTATACATGCCCACTTTACTAGGTCGGTGGGTTCTTCTTGGGCGGATGCCTGGGGTGTCTCGGCTTTACAGCTCTGCCGAACAGCTACTTGGTCAGGTTCGAACACGTTTGCTAAGTTTTACAAGTTCGATACTTTGGCCTCTGAGGTCCTTCTGTTTGGTCAATTAGTTCTGCAGGAACCTCAGCACTCTCCCACCCGGTTTGGGAGCTTTGGTACTTCCCCATGGTACTAAATGGATTCCCAGTATCCCCTAGTACGTAAGAGAAAATAGGATTTTAATTACTTACCAGTAAATCCTTTTCTCATGGTCCGTAGGGGATACTGGGCGCCCACCCGGTGCTTCGTTCTTCCTGCACTGTTACTTGGTTAAGTAATGGTGTTTGGTTCAACTGTTGCTGTTCTTGTTTACAAGTTTTGGTTAGCATTGCTTTCCTCTTGTTATAGTTGTGCTGGTTCAAAATTTCACCACTTTCTTTTTCTATATCCTTCTCTCAAAGTATGTCTGTCTCCTCGGGCACAGTTTCCTAGACTGAGTCTGGTAGGAGGGGCATAGAGGGAGGAGCCAGCACACCTAATCAAACTTCTATAGTGCCCATGGCTCCTAGTGGACCCATCTATACCCCTTGATACTAAATGTACCCAGTATCCAGTATCCCCTACGGACTACGAGAAAAGGATTTACCGGTAGGTAATTAAAATCCTATTTTCCATACTTTATAAAGGGGCATTGATCTCACAAAGAAGCGTGGTCACACAATAGTACCCCCAATTCAAATTACACCACACAGTAGCATAATCTTATTCACAATACACCGCATGTAGTGCCCCTGATTCATAATACACCACCTAGTAATGCCCATCATTATGGTTACATCACTCCCTTTATTCACGTTGCACTACACAATGGTACCCTTTATACATGTTATACCACAGAGTAGTGCCCGTTATATACAATGCCGACAGTAGTAGTGCCCCTTTCACATAATGCCCACAGTAGTAGTGCCCCTCACACATAATGCCCACAGTTGTAGTGCCTCTTACACATATTGACCACAGTAGTGCTGCTTATACACATAATGCCCACAGTAGTGACCCTTATACACATCTCTGCCTCTGTCTCTCCAGCAGCTCACTGCCTGTGTACCTCCAGCAGCTCCATTCCCTATGTCCCTCCAGCAGCTTCCCCACTCTCTTGTCCCTCCAGCTTCCTCTCATCTTGTCCTCAAGATGCACAGAACCTGAGGAGGGGATGAATGCTGTACAACAGACACAGTGTGTGTGAGTACCAGAAGGGGTGGGCTGTTGATGGTGTAGGACCACGGAGCCATCAGGACCTGAGAAAGGGGGAGGTGGCTGAAGCTCATCTGTCACACTAGTGACGCTTGCATCATCGATTGACATAGGTGATGGGGCGGGCTTTTCAGTTGGAATTACTGTGCCGGGCAATGGAGGAGGGGGAACTAGTCCTCCCTACAATTACTTTAGCCCCTGTGCATATTATTCCCTTAGGTCATTAGCTATATAGGACTGTTATATATATGTGCATATTATTCCCTTAAGCCCATAGCTGTATTAAATGTTTTATATATATATATATATATATATATATATATATACACAAAGTCTGCTAGGACCGGCACTCCCCCATCCAGCTCTCAATGCTCAGGTGCCCTCTTAGGTAGAGATGAGTAGATTGAACAGATGAAGCGGCACTCTGAGTCTGTCGAATTCAAATATATTTCACACAAAGTGATCCAACGTTTTGGGGTCTATGCGCCCCTTTGTCAAGGTGAACAAGGTGATTGTTCACCTTGACAAAGGGGCGCATAGACCCCGAAACGTTGGATCACTTTGAGTCTGTCGAATTCAAATATATTTCACACAGAGTGCCGCTTCATCTGTTCAATCTATATATATATATATATATATATATATATATGTGTATATATATATATATATATATATACAGATAGATAGATAGATAGATAGATAGATAGATAGATAGATAGATAGATGTGCATATTATTCCCTTAAGCCACTAGCTGTGTAAAATGTATGTATATATGTAATATTTTACATTATGTTATCATTTTATGTTATAAACAGTTCTCTGTTCTTCGACAATTTTGCTTGTACTGGATTATGTGTCCAAGTGGACCTAATTTGCACGGTCGTCGCTGTGTTTGCACATTTAGCTCAACACGCACATCTTCCTGTTCAGGGTTTGACGTCCTTTATGGTTCTGCTAGCTAATCCTTGGAAGGTTGTCTCAAGTCTGTCTTTATAGATTCTAGGGTTATTACCTGGCCTTTACTAGCCTCAACATGGGTGGCTACAACTATGGAAACTTTGGGCCGAAAATTTGTGCAATTTTATAGCAGATCGCTCAGAGATTCCCTACTGAATCTAGCTGAACACGTCACGTTGTGTGAGGCTGTATGAAACTGTGCTCAGGTGACTTCCAGGGTTTCAGCTACAGTCATTTTAGCTCCCAGGGCCTTGTGGATCTGTAATTGGAATGCACATTTATAATAAATCATTCATTAGCATGTCTTCCATTTAGTAGGAACATTCTTTTTCGGCCAGGACTGGATGCTATTTTCCTTATCAGTGGGAAATGCCCTTTTCTCCTGGATGGCTGCCTCTTATCAGCATTTCCAGGTTGTCACTACTTCTTTCTGGGTGGAGCATCCACAAGAGATCATTATGCCACAGGCTGATACTTCCCAAACAAGAGTTCTGCTTCCAGCTGCAGTTTTTCTGTTATTACTCAGCATTCAGGGGCTAAAGCTCCAAAGAAGTCTAGCACCTACTGAGGTCTCTGTCTCTTTTTCTACCTAATTCGCTTGCAAATTGCTGGGTGGTTGCTCAAGTTCACTGTATGTTGATTAAAATTGTCTTCAGACACCTGGGTTATGGTGATACTTTGCAATGGTTACTTCTTTGACTTCAAGTCAGCCACCATTCCTTTTCAGATGGTGTTATTGCTGTTGTTCTGTTTCTGAAACAGAAACTGGGCTACTCTTGTTCGTAACCTGACCAGCTTATTCTAGCCGATCTTCGCGCCTTGAACAATAGGTTGTGGGTAGTTCATTTGCGAATGGAATCTCTGATCAATGATCCAGAGCATGGAAGCCACCAATGTTTGGCCTCACTAAAAGTCAAGAAGCGTATCTTCATGTTCTGATTTAGGCAGGTTATCTTATTCTCCATTGCAGGCTCTACCATTAGGTGTAGCCTTGTCTCTGCACTTTTTCACCAAATTCAGGTCTGTGATGGTAAGCTTGTTGCGCAAAGAAGTATCACAATCATACTTTTTTTTAAACGTTCTGCTTGTGTATGACAAGTCAACTTCAAACTGACTCTAATACTTTTTTTTCCTTTCAAATAATGTTTATTGCTTTTTCATAAATGAGGTAACAAACATTTGCAAAAGACAGAATATGGACCAACATGTTCAAGTACAATTAGCAGAGTATGGGGCAGATATAAAGTCATAAATGAAACATACAACTGAATTGTGAGATACCCAGTGAATATAAAGTAGGCTGCAAGTCAATACATTTCTAAAACAGACATCTAAAATTAACATAACAGGTTATAAAGTCAGAAAAAAAGAAGAAATGGGGAAAAAGGGGGGGGGGGAATGGGGGAACGGCGGTCAATGCCTAACTGAGCAATCTCATGACATACAGGAGCCAGTACAGTTTAGAATCAACATTCGATGGTAAGTATTCCTAAGGAAGGAGGTCATAAATTGATAAACCGTACATAAGAGATTGGCGGGAGCCTCACAGAGTGAAACTAGCAGAAGGAGACATTATTACTAGGTTGTAATATGTTAATTACAAGTTAAACAGCATTTTCCTATGTAAATACCAGTCTGTGGAATCAAATCGGGCAAAAATCTGGTCTTGGGAGAGTACTAATATAAGGGTTTCATTTTTTCTAAAAATTTTGCTACGCCACCTTCCGAATCAGCCAAGGTAGAAAAGCGATCTATAAACAGAATCTTGAGAAGCGTGGCATGTACTGCTGATAGAGTTGGAGCGTGCTTAGATATCCATTTCTGGAAAATAACCTTTTTTGCAATGGTAACTATCAGCGTAAGGAATGGTTAGAGGTGCGAATGGGATATGCCCAAGTTCCAAACCGAAAAATCTGCCAGCAGTAATGCCTGTGGATGTAATGAGGCTCTGATTCCAAGACTATTACTAATATACTGTACTATTTTGTTACAGAACCTTTTAATGCTACCACATTCCCAAAAGTTGTGAAAGAACGTTGCTGAAGAGTGGAAGCACTTCAAGCAGCGTCCAGTCTCCTCGGCTACAAAATGTCATCTCTGTGCCTGTGAGATATATGCCCTGTACACAGTTTTTACATGTACCTCTTGTAAAGATGATGCTTTCAATATCTGCAATGTTTTATCATAATGGTGAAAGATGGACTCTGAATCTGTAAGACTTGGAATAAATTTGCACCATGATTGTACAACTCGGTTTTGGATTTTATCACATGGAACATTAAGCAAATCATTGTATAAGTATTTGGTTTTATATATAGACGGGACACGGGAGCAGGATAGGCTCAGCAATGGGAAAAGAGGGCCAGTCAAAGTAGAATCAGTCATCACTGGTGGTAATGAGTTTATGTAATGTCGAATTTGGAAATATGCATAGAGGTGTGAGACGTGTAAACCAAATTTCTCTTTCAGCGAGACAAATGGTAGTAAGACACCACCAGGGTCAAAAACATCTGCTATTTTCTTTATGCCTTTTAACTGCAGGCGGTGGAAAATTGCATCGTCAATGCCTGGTGTGAAAAGTGGGTTACCCCATAGAGGTAGAAAATTAGAGTATAATGGGTTTCTAGACAGTTTCCTGTTGACCGCCCACCAGGACTGATAAATATCCCTGAACAATAAGTGGGAGCGTATATTATCTGGGATCATGGATCTAGGTGTATGCAGGAGAGCACTAGGAGAGAAAGGGATAAATAGAGCACAATCTAGGTCGAACCAGGTGAACATGCTACGTTCATAGAACCAATCCAGTACATATCTAAAAAGGACCGATTGGGAAAAGTGTAATATATCGGGGAGTCCTATACCCCCCTTATGCCGCGGTAGTTTCAAGAACCTTCTAGAGAAGGTTTACCGCCTTTCCAAAGGAATCTACTGAACATGGTTTCAACTATTTGTATGTCTGATTTCAACAAGCGCAAGGGGAGCATTTGTATCAGGTACGATAATTGAGGAAAGAGCACTGACTTAATTAAGGCATTTCTACCCAATACTGACAGTGGCAAAGAGGTCCAATTATCAAGTTTTTTTGAGATAGATTTGATAAAATGTAAACAATAAATGTCTCGGAGGTTCATTGGTATCTGCACCCCTAAATACTTTATAGCTTTAGTAGCTATTTTAATAGTTTGGTATGAGCTGTATGTATCTAGATAGGTAGGCAGTCCGTTCAGTGGAAGCAGTTCGGACTTGTGTATATTTATAGAATATCCAGAGAATGATCCGAAAACATTAAGTCAAAAGCTGCTGACAAAGTTAAATCAGGGTGTGACATTTGTAGCAACATATCGTCGGCAAATAGTGAGAGACGGAGGTCAAGCCCACCCACTCTAATACCATGATACAGGGTAGATTGTCTAATTGATATGGCTAATGGTTCCAATGTCAATGCAAACAGGAGTGGAGAGAGGGGACACCCCTGATGGGTACCCCGTTGGATAAGAAAAGGTTGTGACAGAAAACCATTGCAGAGGATTCTCGAATCAGGGTTGCTATATAAGATCCATATGTAATCAATAAAACGTGAAGGGAGACCGAATCTAGACATTGTATCAAATAAGTGATCCCAGGGTACCATGTCAAATGCTTTTTCCGCATCCAAAGATAATATAGCCGCTGGAACAATAGATCTGGCATACTGGGATGTAATGATTGCTGATAGGACCTTCCGAATATTCACCGTTGAGGAACGGCCCATAATAAAACCTGTTTGATCACAATGAATGATAGAAGGTAATACCAGTTTGAGCCTTTCTGCAAGTATTTTCGTTAACATTATGTAATCCAGGTTAATCAAGGATATAGGGCGATAAGATTCAGGGTCAGATAGGTCTCTGCCAGGTTTGGGCAGAATGGTAATTGTGGCAGAGTTAAAATAAAGAGGTAGTTCTCCAGTGGTGAGAATATTATTAAAGACCCTGGTCAATAAAGGCGTCAATTTAGGAGCTAACAATTTGTAAAATTCTGAGGAAAGGCCATCCGGTCCCGGGGCATTTCCCGCTTTTTAGGTGAGCTATGGTCTGGGAGACCTCCGTCTCAGTAATAGCCGCCGTCAATGTAGCACCAAGGGTAGTTTCCAGCTGAGGGACAGGTAAATCTTTCCAAAAATCATGAGACTGGGAAGGGGAAGAAGGGGTGGGGGGTTTAGAGTATAGAGTGGTATAATAGGTTTGCATGATTTGAGCAATCTGGGCATTGGTGGGTGTAAGTGAACCTTCGGGGGTCCTGAGGGGATGTATTAACATCGGGGGTCGTTGGCCTTGTAGTAGATGTGAAAGTAGTTTACCCGATTTATTACCAAATCAATGAAATCTGGCATCTTTTTTAAAGCAATATCTAGATTCCATTTTAATAAGTAGGCTATCAAAAGCCTGCTTGGCTGTACAATATAGAGTTTTATTATTAGGGGCGGATCAGATTTACAGGACTGGAATGATTCCGTTAGTGCAGATTGTGCCTGTAGATATTCAGAGTGTAAAGATTTGTATGTTTGAGAAGTATGAGAGATAATCTCACCCCTAAGGACTGCTTTTGAGGCTTGCCCAAACATCTGGGGTGATTCCGAGAGGGTCTCAGGATTGGTGTCACAATATGAATCCCAGGCCTATTCTAGCTTATTCCTAAAGTTAAGGGAGTGGGACAGAGAGGAAGGGAAGCTCCAAGACCGAAAGGTACTCCTCTCAGTGTGAAATTGTAATTCGAGCCACACTACCGCATGGTCAGAAAGCACAATAGGTTCTATCATGACTCTATGTACATGGGACAACAGGTGATCAGAAATAAAAATATAATCTATTCGGGATAGAGTTCCATGTGCTGCAGAGAGACATGTATAATCTTTTTCTATGGGGTTCAAAGATCTCCAAATATTTAGAAGTTGTAAAGATTGCGCAACCAGGATATACCTTGTTTGGGTAAAGGTGTGCCCCTAGTGCCTGGTACTTGTTTATCCAGTTGGAGGGAAGTGACCATGTTAAAATCACCACCCAAAATAAGTGGGACATCCTGCCGTAGTGTGAGGATGCGTAATATTTTACGTAAAAAGATTGGTATGTTAGTGTTAGGGGCATACACATTACACAATACATATGGACGACGGTCCAGTAAAACCTAACATAATATAAATCTACCTTCAGGGTCAGTAGTCATGGACGTGAGTTCAATAGGAACAGTGTTTTTTACCAGAATTGCCACCCCTCTGGCTTTGGAGGTAAATGGGGAAGAAGCAAGAACTTTCCACTTCAAAGTATTAAGTTTTAGCATTTCAGAAGCCACTAAGTGAGTCTCCTGCAAATAAACAATATCAAGTTTCATTCTGTTCAAGTACAACAGTATTTTCTTCCTTTTCTGTGGCGAATTAATCCCGCCAATGTTCCAAGAACCTAATTTAACGGTAGACATTAATCATAAGATACGTGGTAAGTAGTTGGGACAACTTAAACATGCTATAGTACAGTGGCATTGATCTGTGAGGAGAGGGGCAGACTGGGAAAGTTTGGGGAGGGAAGAAGAAAAGAAAAAGATAGGAAGAAAAGAACAGTGTGGTACAGTTAAAATTATCCGTACCATACATATAACGTTGTAAAAAAGGTAAGAATAACCCTCCGACTAGCAGCAGGGTACCTGAGAGGTATATAACAAACAACATAAAACAAAAACAGAACCAAAAGAGGTCTTCATGACTTCCGAAGTACATTAGTACACAAAGATCATATTAAGGACAGAGCGCGTCCTCGCCGATCCCACCAGCAACCAGAAGCAGGAAGGCAGTTAGGCAGTTACCCCTGCAATAAAATAACATCTCCAGCCGGGTGTAGGCAAAAAAGTGAGTAATGAGGTATACATTATAAAACAGTGCAGAGGTCTCATGAAAGGACACGGTTATTCACTCATAATCAGCATGGCGTTTGAGGTATTCAAGTAGATGATTTATAACAAGGAGGAAATAGGAGATCAAAAAATATAACCAGGTGTGACGTGGTGGACGATACACCGCATATTCAGATTTGGGCCGGTGGAATACGTCTCGAAAAAAGTAACAAGCATTGCGTCAGTTCTCGTCATTGTCATCAGAAGCACCAGCATTATCCTCTTCTTCTTTCAAAAAGGCCTCGGCGTCCGCTACAGAGAGAAAGACAGCAAAGGACGTACCAGAGTAAATACGCAGCCGTGCAGGGTACAGCAGGGAAAACTTTCTGTTGTGTTGTATGAGAGAAGAACAGAGAGGAGAAAAAGCCCTTTGTGCTTTAGAAAGTTCCGCTGAGTAGTCCTGAAATATCAGAATCTTATGAGAATCCCAGGCAATATTGCGTGTTTTACGGGATGCCCTCCAGATCACTTCTTTATGCAAAAAGTTAAGGCATTTGAAAAGCACCACTCGTGTGTTTTCTGAGCACCTATCCTGTGTGCACGCTCGATCACTATATCATTGCAGGCAGCAGATATGCCGAGAAGCTCCGGCAAGGTGACACGTAAAAAGGTGTACAATTCGTTGCCTTTGAGGGTTTCTGGGAGACCAATTACACGAAGATTCGATCTGCGTGATCGATTTTCAAGGTCATCTAGTTTATTCCAAATCTGGTGATGTGATTTAGTGACATGCTGCACTTCCTGCTTGAGCACAGATACATCATGAAATAATTCACCTGCACGTTGTTCAGTTTGTAAAACTCTATGTAAGAGCTGAGCTATCTGTTTACTAATACCTGCCATCTGGGCCTGCAGAAGGGGTCCCATAGCAATACGAATAGCCCCCACCATGTCATTATATGTGACCGGTGCTGCCAGTGTAAAGAGGACCTGGTCTCCTGGGGGTGCAGCTAGGGAGACACTGACCTGAGTGGGAGATGCAGAGGGAGCCTCTGGCATGCAGTGCAGGGTCGAAGTGGGTGGAGAAGGGGGAGCATGTAGCGGGGCTCCAGCGTCCGAATCCACCTTGGATTCTGCGCAGCGCTTCTCCTTTTCCTTCTCCTTCTTTTTGCTGGGCATGGTGGGCGTCAAATACCGCTCCATACAGCGGTCCCGGCTCTCGCCACTGGTAGGGAGGGTGTTGCAGGGGTTGCTGGAGGCTAGAAGCCTTGTAAAAGGTGCAGTGGCCGGCCTGCAGCACGGAGCTCTCTCCTCACGCTGTTCACATAGCAGCCGGGAGCCGGAAGTCTGACTCTAATACTTTTACGATTCTAATACTTCCTGGTCGTGGCTCAACTAATGCCTTGTCAGTGCCTTCAGTTCTGGGGGTGGTTTTCATCGGGTGGTCTTCAGTATGCCGAATGTCGGGATCCCGGCGCACAGTATACCGGCGCCGGAATCCCGACACCCGGCATACCGACAAATATTCTCCCTCCTGGAGGGAGAATGAATAGCGTGGCGCGCATAGCGTGCCACCACAAGGGGCTCCTTTGCACTCGCAACGCTGTCGGTATGCCAGCGGTCGGGCTCCCGGCGCCGGTATGCTGGTCGCCGGGAGCCCGACCGCCGGCATACCATACTACACCCTTTTCATCCCCTATCTCCAGCAAGTTTTTCTGCAGAGTCCAAAGCATGAACCCTAGAGAACTTGGTCATTACAGTGCTGTAAGGGCCTCGTCTGTCGATCTTGTGGTGCTTGAAGTTGCTGACCACAATGGTCCCCACCGTTGAGACTATTCAGTATGCCAGGTTTCACTTGTGGGGAGTTCTAGTGGGTAATTCTTTAAATTGGAAGGGTTGCTCGCCATCCGTCATCTCAATTTTCCCATCCTATTTTATAGCACTCAAAAGTCTCTCCATTGGTGGCTTGTTTACAAGCATAATCCTTCATCACTCCAAATTTTAATCATTGTGACCATGGTTGCGAGTCTTCTTTGCTGGGGTGCTGTGAACTTACATTTTTGGCTCTCGGACCTTTGGACACTGTCTCAGACAGCTCTGCCCATTAATGGGCTGAGTTCCAAGCCACCTTTTCTGTCTCGCTTCAGAGCCCAGTCCATCCTGGCCGGCCTGTTCGCATTCAGTCGGATAATGCTATGGCGGTGACATTTGTAAGTCCTCACGGAGGCAAAAAGAGCGCAGCTGCAATGGCAAAACCAGCCTGAGGGCATTATTCAGGGAATCCCGGGATTGAGCGTTTCTTAATCCCGGATCCTGGGATTGAAAAAATGCCCGGGGATTGGACTCACTACTCATGACCTCTTGGCACACCTTCAGGGTTTTACATTTTAGTACAGGATCCAGGTATCTACAGGGGATGCCATGACTGTTAAGTGGAATTTTCATTTACCATATATATTTTCATTCTTAGTGGCTACAAACTGGTCAAGTAGGTCATGGTACGCCAACATTCTCAAATTGACGGTAGGTCCCAGAATGCGTTTTCCACTTAGACCAGACCTGCTGCAACAAGATCCGTTTCTACACGAGATCCTTCCTCTGTTGGCTTGGCTTTAGTAACCGAGCATTTGAAAGCGAACTGTTGTTATTTCTCTCTCAGTAGTGCAGATGGGGCAGATGGAATGTACCGAGAGATTTAGATTTGGATGGGTTATATTTTTCCTGTGCAGGGTAAACACTTTTGCATATAGGCCACAAATGTTACACAACTTTATTTTTACACAGCAATTTAAATTTCAGTTTTGAACACACCACACCCAAATCTAATACCCCTTTCTCTTACGTCCTAGAGGATGCTGGGGTCCACATTAGTACCATGGAGTGTAGACGGGTCCATCAGGAGCCATGGGCACTTCAAGAGTTTGATAGTGTGGGCTGGCTCGTCCCTCTATGCCCCTCCTACCAGACTCAGTTTAGAAAATGTGCCTGGTGGAGCCTTTCACAGCTAGGGAAGCTCCATAGGAGTTTTTTTAGTTTTATTATTTTTGTTAGGGTTAGGCACAGGGAGGCTGCTGGCAACAACCTCCCTGCTTCGTGGGACTTAGGGGGGGGAATAGTGTCCAACCCGCTGAGGTTAATGGCCACTATCTCCGCTGACAGGACATTAAGCTCCTGAGGGTGATGATCGTTAGACCCCGAGGCGACCGCTCACTCCCGCAGCATGCCGCCACTCCCTAAGAGAGCCAGAAGATCGCGTTGGTGAGTAGGACACCGGCAACCCGCAAGCGGGGAGTCAGTGTGAATGACGGCAACAGGGTGGGAGCGCAGTACTGAAGCTGCGCTCTGGAGGCTCACCGGTACTGCAGTGCGGCGCTGTAAGGGGCGCCCTGGGCCAGCACAATACCCTTACACTTGTCACTGCATCTATCAGGGTCACTGCACTGCTGCTAGAAATTGTACCTCAGGCCAGTATAAAGAATGTAAAGTGCGGGAAGACGCGCCATTTTCGGGGCAGAGCTTCTCCTCAGAGCGGATCCAGCAGCTTTTCAGTGCCATTTTCTCCCTGAAGAACATCACACAGAGACGCTGACAGGGAGCGCTGACCCTCCACATAACTCCAGTCATCCTGTGCAGTACCAGGGGGTTATAGAAGGGGAGGGGGGGGGGGAGAATTTATAACTGTGTAGTCCATTAAGGGTGCACAGTCAGCGCCAGACATTTATTCCATAACTGTCTACTGGGGGGCTGTGTGTGCTGGCTCCATTAACTCTGTGTCTCTCTGAAGGTGCTTGGGGGAAACTGTGTCTGACATTTTCCTGTGTGTGTGTGTATGCAAATCTCACATTACTATGTCCAGGGACTCTGTATCTTGTGCTGCAGAGTATGTATCTTCACCAGAGGAATCCATTCCATGTACTCAGGAATGTAATATACTGTCTCAGCCACCTGAATCAGAACCCAGTGGGTGACTTCTATTAAGGGCATGATATCCCAGATTTCTACTAGGATAGCGCATAATGAGACTGAAACACGGGTTTTAAAGAAATCTGTGGAGGTTTTGTCTGGTTTTGTCCCCACTACTTCGAAATCCACTAGTATATACCCAAAGAAACGTGCGCTTGCCCAGTGTCACTGACCTGGGTTGGGGATGTTGTGGACTCGGGGGTTCTTCCGATGGTCGGGAAAAGGAACCACAGGTAGGTCGGAGCAGAGATGGTCGGATATAGGATTTCCTCATACAAGACTCTAATAGTTAGGTTTGGTAAAAGAATGCTGAGGAACTTTATTAAGGGAAGGGAGCAATACAGCGGCACATGAAAGAACGTAAACTAGTAGGCAATGTCAAAAAGTTACTGAAGAATTCATGAGCAATGATGAAGGACACTGAAGAATTTGTGAGCAATGTTTAAAGACACTAATGCATGAAGAACTTGTAAGCGATGGTGAATGACACTGAAGAATTGGTGAGCGGTGTTTAAAGACACTGATGAATGAAGAACTTGTGAGCGATGATAAATGACACTGAAGAATTGGTGAACAGTGTTTAAAGACACTGATGAATGAAGAACTTGTGAGCGATGATAAATGACACTGAAGAATTGGTGAACGGTGTTTAAAGACACTGATGAATGAAGAACTTGTGAGCGATGGTGAATGACACTGAAGAATTGGTGAATGGTGTTTAAAGACACTGATGAATGAAGAACTTGTGAGCGATGATAAATGACACTGAAGAATTGGTGAGCGGTGTTTAAAGACACTGATGAATGAAGAACTTGTGAGCGATGATAAATGACACTGAAGAATTGGTGAACGGTGTTTAAAGACACTGAACGCTGGAAGCACTAAGGTTGGTTCGGCCCACAGGCCTTGCTGAATCCAGGGAGCGTTGGCAACTGCACTGCAGAGGAACACACTAGTTGCTCGGATCACTGGAGACTGTGCTGCAGGAAGGCACCCTGAATGCTAGGTGCACAGGAGTATAGCTGCTGGAAAACACACTGCGTACGGGAGCTCTGGCATCCACTTCGGAAAAGAGACGATACTCAGGCACCGAGGCTCTGCCCGGCTTCTGACTTTGAATCTTCCGCCTCTGCTGGATTGGCGGAACAGTCTGATGACGTCACCTGCTCCCCGCTCACGTGATGCCGGGTGTCATGGCGGTGCCCCTGCCCTGGAGAACCGCCGGGAGCCGCGCCAGCCAGACGCCGGAGCCCGTGGACCACCGAAGGCGGAGGCCGCAACACAGACCAGCAAACACGCAGGGGTAAGCGTGGCGAACGCCGCCTCTGGTGTGTGACAGTACCCCCTCCTCCAGGAGTGGCCCCCGGACACTTCCCAGGTTTTGTTGGAAGTCTGGAATGGAAAATCCGCACCAGTCGGGGAGCCATAACTGCCGTAGCCTTGACCCAGCTCCTCTCCTCGGGGCCAAAACCTTTCCACTCCACCAAATACTGTAGATTCTTGTGAAAATAACGAGAGTCAAGAATAGCTTTGATTTCAAAATCCGTTCCAGCTTCAGTCTCTGCAGAGGTTGGCCTCGGGGACTTTGAATAAAACCGGTTTAAAATAAGGGGGCGAAGGAGAGAGACATGGAAGGAATTTGGTATCCGGAGGTGGGAAGGCAATCCCAATTTGCAGACAACCGGGTTCAGGACTTGTAACACGGGATAAGGGCCAATGAACCTCGGAGCGAACTTCATAGTGGGCACCCTTAACCGAAGATTGCGTGTAGAGAGCCATACCCTGTCACCAACCTTATATTGGGGAGCTGCTCGTCGCTTCCTATCCGCAAAGAACTTATAACGGCTGGAGACTCTCTTGAGGTTAGCATGGACTCGACTCCAAATTTGACTGAAGTGCCGGAGAGTAGAGGCTGCAGCAGGAACATCCTCCGAAGGACAAATGGGTAATTCTGGAACTTGGGGATGAAATCCATAATTAATGAAAAATGGGGACTCACCGGTCGAAGAGTGGTACAGATGATTATGGGCAAACTCGGCCCATGGCAACAGTTCCACCCAATCATCTTGCGAGGGAGAGAGGTAAACACGGAGAAAAGTCTCTAAATCTTGATTGACACGTTCAGTTTGCCTATTGGTTTGTGGATGGTAAGCGGATGAAAACTTGAGTTTTATTTGTAAGGCTGTACAGAGGGCTCTCCAGAATCTTGCAGTGAACTGTACCCCCCGATCAGAAACGATTTCCTGTGGTAACCCGTGCAGGCAGAAATGTTCCCGGATAAATAACAAAGCCAACTTGGGAGCTGATGGTAACCCGGTCATAGGTACAAAATCTGCCATCTTAGAGAAACGTTCAATAATTACCCAGACGGTATTGTGACCCTTGGAGAGAGGCAATTCAGTGACAAAGTCCATAGAGATATGGGTCCAAGGCCTCTTAGGAATGGACAGTGGGTGCAACAACCCCGCAGGAGGCGAATGAAGAATTTTGTGCTGAGCACACTGAGGACATGAGTTGACATAACTTTAAATATCCTTCTTCATAGTGTCCCACCAGTAAGATCTTCGTAGAAACTCCCACATCTTTTGAACTCCAGGATGACCGGAAAACTTGGAAATATGAGCCCACTGCAACAACCTTGGTCGGAATTTAGCTGGCACAGACATTCTCCCAGGAGGAGGACCCAGAGCGGTGGGAGCTGCTGAAATAGAAACTGGACTGAGAATCAAAGCCTTTCCAACGGGGTTCTCCTCATCTGAAGCCGTCAAGGAGTGAGATAAGGCATCAGCTTTGGTGTTAAGCATCCCGGACCGGTACTTAATGACAAACGAGAATCGAGTGAAGAAGAGTGCCCATCTAGCTTGACGGGGATTCAAGCACTGGGCTGTCTTGAGATACAGCAAGTTCTTGTGATCGGTATAAATCGTAATTAGGTGTTTAGCACCTTCCAATAGATATCTCCATTCTTCCAGGGCAGATTTTATTGCCAAGAGTTCCTGATCTCCGATGGTGTAATTTCGTTCAGCAGGAGAGAACTTGCGAGAATGGAAACCACATGGATGCAACTTCCCGTCAGAGGAGTACTGTGAGAGCATGGCACCAATGCCGACCGAGGAAGCATCGACCTCCAAGAAGAATAGTTTTGAAAAATTTGGTTGCTGGAGTACCGGAGCGGACATAAAGGCTGCTTTCAACTGGGCGAATGCTGCTACAGCTTCAGAAGACCAGTGACTTGGGTCAGACCCCTTTTTGGTTAGAGCAGTAATAGGTGCCACAATGGTAGAGAATCCCTTTATGAATTTCCGGTAGTAATTTGCAAAACCCAGAAATCTTTGTACCGCTTTCAAAGAAAGAGGCTGAGTCTAGTCCCGAATAGCAGTGAGTTTTTCCGGATCCATGCGAAGCTCCGTACCTGAGATGATGTAACCAAGAAATGGAATTGAAGGAACCTCAAAGGTACTGATGAAGAAAAATCAAATATCTGTATTGCTTTTAGGCTTATAATTATATATCTGTAAATGGCTCTTTTCAATTCCAATAATGATCAGCTTTCTTCCAGTGGAAAGTTTCTGCCAACCTTTGCACTAGCTTGTGACTAAGAACATAAATGCCTACGTGGTACTTAGATAAAGACCCTCTTGTTTAGATAACCAGAACTTAATGACATTTTATGGTTTTGATAAGTACATATCAGATGGACCTTCGGTTTTGGAAAGGAGCATCATGACATATGAACAGAGATGACCTTTTTGCTTACAAGGCATATTAAGAAACTCCATTGGTTTGAATGGGAGATCCGAGACTAGTGGAACCAATCTGCCATCCTCAGGAAAAGATCAGCCACTTCACCTAAGCACAGCTGACCATATTTGGATTTCCTGTTTGTGATCACCAGCCAATCAATATTCCCCTTGTTATCTGAAGATACGCCCCATTGATTAATCAATTATGAACTATTGTATAATTCTGTACTATATATGTGAGCCTGATTTCCCCTGAAGGGACGGGCATCAATGATGAAGTCTGTATTGGGTCACGTCACTCTGCGCAGATGAAATAGGCGTGGCCTCTTTAATAATAAATTCTATATGCTGAATATCATCACTATGGAGACTCCCCACTTCTTTTAAATAATTAGGAATCATAATTTGGGGGCTCGTCCGGGAGGCTACTACCCACAAAGGTGTATAGATTGGTGCCATGATGACCCACTGCTTTTTGGAGGTGCACGCACAGTCAGGGCCCCCATAGAGCAGACAGAGTGCCACAAGATGGTGAATGTGTATAGATGTATCTGTGTCTACTGTGGGAGAATTCCCCAAAATTATTGTATAATATGGTGTTATGAAGGTGAGGAAAGTAATCAGACAGAACACTCAGATGTCCACCACACGCTCCCAGGGGAAGTTAGGAATGATCAGGAATGGCATCCAGAAGAAAGGGATAATAAGCATAAAAACACCAAGATAGATAAAGCCCCTTTCAAGGGCCCAGTGGAAAAAGCTAGAGTATATGAGAAGAACACCTTTGTAGAATTAGCTACAGCTGCAGCCCATAGTAATGCTTTCTGTGTAGTACCACCCAAACATGTAGGAGAAGCCTATAAGACCTGTTTTATATGCATTCCAATAACAATAGAAGAAATGCAGAAGATAGAGCTGTTGCCAGGGAAAAATATCACCTTTATAGACATAAACATGGAAACACTAGGGACCAATAACCCGGAAGATAAATCAGGACGGTACCATACCACTAGATATAAACTCGAAATCCAGCCCAGCATATTTGAAAAGAACTGTTGGGATATTGTTGGTAAACCACAGTTTGAGTCATTAGGGGTTACTAAGAATTGCATTTCTTTAGTATCCATAAGTAGCCCTAGGATTGACATATACATGCCCAGGGGCCTATTTTTGGTATGCGGAGATATCGCTTTCTCCTATTACCCCGCAAATCACACAGGAATTTGTTATTTGGGCAGACTCACTTTTGTAGCAGCGCATGCAAATATAACCACTCTAGACTCTCATAATAAAGAATAAAGGTCATTAGATCCTGATTGTCGATCAGACTTACCACTACTCAGCAAGGCACAATACACTGCATTAGCTTTCTCACTTGTAGGGGTCCCAAGGCTCAGCCTGTACAACACAAGGGTAATAAACAGCATAGCCTGCGGATTAGTGAAAACCATAAATGCCACCAGTACAGCTATAGCTCTCATAAATGAAGAACTCAGAGAAGTGAGAGATGGTATGATACAAAATAGGGTAGCCATTGACTACCTGCTACTTAAAGCAGGAAGTGGTTGCGAACAATTCAGAGGAATGTGTTGTTTCAACATCTCAGATAACTATAATCCTATTGAACAAAAGGTTAAGCTATTGCAAGATATACAAGAACATATGACCCAATCGGCTGATTGGGACCCCTTTGGGTGGATGGGAGCCGGAATTTCAAAATGGCTTTACCACATATACACTATGTTATGATAATAATACTCATAATTTTTATAATTTATGTAACAATAAAATGTCTGCCTGTTCTAGGACGGTCATGTGGGAAAATACTCACACGGCCTGAGAAAAAAACAAGAACCAAGCTTATGGTTATGACTCCTGTTACCTACACTGCAGTAACCCACACTTAGCGAATCAGTAGTTTATCACACATAATCAAGATTATCAGAAATATACCCTAATAGGTGCTTACACGCTCATGCATCATATGTACAATTAGGAAGAAGGAACCTCAACCTATATAGCCAGGTTGAAGAAGACAAGAACATTCTGTCGCCACCCCTTTCATTTCTCTTATCTATTTAAATTTTCTGGAGGGTTGAGACTTTTCGCATCGATACTCAATGGACTCGTGCCAGCGACTGCATCCAGAAAATGGATTTTCCTTTTACTATCTCACATCTCACATTACACTCATTTGAAGGAAATTTTTGAAGATAATGAATATTTGATTTTCTATATGTTGTGTTCAGAGAATAAACAAGAGATAGGACTGATGAAGAAAAATCAAATATCTGTATTGCTTTTAGGCTTATAATTATATATCTGTAAATGGCTCTTTTCAATTCCAATAATGATCAGCTTTCTTCCAGTGGAAAGTTTCTGCCAACCTTTGCCCTAGCTTGTGACTAAGAACATAAATGCCTACGTGGTACTTAGATAAAGACCCTCTTGTTTAGATAACCAGAACTTAATGACATTTTATGGTTTTGATAAGTACATATCAGATGGACCTTCGGTTTTGGAAAGGAGCATCATGACATATGAACAGAGATTACCTTTTTGCTTACAAGGCATATTAAGAAACTCCATTGGTTTGAATGGGAGATCCGAGACTAGTGGAACCAATCTGCCATCCTCAGGAAAAGATCAGCCACTTCACCTAAGCACAGCTGACCATATTTGGATTTCCTGTTTGTGATCACCAGCCAATCAATATTCCCCTTGTTATCTGAAGATACGCCCCATTGATTAATCAATTATGAACTATTGTATAATTCTGTACTATACATGTGAGCCTGATTTCCCCTGAAGGGACGGGCATCAATGATGAAGTCTGTATTGGGTCACGTCACTCTGCGCAGATGAAATAGGTGCCACTCTTTAATAATAAATTCTATATGCTGAATATCATCACTATGGAGACTCCCCACTTCTTTTAAATAATTAGGAATCATCAGTACATTTGGAGATCTTACCGTAGAGATGATTCCTTCGTAGACGAAGTACCTCCTTGACCTGAATTCTATGCTCCGTGAGATTCTTAGAAAATATCAGAATGTCATCCAAGTATACCACTACACTTAGGTATAACATATCTCGGAAGATTTCATTCACAAAACCTTGGAAGATGGCAGGGGCATTACTGAGCCCAAACGACATTACCAGATATTCGTAATGCCCGTCCCTGGTATTGAAGGCCATCTTCCATTCATCCCCCTGTCGAATACGAATCAAATTATAAGCTCCCCTTAAGTCGAGCTTCGTAAAGACATGGGCTCCGCGAACCCTATCAAATAGTTCCGTGATGAGCGGCAAAGGATATTTGTTCTTAATGGTGATCTCATTTAAACCGCGGTAGTCAATGTATGGCCTCAACCCTCCGTCCTTCTTCTTCACAAAGAAGAAGCCGGCTCCCGCCGGAGAAGAAGAGGGACGAATGAATCCTTTCTGCAGATTAGACTTGATATAATCCCACATGGCTTGGGTCTCGGGCAATGACAAAGGATAAATGCGCCCCCGGGGTGGCATCTTCCCTGGGATGAGCTCAATGGGACAGTCCCAGGGTCTATGGGGTGGTAACTGATCGGCCGCCTGTTCCGAAAACACGTCTGCGAACTCCTGATAGGCCTCCGGAATGAGCTCCTCATCCGACTTGGAAGATACACAGAGCGGATAGACAGGAGTGAGACAATTAGAATGACAGAATGAACCCCAAGATATTATTTGTGACGACTTCCAGTCGACGTGAGGGTTGTGTACATTAAGCCAAGGAAGACCAAGAACCAGATCGTGAGGCATCTCCCGAATCACTAGGAACTCCAGATGTTCCTGATGTAGAACTTTTGGGTACCATTGATGGCAGTCAGCGTAATAGGTCGTTCGATGGATTGTAACTGTAAACCCAGTTTTTGAACGCATGAAAAAGAAACAAAATTCCCTGCAGCCCCGGAGTCCAGCAGGGCCTTAACAGGTTTGGCTATAGGCCCAGGAAACAAAGACACGGAGAGTAAACAGTCCACTGTCGGAGAAGGTTTAGATGTAACCCCTAACTCGACTCCTCCGGAACAAGCTAGGACTGCCCGTTTCCCAGACGGGACTTACAAAACTTGAGAAAGTGATCCGCAGCTCCACAGTAGAGGCAGAGTCTACCCTCACGACGGCGCTGTCGTTCTTCCGGGGACAGCCGAGATCGATTAATTTGCATAGGTTCGTCTGGACTTGGAGTGGTCGTTTGCTTAGTCGGGAGAGACCGGAATCGTTCAGTCCGACTACGTTCACCACTTCGTTCCTGCATACGAAGATCCACCTTTACACAGAGTGAGATCAACTCTTCTAAGGAATCTGGCAAGTCCCTAGTGATCAGTTCATCCTTTAGACGGTCAGAGAGCCCATTCCAGAAAACAGCCCGGAGAGCATCATTATTCCAGCGCAGTTCTGAAGCTATGGTTTGGAAATGAATCACATACTGTCCCACTGAACGGGAGCCTTGTCGGACTCGGAGCAAATCCGAAGAAGCAGCGGACGTTCTGCCGGGCTCATCGAAGATCCTACGGAATGACATGATAAAGTTGGTGTAACTGGAAACCAACGGGTCAGAACGCTCCCATAGCGGAGACATCCAATCCAACGCTGAACCTTCAAGCAAAGAAATAATGTATGCCACCTTGGACCGATCTGTGGGGAAGTTGTGTGAAAGAAGTTCAAAATGTACCTCGCATTGGTTGGATTCCCGTTATAGCGAGAGGGAGTGGGGAGCTGGAGGCGTGACCTGGTTCCGGGCAAGGATTGAACATTACCAGGGACAACTACTGGAGCGGGTACTGGAGCTGGAGCTGGGACTACTGAAGCCAGAGAAGCCTGAATTTGATCCAGCCGACCAGATAACTCCTGGAGATACTGCATCACTTGGCTTTGTGCCGTCTCCTGACTTTGAACTCGGGAAACCAGATCCTGGATGGCGCTTGCCTCTGGGTTCCGACCCCCCGGCTCCATGAGGCCTGAGTATACTGTCACTGACCTGGGTTGGGGATGTTGTGGACTCGGGGGTTCTTCCGATGGTCGGGAAAAGGAACCACAGGTAGGTCGGAGCAGGGATGGTCGGTTATAGGATTTCCTCATACAAGACTCTAATAGTTAGGTTTGGTAAAAGAATGCTGAGGAACTTTATTAAGGGAAGGGAGCAATACGGCGGCACATGAAAGAACGTAAACTTGTAGGCAATGTCAAAAAGTTACTGAAGAATTCATGAGCAATGATGAAGGACACTGAAGAATTTGTGAGCAATGTTTAAAGACACTGATGCATGAAGAACTTGTGAGCGATGGTGAATGACACTGAAGAATTGGTGAGCGGTGTTTAAAGACACTGATGAATGAAGAACTTGTGAGCGATGATAAATGACACTGAAGAATTGGTGAACGGTGTTTAAAGACACTGATGAATGAAGAACTTGTGAGCAGTGGCGGTTCTTGCCACGGGCAAGCAGGACTTTTGCCCGGGGCACCGCCTTCCGGAGGGCGCTGGCGCCATCCGGAGGGCGCCGCACCGTGGCAAGATCCGCCACTGCTGCCCGCTGTGTCCCCCGTCCGCCTCCGCTGCCCGCTGCCGTCCCCGTCCTCGGCGCCTCCTGTGAAGGGAACTAGACGCTATGCGTCTAGTTTCCCTTCGTGGAGAGTAACTGCTGAGCGGTGCGCGATGACGTCATCGCGCACCGCACAGCAAAGGTCCTCTCCACGAAGGGAACTAGACGCATAGGGTCTAGTTTCTCTTCGTGGAGAGGACCTTTTGCTGTGCGGTGCGCGATGACGTCATCGCGCACCGCTCAGCATTCAAGCGGCGCTTTCAATGTACAGGGGGCGTGACTCACCACGCCCCCTGTATTAGGCCACGCCCCTTTCCTGCCCGGGGCGCTCTGCGCCCTTGAACCGGCCCTGCTTGTGAGCGATGATAAATGACACTGAAGAATTGGTCAACGGTGTTTAAAGACACTGATGAATGAAGAACTTGTGAGCGATGGTGAATGACACTGAAGAATTGGTAAGCGGTGTTTAAAGACACTGATGAATGAAGAACTTGTGAGTGATGATAAATGACACTGAAGAATTGGTGAACGGTGTTTAAAGACACTGATGAATGAAGAACTTGTGAGCGATGATAAATCACACTGAAGAATTGGTGAACGGTGTTTAAAGACACTGATGAATGAAGAACTTGTGAGCGATGATAAATGACACTGAAGAATTGGTGAACGGTGTTTAAAGACACTGATGAATGAAGAACTTGTGAGCGATGGTGAATGACACTGAAGAATTGGTGAGCGGTGTTTAAAGACACTGATGAATGAAGAACTTGTGAGCGATGATAAATGACACTGAACGCTGGAAGCACTAAGGTTGGTTCGGCCCACAGGCCTTGCTGAATCCAGGGAGCGCTGGCAACTGCACTGCAGAGGAACACACTAGTTGCTCGGATCACTGGAGACTGTGCTGCAGGAAGGCACCCTGAATGCTAGGTGCACAGGAGTATAGCTACTGGAAAACACACTGCGTACGGGAGCTCTGGCATCCACTTCGGAAAAGAGACGATACTCAGGCACCGAGGCTCTGCCCGGCGTCTGACTTTGAATCTCCCGCCTCCGCTGGATTGGCGGAACAGTCTGATGACGTCACCTGCTCCCCGCTCACGTGATGCCGGGTGTCATGGCGGCGCCCCTGCTCCGGAGAACCGCCGGGAGCCGCGCCAGCCAGACGCCGGAGCCCGTGGACCACCGAAGGCGGAGGCTGCAACACAGACCAGCAAACACGCAGGGGTAAGCGCGGCGAACGCCGCCTCTGGCGTGTGACACCCAGATTATGCAGGTCAACACGGATACCGACTCTGACACGGCAGACGGTGATGTGGATATGCGGAGGGGTGAGGCTTCCTTTGCAAAGGGGGTGCAGCTCATGATTGAGGTCATTAGGGATGTGTTACACATTACTAACAAAGCACCTGAGCAGGTCGAGGAGGCTTACTTTACAGACAATAAGAAAGCCTCCCTGACCTTCCCTGCGTCTAAAGAATTAAACACATTATTTGAGAAATTCTGAGAAAACCCAGAGAAAAAATTCCAGATCCCGAAAAGGGTTCTCGTTGCCTTTCCTTTCCCTGAGGACGATAGGGACTACGCTCAAATCCATATACACTGCTTCTGGCGTGGCGTTAAGACCCATTATTGCCTGTGCATGGATTTCTAAAGCCATAGTAAAGTGGTCAGGCACATTACTAGAGGAATTAGATTCTATGGATAGAAGTGACATTGAATTGTTTTTACGTAACATACAGGATTCTGCGGGTTTCATGGTGAAGGCTATGAAGGACCTGAGTCATCTGAATGCAAGGACGTCTTTCTTGGCTGTCTCAGCACGCAGGGGACTCTGGCTGCGCCAATGGTCGACAGACGCGGAATCCAGGAGAAGTGTGGAAAACCTACTCTTCACAGGTCAGGCTCTATTTGGGGAAGCATTGGATGCGTGGATCTCCATGGCAACCACTGGTAAGTCATCCTTTCTTCCCTCAGCCACTCAGCCAACGAAGAAACCTTTTTCTACGTCCACAATGCAGCCCTTTTGGACCGCAAAAGCTAAAAAGTCCAAGCCTCCTGCCACTTTGGAGTGGAAGTGGAGGGAACACATACACTGACTGGGACACCTACGGAGTTGCAAGGGCATCCACCACCACTGCCTATGGGCCTGCTGACCTGGAACAGTACCTCAGAAGCTTCTTGTTGAGGTGAGAGGCCATCATGTTTATCTGAGGTACACCCCATCGGCTTGTTACCTCTGCGAATACCTCCGGATAGAGGCCCCAATCTCCTGGGTGGAGATCGCGTCTGCTGAGGAAGTCTGCTTCCCAGTTGTCCACTCCCGGAATGAAGATTGCTGACAGCGCCAATGCGTGTCTTTCTGCTCAGAGGAGGATTCTCGTTACCTCTGACATTGCAGCTCTGCTCTTCGTTCCGCCTTGCCTGTTTATGTAGGGCACCGCCCTGACGTTGCCCGACTGAACTTGAATGGCTTGATCTTTCAGAAGATGTGCCGCTTGTAGAAGGCCGTTGTATATGGCCCTTAGTTCCAGATTGTTTACCGGAAGGAGGCTTCCTGACTTGACCACTTTCCTTGGAAGTCCTCCCCTTGGGCGACTGCTCCCCACCCCGAGACTTGCATCCGTGGTTAGAAGAATTGAATTCTGAATCCCAAACCTGTGGCCCTCGAGTAGGTGAGAAGTTTGCAGCCACCAGAGGAGTGAAATTCTGGCTTTTGGCGACAGGCGTATACACTGGTGCATGTGAAGATGTGATCCCGATCATTTGTCCAGGAGAGCCAGTTAGAAAAACCGTGCGTGGAATCTTCCGTACTGTAAAGTCTCGTAGGAGGCTACCATCTTCCCCAGAAGGTGAATGCACTGACAAACCAATACCCGGGCTGTCTTCAGGACATCCCGGTCCATTGATTGGATCACTAACGCTTTCTGTCGGCTCCAAATGTTACTTTGGAAGGTTCAGGATCCACCCAAGAACCTGGAGTAGGCGAGTTGAGAGAGCAATACTCTGTAACAGCCTCTCCCTGGAAGATGCTTTTAGCAGCAGATCGTCCAGATGTGGAATTATGTTCACTCACCTGTGAAGGTACGCATCCTTGATATCCAGGGATACTAGGAATTCCCCCTCCACCAGACCTGAGATCACTGCTCTCAGAGACTCCATCTTGAATTTGAATTCCCTCAAGTAGGGTTCAATGTTTTTAGGTCTAATATTGACCTTACCGAACCGTCCGGTTTCGGTACCACAAACGGGTTTGAGTAATAACCCTTGTGTTGTAGGTGAGGTGGAACTGGAACAATGACTTTTGTTTAGCAAATGTTTGAATAGCTTCCAGCAGTAGTATACTTCTTGTCCGAGAAGCTAGTAATAATCTGTGAGGCGGGAGTACTAGAAACTCCAGTCTGCACCCCTGGGCAACCTAACCATTTCCAGGGGTCTAGCCAAGATATCGCCCAGATGTTTAACTGAAATCTCTTTAGTCTCCCTGACACCTGCCTGATCCCCATGCAGTGAGGTCCACCGACAAACCGATGGGTTTGAGAAGGCAGAATTCGAAATCCGTCCCTGGAAACCTGGTGTTACAGGTTTTCTGGATTTTCCCCAACGTCCTCTAAAGTAAGTGGAGGAACCGTTGGACTCATGTTTAAACCTTGCGGTTCGAAGGGATTGCAGTGTAGGTGTAGGATACAATTTCCTGGTCTGTGCAGCTGCGGAAGGAAGATATGTCGACTTACCCACAGTTGGCATAGACATTCAAGTATCCAGTGCATCCAAACAGGGCCTCACCTGTGAAGGGCGGTCCCACCATACCTTTCTTGGATTCTGTATCTGCAGTCCATTGGTGTAGCCACCGTCCTCTGCTTACTGCAAAAAAATGGAGTGTGTGTATTCTGGCACAGTATAAGTATCAGCCCAATCTCACTCCTCTTGTGATCCGCCCAACCTCAGATCACATAAAGTAGTCAGAAATAAAAATAAGGTGAGGAGAGATCAAAGGCGCTACTAAATGAATAAAGCGATGATAGAGAAACTAGATATACATCACATGAATTCTCTGTAGTCCTGTATCAATAAAGATTTTCTTCTTATCCAGTGTCAACGATGAATTTTCTTTTGTCAATTCAAGCAACTCCCAGATGTTACATGCATAGGGAAAACAAACAAGAAACACAAAATGTGTAGTATTGTTTGCTATAAGATGATAATAATGAGTCCCGTGAGTTCTTCACGGGAGGAATGGTGGAGATCTTAATAGTAGAGAAAGGGATAGTTCCTCACCACCACTTCATATAAAAGTAAACGTACCAAAACTCACTTAAAAGAGTACAGCACCATGCATATCAAGGTATCTTTTATACTAAAGAAACCGCTATATGAGGATATCCACCTTCTAAGAACGTGAGTGTGGTACGTTCAATTGAACGGATCAAATCCTGTTTTGCTGTTTTTCATTAAGAAGTATAAAAGATACCTTGATATGGAGACATGGGCACACTAAAAGACTTGACTGGGTGTGAACTGGCTCCTCCCTCTATGCCCCTCCTCCAGACCTCAGCTATAGAAACTGTGCCCAAGGGAGACGGACATTTCGAGGAAAGGATTTTTGTTAAACTAAGGGCGAGAGACATACCAGCTCACACCACAAACACACCGTACAACTGGATTAGCAGGAATACCAGATAACAGTATGAACTAACAACAGCAACAAGCTGAATATAACTGATACATAACCTTAGTGTAAACGAAAACAACAAGTATCAATTAGTAACAGTCCGCACTGGGATGGGCGCCCAGCATCCTCTACGGACTAGGAGAAAAGGATTTACCAGTAGGTATTAAAATCCTATTTTCTCTTACGTCCTAGAGGATGCTGGGGACTCCAAAAGGACCATGGGGTCTATACCAAAGCTCCAGACCGGGCGGGAGAGTGCGAACGACTCTGCAGCACCGATTGAGCAAACATGAGGTCCTCCTCAGCCAGGGTATCAAACTTATAGAACTTAGCAAAAGTGTTTGAACCCGACCATGTAGCTGCTAGGCAAAGTTGAAGTGCCGAGACCCCTCGGGCAGCCGCCCAAGAAGAGCCCACCTTCCTGGTAGAATGGGCCTTTACTGACTTCGGCAACAGCAACCCAGCCGAAGAATGAGCGTGCTGAATTGTATTACAAATCCAGCGTGCAATAGTTTGCTTGGAAGCAGGATTTCCAATCTTGTTGGAAGCATACAGGACAAACAGAGCCTCCGTTTTCCTAACAAGAGCCGTTCTGGCGACATACATTTTCAAAGCTCTTACGACATCAAGAGATTTTGGGACTGCCACAGCATTCATAGCCACAGGTACCACAATAGGTTGATTTATGTGAAACGAATAAACCACCTTCGGCAGAAATTGTTGACGAGTCCTCAATTCCGCTCTATCCACATGAATAATCAAACAAGTGAAATTCCTCCGCAAGAGCTGTTTTGGTTTCACACCACGACACATATTTTCTCCAAATACGGTGATAATGTTTAGCCTTAAGGAGAGTGGGGATGACTTCCCCGGGAATACCTTTACGAGCTAGGATTTGGCGTTCAACCTCCACAACGTCAAACACAGCCGCGGTAAGTCTGGAAACACGCATGGCCCCTGCAGTAACAGGTCCTCTCTTAGAGGAAGCGGCCAAGTATCTTCTATGAGCAATTCCCGAAGATCCGGATACCAGGCCCTCCGTGGCCAATCTGGAACGACGAATATTGCCTGAACCCTTGTTCGTCGTATGATCCTCAACACTCTTGGAATGAGAGAAAGCGGTGGGAACACATACACCGACTGAAACACCCACAGAGTTACCAGGGCGTCCACTGCACTGGCTTGGGGGTCCCTTGACCTGGAACAATACCTCGGAAGCTTCTTGTTGAGGCGAGACGCCATCATGTCTATTTGAAGAATTCCCCAACGCCTTGTCACTTCTGCAAACACCTCTGGATGAAGGGCCCACTCTCCTGGATGGAGATCGTGTCTGCTGAGAATGTCTGCTTCCCAGTTGTCCACGCCCGGAAGGAAAACTGCTGACAGAGCGCTCACGTGCTGTTCTGCCCAGCGGAGAACTCTTGTGGCCTCCGCCATTGCCGCCCTGCTCTTTGTTCCGCCCTGGCGGTTTATGTACGCCACCGCTGTGATGTTGTCCGGCTGGATCAGGACAGGTAGACCTTGAAGAAGGTTCTTCGCTTGCAGAAGGCCGTTGTAAATGGCTCTTAACTCCAGAACATTTATGTGGAGACAAGATTCCTGGCTTGACCATTTTCCCTGGAAACTTCTTCCTTGTGTGACTGCACCCCAGCCTCGGAGACTTGCATCTGTGGTCAGCAGGACCCAATCCTGGATTCCAAATCTGCGTCCCTCTAGAAGGTGAGAACTTTGCAGCCACCACAGGAGAGAAATTCTGGTCCTGGAAGATAGACTTATTTTCCAGTGCATGTGCAGGTGAGACCCGGACCATTTGTTCAGCAGATCCCACTGAAACACCCGGGCATGAAACCTGCCAAACGGAATGGCTTCGCAAGCCGCAACCATCTTCCCTAGCACTCCAGTGCATTGATGAATCGACACTCTTGCTGGTTTCAGAATCTCCTTGACCATGGTCTGGATTTCCAAGAAGGGCAGCCGAGTTGTCGGAATCAACTGAGACTTTGGCAAATTGAGAATCCAACCATGTTGTTGCAGAACCGTCAGGGAGAGTTCCACACTTCTTAGCAACTGCTCTTTTGATCTCGCCTTTATCAGGAGATCGTCCAAGTACGGGATAATTGTGACACCCTGCTTGCGTAGGAGTACCATCATTTCCGCCATCACCTTGGTAAAGACCCTCGGGGCCGTGGAAAGCCCAAACAGCAACGTCTGAAATTGGTAATGACAATCCTGCCCCGCAAATCTTAGGAAGGCCTGATGAGGAGGATACATCGAGACGTGTAAGTAGGCATCATTTATGTCGACTGACGCCATAAAATACCCCCCTTCTAAGCTGGAGATCACAGCTCGAAGAGATTCCATCTTGAACTTGAAAGTTTTCAAGTATGGATTGAGGGATTTTAGGTTCAGAATTGGTCTGACCGAGCCGTCCGGCTTCGGCACGACAAAGAGGCTCGAATAGAACCCTTCCCCCGTTGGGACGGGTGAACCGGGACAATGACCCTCTGTTGACACCGCTTTTGTTTCGCAGCGTTTACTACTTCTCTTTCTGGAAGAGTAACTGGCAAGGCCGATTTGAAAAAGCGGCGGGGGGGGCATCTCCTGAAACTCCAGTTTGTACCCTTGGGACACTGTGTCTAAGACCCAAGGATCCAGTTCTGATTGAAACCAGACCTGACTGAAGATTCGGAGACGGGCCCCTCACCGGCACGGACTCCCGTAGGGGAGCCCCAGCGTCATGCGGTGGACTTGGCAGAGGCAGGGGAGGACTTTTGGTCCTGGGCGCCAGACACAGCAGGCAACCTTTTTCCCCTTCCTCTACCTTTTGAAGCGAGGAAGGACGAACCCCTTCCATTTTGTATTTATTAGGCCGAAAGAACTGCATCTGATAATGGGGTGCCTTTTTCTGTTGTGTGGGAACATAAGGAAGAAAAGATGACTTACCCGCAGTAGCGGTAGACACCAGGTCAGCAAGGCCATCACCAAACAAGACACTACCTTTAAAAGGAAGAGCTTCCATATTTCTCTTTGAGTCGGCATCAGCATTCCATTGATGAATCCACAGCGCCCTCCTGGCCGAGACCGCCATGGCATTGGCCCTTGATCCCAAGAGGCCAATATCCCTCGCCGCATCCTTCAGGTAATCTGCAGCGTCCTTGATCTAGCCAAGAGTCAAAAAATGTTATCCTTATCAAGGGTATCCATATCAGAAGCTAAATTATCAGCCCACTTAGCAATAGCACTACTCACCCACGCCGACGCCACAGCAGGCCTGAGTAGCGCACCAGTAGTAACGAAAAATGGCCTTCAATGTCGTCTCCTGCTTGCGATCCGCCGGATCCTTGAGGGCAGCCGTGTCAGGAGACGGAAGCGCCACCTTCTTGGACAGTCGGGACAGAGCCTTGTCCACGTTGGGTGTTGACTCCCATTTCTCCCTGTCGTTAGAAGGTAAAGGATATACCAAAAATATTTGTCAGGCGACTCCCAAGCCTTTTCACAAAGAGCGTTCAGTTCATGAGAGGGGGGAAACTTCACCTCAGGCTTTTTCCCTTTAAATAAACAAACCCTTGTATCTGGAACAGGAGGTTCCTCAGAAATATGTAAAACATCTTTAATAGCCACAATCATGTACTGAATACTCTTAACCACTTTTGGATGTAAACTGGCCTCATTGAAGTCGACACTGGAATCAGAGTCTGTGTCAATATCTGTATCTGCCATCTGGGTAAATGAATGTTTTTGTGACCCTGAGGGAGTCTGTACCTGAGACAAAGCGTCCTCCGTGGATTTTCTCCATGTTTGTGTCTGAGAATCAGATTTATCCAGCCTCTTAGACAATAACGCCACATTTGCATTCAATGTACTCAACATATTTACCCAATCAGCAGTCGGCTGTGCCGACAGAGTCATTCCCAAATCTTTCTCCGCGCCCCCAGTAACTTCCTCTGGGGAGGAACACTCAGCCTCAGACATGTCGACATGCAGTACTGACACACCCACACTCACACCGGCCAAAAGGGGACAGACCCACAGGGAAGCCCGTAGAGAGAACACAGATGGGGTATGCCAGCTCACACCCCAGCGCCCATATACTACTAAAGAAATAATATATGATGGCTGCGCTGTAATTATATATACATATATAGCACCAAATTGCTTGTGCCCCCCCCCCCCCCATTTTGCTCTCCAGTACTTGTAAGGAGAGTAGAGGTCCGGGCCAGCGTCTCTGCAGCAGCTGTGTAGAGATAAAATGGCGCTGGTGAGCTGTGCGGCTAAGCCCCGCCCCTTCCCAGCGCGCTGTAGTCCCGCTTAAATTTGAAATTTTTTATACTGGCGGGGGTATCGTACACAGTGCCCGGGCACCGAATATGCCTCTTTTGCCAGTGAAATGACCCTCAGTAACTTGCTGCCCAGGGCGCTCCCCCCCAGCGCCCTGCACCCTGTGAGTGCCGTTGGTGTGTGGGAGCATGGAGCGCAGCTCGACCACTGCGCTGTACCTCCGTTACTGAAGTCTTCTGCCGTCACTGAAGTCTTCTGTTCTTCTAATACTCACCCGGCTTCTTACTTCTGGCTTCTGTGAGGGGGGTGACGGCGCGGCTCCGGGAACAAGCAGCTAGGCGCACCAAGTGATCGAACCCTCTGGATTTAATGGTGTCCAGTAGCCTAAGAAGCAGAGCCCTTAACTCAGAAGAAGTAGGTCTGCTTCTCTCCCCTCAGTCCCACGAAGCAGGGAGCCTGTAGCCAGCAAGTCTCCCTGAAAATAAAAAAGCCTAACATAAAGTCTTTCCAGAGAAACTCAGTAGCGCTCCCCTAGTGTGTGTCCAGTCACTCCTGGGCACAGAATCTAACTGAGGTCTGGAGGAGGGGCATAGAGGGAGGAGCCAGTTCACACCCAGTCAAAGTCTTTTAGTGTGCCCATGTCTCCTGCGGATCCCGTCTATACCCCATGGTCCTTTTGGAGTCCCCAGCATCCTCTAGGACGTAAGAGAAATTATACTTACAAACAATCCTGTGTAGATCGGTCCTCTTCTTTAAGTTTGTAATCCACGTACTTGTTGATAATAAAAAAACTAATAACCCGGTCCACGCACTGAAAGGGGTCCCATGTTTACACATGGAACCCCTTTCCCCGACTGGCGGGACCCCCTGTGACTCCTGTCAGTGAAGGTTCCGCCAGCCAGTCAGGGAGCGCCACGTCATGGCACTCTCCTGAATGGCTGTGCGCTCCAGAATTGTCAATCAGGAGGTGCGCACTGGTTACAATGTAGCGTAGCGGTGGTCCATTATAACCAATGGTGGGAACTTTGCGGTCTGCGGTTAACCGCAAAGTTAATTGGGGTCACCTGCCGTAAAATAAGCATGCTGGATAGTACACCTGATCCAGCGAGAAATCGTCTGCTTAGAAGCAGGCCACCCAACCTTGTTTGAATCATAAAGAACAAACAGAGCATCCGACTTTCTGTGACGAGAAGTTCTCTTCACATAAATCTTCAAAGTCCTTACAACATCCAAGGATTTTGAAGTAATTGAGGAGTCAGTAGCCACTGGCACCACAATAGGTTGATTGATATGAAAAGCCGACACACGCTTTGGAAGAAATTGCTGACGCATCCTGAGCTCAGCTCTATCTTCATGGAAAATGAAATAGGGGCTCTTGCAGGACAATGCCCCCAATTCGGACACACATCTAGCAGATGCTAATGCCAATAGTGTGACCATCTTCCAAGTAAGGAACTTGACATCAACCTCCTGTAAAGGTTCGAACCAATCCGACTGCAGGAACTGCAGAACCACATTAAGGGGTATATTTACTAAGGTTCATATTTGTAGTGATTTGGTGGGAGATTAAACTCGAATTACATCGGTCATGTTTTTTTGCAACTTTTTGAATAAAGTGCATGTAATTTATTAAGCTGCCGAGTTATCTTCTTTTGTATTTTCCGATGTCGATGTGATTCGTATTGTCGGGCAGTGTTTTACAGGAGTTATTAGTAAAACACTGCCGGACTTAACACAATGAATCCCTGCCGGATCAGTGTGATCCATACAGGGCTTCATTGTGTACATTATATGAAGTCTGTAAAGTGTTAAAAATCGAAAAAAAAGTTAATTGGGGGCAAATTTTTTTGGATTTTTAAGCCATTCACACTCGTTCCCACTGAGCATCAGAATACGTATAAAAAAAGCAGGTCTATTTGAAAACTTTTTTTTTACGAATTGTAACATTTACCGGCAGTGTTTGGCTATTGCCGCCAGTGATTGTGAATACGAATTCTTAGTAAATTACAGAGTTGTATAAAATAAAAGGCGTGTTTGACCAATGGTGTATTCAATCATATTTTTTTTCTCTGCCCTCAAAGAAAATACCAACACCCTCATCACTGCCGAGATTTCTGTTTAGTAAATTCCTGAGATGACACTTTGAAGAAAAAAAAAAAAATCGGTCAAAATCGGGAGCTTAGTAAATATACCCCTAAGATCCCAAGGTGCCGTAGGAGGCACAAAGGGAGGCTGGATGTGCAGAAACTCTTTCAAGAAAATCTGAAACTCAGGGAGGGCAGCCAATTGTTTCTGGAATAAAATGGACACGGTCGAAATATGGACTTTTATGGAGCCCAACCTCAGGCCCACATCCACACCTGCTTGCAGAAAGAGGAGAAACCATCCTAGTTGAAACTCCACCATAGGAAACTTCTTGGATTCACACCAAGACACGTACTTTAACGTTTACCCTGTATCAGAGTAGGAATAACCTTGGTCGGAATGCCCTTCCAAGCTAAGATCTCGCGTTCAACCTCCATGCCACCAAACGTAGCCGTGGTAAGTCTTGATAAGCGAATGGCCCCTGTTGCAGAAGGTCCTCTCGAAGAGGAAGAGGCCTTGGATCTTCCAACAGTAATTCCAGAAGACCCGTGTACCAAGCCCGTCTTGGCCAGTCTGGAGCAATGAGGATCGCCTGAACTCTTGTTCTTTTTATTAGTTTGAGAATCCTTGGGATGAGTGGAAGTGGAGGAAACACATACCCTGACTTGAACACCCACGGAGTTACCAGGGCGTCTACGACTACTGCCTGTTGGTCCCTCAACCTGGAACAGTACCTCCGAAGCTTCTTGTTGAGGCGGGAGGCCATCATGTCTATTTGAGGTACGCCCCAAAGACTTGTCACCTCTGCAAACACCTCTGGGTGGAGGCCCCACTATGCTGGATGGAGATTGTGTCTGCTGAGGAAGTCCGCTTCCCAGTTGTCCATTACTGGAATGAAGATTGCTGACAGCGCCACCGAGTTCTTTTCCACCCAGAGGATGATTCTTATTACCTTTGACATTGCAGCTCTGCTCTTCGTTCCTCCTTGTCGGTTTATGTTAGCCACTGTCGTTACATTGTCTGACTGAACCTGTATGGCCTGATCTTTCAGAAGATGGGCCGCTTGCAGAAGACCATTGTACACGTCCCTTAGTTCCAGAATGTTTATCAGAAGGATGGATTCCAGACTTGACCACCTTCCTTGGAAGTTTTCCCCTTGGGTGACTGCTCCACAACCTCTGAGACTTGCATCTGTGGTTAGGAGGATCCAATTCTGAATACTGAACCTGCGGCCCTCTAGTAGATGAGAAGTTTGCAGCCACCAGAGGAGCGATATTCTGGCTTTCGGTGACAGACGTATCCTCTGGTGCATGTGAAGATGAGATCCCGACCATTTGTCCAGGAGATCCAGTTGGAAAGACCGTGCATGAAATCTTCTGTACTGTAGAGCCTCGTAGGAGGCAACCATCTTTCCCAGAAGGCGAATGTACTGATGAACCGATATCCGGGCAGGTTTCAGGACATCCTGGACCATTGCTTGTATTACAAACACTTTCTCCTCCGGCAGAAACACCCTCTGTACTTCCATGTCGAGGATCATTCCCAGGAAGGACAGTCTCCTTGTCAGCTCCAAATGCGACTTTGGATTATTCAGGATCCACCCATGATCCTGGAGTAGTTGAGTTGAGAGAGCAATGCTCTGTAACAGCTTCTCCCTGGAAGACGCTTTTATCAGCAGATCGTCCAGATAAGGATTTATGTTCACCCCCTGCTTGCGGAGTAGCATCATCTCCGCCATGACCTTGGTGAACACCCTTGGTGGCATGGAGAGGCAAAACGGCAGTGCCTGGAGCTGATAGTGACAATCCAGCAGCGCAAATCTGAGATAAGCCTGGTGAGGTGGCCAGATCGGAATGTGAAGGTACACTTCCTTGATATCCAGGGATACTAGAAAGTCCCCCTCCTCCAGACCTGAGATCACCGCTCTCAGAGACTCCATCTTGAATTTGAATTCCCTCAAATAAGGGTTCAACGACTTTAGATCCAATATTGGCCTGACCGAACTATCCGGTTTCAGTACCACAAACAGGTTTGAGTAATAACCCTTGTTTGTTAAGTGAGGTAGAACTGGAGCAATAACATTTGACTTTAGCAATTTTTGAATGGCTTCCTGTAGTATAGCACTTTTTATCAGCAAAGCTGGTAAGCCTGATTTGAAGAATCTGTGAGGTGGGAGTTCTTGAAACTCCAGTCTGTAACCCTGGGTAACAATATCTTGTACCCAGGGGTCTAGGCCTGATGACACACAGACATGACTGAAATTTTTTAATCTTGCTCCCACCTGCCTGATCTCCAGGCTGGGAGGTCCACCGTCATGCTGAGGATTTTGTGGAAGCAGAACCAGTTTTCTGTTCCTGTGAACCTGCTGGTGCAGGTTTTCTGGATTTCCGCCGACCTCCTCTAAAGAAAGTGGAAGGGGGTTTGGACTTTTTAACTTTTGCGGTCCGTAAGGACTGCATGATAGGCGTAGGATAAGATTTCCTAGTAGGTGGTGAAGCTGAGGGAAGGAATGTTGACTTACCCACAGTTGCCGTGGAGATCCACGCATCTAACGCTTCCCTAAACAGAGCCTGACCTGTGAAGGGTAGGTTCTCCACACACTTCTTGGATTCTGCATCCGCAGATCATTGGCGCAGCCAGAGTCCCCTGCGTGCCGAGACAGCCATGGAAGAAGCCCTCGCATTGAGATGGCCAAGGTCCTTCATGGCCTCCACCATGAAACCTGCAGAGTCCTGTTTGTGACGTAAAAACAATTCAATGTCACTTCTATCCATAGAAACTAATTCCTCTAGTAATGTGCCTGACTACTTTACTATGGCTTTAGAAATCCACGCACAAGCAATAGTAGGCCTTAAAGCTACGACAGTAGCTGTGTATAATGATTTGAGGGTAGTCTCAATCTTACGGTCAGCCGGCTCTATTAAAGCAGTGGACCCTGGGACAGGTAAAACCACTTTTTTAGACAACCTAGACACAGAAGTGTCTACTACACGTGGGATTTCCCACTTTTTCCTATCTTCATCAGGGAAAGAAAAAGCAATGAGAACTCTTTTTGGGATCTACAATTTTTTCTCCGGGTTTTCCCAGGATTTTTCAAACAATGGGGGATATCCAATTTGGACCGAGTTTTTTGTTGTTTTCGGGCGATTTCGGTTTCGGTTTTCTTTTATTCGGACCTATCCAATAGAAAGCGGCTCCGCGTCTGTCTCTCCTGAAAACAGACCAATCAGGCGGAACGTAGGAGGTGACTTATCGGGCGGCCGGAAACTTATCGCTGCTTAAATAGGATTTTTGGGCATTGGCCAGCCACCATTTTCCTCTGGCTTCCAAGGTGGATGGTTACTTCCAGGTGGATGTGTTTTGGAAGTTTACTGGAAGTGGTGCATTCAGCAGAAGAAGTAGCAGCAGCAGAAGCGTTTACAGCAGCATTCTTCTGTAAAGGACAAGCCTGGTTAATTTTTTTTGTGGTAAAGTAATTTTACAGCACACCCCACCCATGGGGCCCTATCTATATGACCTTACCTATATGTCCACATGGGTCACCACTGGGCACTGGACATGTATTTATTTGCACTTTTGCTGCCTTCTTCTTGCTGCATGGCCACCCATGCTCCCTCACCCATGTAGACACACCCTACCTATGTTGGCAGATAGTTTTTCCCTGGTCACTTCTCTAGTTAAACATGCACATATACAGTATTTTCCCTCATTTCTTACCAGCCCCACCCTAAAAAAAATATTTTCTAGTAATGGGTTCTTTTTTCTTGGGGGTGGGGGGGATTAATAGTTTCTGGCACACTCTTGAGACTTGTTTTTTATTTGGTTTAGCTGGAAATGCCTCGAAAAAAGGGTTAGCGTCCCCCCCCCATCCTCTACTACTTCTGAAGCTTCTCATGGAGAGGAAGAAGAGGAATGGATGCCCACACCTGATCCTGCAGACAAAAGGAGACGATGGAGGGAAAAGAAAACTCAGAGGCAGGCCGGACATGATTCTGATACAGAGGTATGTTTAAAAAACAACCTCACATGGTCAGGCACACCCAGGTAGCCTCAAACACATCCTCAGGCACTCCCACACCCACACCCAGGTAGCCTCAAACACATACCCAGGCACTCCAACACCCACCCAGCTACACCCAGGTAGCCTCAAACACATACCCAGGCACTCCAACACCCGCTCAGCCACACCCAGGTAGCCTCAAACACATCCTCAGGCACTCCAACACCCACCCAGCCATGCCCAGGTAGCTTCAAACACATCCTCAGGCACTCCCACACCCACCCAGCCACACCCAGGTAGCCTCAAACACATACCCAGGCACTCCCACACCACCCAGCCACACCCAGGTAGCCTCAAACACATAACCAGGCACTCCAACATCCACCCAGCCACACCCAGATAGCCTCAAACACATACCCAGGCACTCCCACACCCACCCAGCCACACCCAGTTAGCCTCAAACACATCCTCAGGCACTCCCACACCCACCCAGCCACACCCAGGTAGCCTCAAACACATACTCAGGCTCTCCCACACCCACCCAGCCACACCCAGGTAGCCTCAAACACATACCCAGGCACTCCCACACCCACCCAGCCACACCCAGGTAGCCTCAAACACATACCCAGGCACTCCCAACACCCACCCAGCCACACCCAGGTAGCCTCAAACACATCCTCAGGCACTCCCACACCCACCCTGCCACACCCAGGTAACCTCAAACACATACCCAGGCACTTCCACACCCACCCAGCCACACCCAGGTAGCCTCAAACACATACCCAGGCACTCCCACACCCATCCAGCCACACCCAGGTAGCCTCAAACACATCCTCAGGCACTCCCACACCCACCCAGCCACACCCAGGTAGCCTCAAACACATATCCAGGCACTCCCACACCCACCCAGCCACACCCAGGTAGCCTCAAACACATACCCAAGGACTCCCACATCCACCCAGGCACACCCAGGTAGCCTCAAACACATACCCAGGCACTCCAACACCCACCCAGCCACACCCAGGTAGCCTCAAACACATACCCAGGCACTCCCACACCCACCCAGCCACACCCAGGTAGCCTCAAACACATCCTCAGGCGCTCCCACAGCCACACACAAACCAAGAGGACACGTGCACAGGCCTTTCATTTTTCTTCTGTAATTTGTTTTTTAATTTCAGGAAAACCTGAGCATCATAGCACACGTGGAGAAGCACGTCCCCATGGTGCTACTAGAAGCATACATTTTAACATGCAGGAAAACAATGCTCTAATTGATGGGGCCAACCTGTATTATGATCGATTATTAGTCAAGGAAGTGCCCAAACTTCCTCGAAGAATAAGAAAAAGATGTGGAGGGCCATAGCGGCAAGAGTAAATGCCTGCTCTGGGAATGTTCAAGACATTGAGGTCTGCAAAAAACGCTATAGTGACTGCCGGAGGAGCACCAAAAAAAAAAACTAGCGAAAATTAGGCAACATGAAATTGCCACCGGCGGAGGCCCAGAAATAGATGTCCGATTACTGTCCTGGGAGGAGAAGATCAGGGACAGAATGAACCCCCAAATGATGCATGGTGTGATTCCCATACAACTGAAAATATTCCTGAAAGTGGTAAGATTGATAGGCATGTGTTCTTGGAGGCAGCCCCTAATGTCGGGTGAGTGCCGGGGTGGTGGCTTGAGGGGTTGCTTTTGTACACGACAGAGTTATGTTTTTGCCGGCATTTTGGCTTAATTTAGAAACACACACACATATATATATATATATATATATATATACTACACTAGTTGTAATGCCCGGCACTACCGGTCCTCCCTTTTACAATTGCCTGGGTGCCCTCCGTGGTAGATTTGTAGTAGTCATAGAAAAAATGGCGTCACCAGCTGACTCAGGTTTAAGATAATTGGGCTTGCATAGGGGTGCATGAACAAAGCTTGTGGCCACAGTTAATATGAGTTAACCAAAGATTAACCCTACAATATACCAACAAATGTAAAACCACAGCACTCACCACCCCAGAAGCGGAGTGCAGTGTCTGCACTCACCACTCATAGGGTGGGGTGCATGTAGCCCATGGCCACCTACTTAAAAATATACAAACAGAAAGTTCAGCACTCACCAAAGCAAGCTCACTTATTTTCACAACATCAATAAATAGATGATGGGGGTTTAGTTAGTGAATTGGCCAATGCACGGAAGCCTGCAAACCGCTCGCCAAGGTACCCCATCTTCATGCAGGTGCTGAGGTGACATAATATTGTAAATAACTTGTCTTTCTCCAGTCCACAGTCAGAAAAAAGGAGCCCAGCACACCACATTGAGTTAGTTTCAAAAATATCTTGTGTAAACCAAAAAGTGCTGCAAAGTAGTACACATTCTGTGATTCAATTGGAGTAAAACATGTTACTTATCATGTCCTCACGGGGACCTGGACCCAGGTAATCTCTAAATTTAGGGATTACCTGGGTCCAGGTCCCCGTGAGGACATGATAAGTAACATGTTTTACTCCAATTGAATCACAGAATGTGTACTACTTTGCTTCACTTACTTTTTGGATTACACAAGATATTTTTGAAACTAACTCAATGTGGTGTGCTGGGCTCCTTTTTTCTGACTGCTTATATGTGGACTGGAGAAAGACAAGTTTTATATATATATATATATGTATATATATACATATTTTATATATATATATATATATATATATATATATTAAATTTGAGAAACACTTATGCGCACTCCAGTCGAGCACACCCTAATAAAATTTGCCATTGGTAGTAACTTTTTGTTTCATACATACATACAGTAATTTTTTTTGCATTGTCTTTATATGTCAGAAAGACTTTCATCTGAAGTGAGGGAACCAGTAAGTGAAGTTCCACCAAGCTCAAGTTCTGCATCACAGGCTGGCAAAAGGAGACAAATTTCTTCAACTGGATCTATGCGCAAGCATCAGGAGACCCCACGTCCGAATGTGAGGGGGACAGCTTTACCTTCATCACAAAAAAGAACAGCGCCTGCTAAAGGACCACCTCAGTTATCAAGGGGTAATACGCAAGCCTCTGTACGTATACCTGTAGGTAAGTATGCAATATGTACTTTCAACTGAGTAAATTTGTTCTAAATACAACTTAGAAAAATAATATTTTACATTTATTTTTTAAAAAGACACAGCAACGAGGCAAACCGCATCAAAAGAAAGGAGTACAAGAGGGGAGGTCAGATCACTAAGCCCTATAAGAGAATCCACAAGCAGCCCAACACCACCTCAGGCCAGTATGACTCCGGTGATGGATAGTACGGGCTTATCTGAGGAGACCTTCATTGGATTTGAGGGTATGTAATAAAATCTAACTATTATCGTAAATTTTAGTAATGGTAGCTAGAAAAGTAAAAATCTTCCTTTTTTTTTTTAGACTTAACAGTTGAAATGGCACCTGCTGCAAACATGGCCTCTTTGGATTTAATAAATCTTGAAACTAACACACAAATAAGTGAGGAAACACAAATTCTACAGGCAGATGTTGCTGACACAGGTCCATCGTCAAGCCAAGGCCTTAGGACAGCAGTGGGTCATTTTTTCAGGCAAGACCTATTGGAGACAGATGACGATCTTGATGTTGAAAGCTGTGTGGGTGAGTTTGGGTAGCAATACTTCCACCACCCTATATTATATTTGAGCACCTGAAATATGGCTTCACCAAATATCAAAAATAGTTTTATTAAAATTTACAGTGACATAATCTACATACTTTCTCTATGATTTGGCCTGCTAATCCATTCAGCCACGATTGTTTAAAGTACATTCTACTTAGTACATGGGAAACTTGATATATCTACGCCCCTCATACAAGGACTATGGCGAAGATTCTTTTCTGATATTTTCGCAAGAACAAGGGGTCTGTGTTTAACGTTAACATGCTGCTTGAAACTGGAAGTGCTGTATAGTGTTACCCGAAAAAGGATATTTTGCAGACTTTAATTTGTCTGGGGGCTAAATACATTTTTGCTTTTTAACCACAAATTAAATTATTTTGACAGGTTCACCATTGCAGACTGCCACACCACAGTTGCAGCAACCGTCCAGAGACAACGGTCAACATATTGATGATATCGCACAGAAAATGGAGGATAGGCAGAATTCATTTATCCATATTCTGGACAGAAGACTTGTATGCCTTGAACAATGCGTAACACATTTGAATGATTCTACCAAAGAAATAAACACAACCCAACAGACAGAACTTCATGCATCCAGACAAGTAATCCATCAAATGGACGAAAAACTGGGCATTCTGGTGACCAGCATGGCCAAAATGGTAGACCAATCCACCTGCCAGACTACATGTATGGAACATTTCAAAGACAGTTATAATCAAATGACCACAAATGCCTCACTGATTGCCATAAATCTACAAAATATGAATGAGACACTACGCTTAATATTGGCCACTTTGTCTGCAGGGTACCAGCCACCACCTTCTCAGACTGCATATCCTGGCTCACATCTTTCATTTTTTACTCATCAGCATGTAGATCTACATCCTGTACAGGTACGACAGTTTTCTGAAGAACTGCCTAGATCTATAGGTCTGGATGAGGGGTTGGACCCCCACCCAACATTGACTACTGAGGAGGAAGAGGAAGAACAACTACCCTCTAGTTCAAAATAAAGGTATCTAACATAATAATTTTTCCCCATAAATCTTTATATATCTATGCTTTAATCTGGATAGGTGTGCTGTGCCTTGCTATGTGTGTTGGGCTGCCTGGTTGCACCTGGCGATGTGTGTTGGGCTGCCTGGTTGCGCCTGGTGATGTGTGTTGGCCTGCCAGGTTGCGCCTGGGTATGCGTGGTGGGCTACCTGGTTATGCCTGGGTATGCATGGTGGGCTACCTGGCTACGCCTGGGTATGCGTGGTGGGTTATCTGGTTATACCTGGGTATGCGTGGTGGGCTACCTGGTTATGCATGGGTATGTGTGGTGGGCTACCTGGTTACACCTGGGTATGCGTGGTGGGCTACCTGGTTACACCTGGGTATGCGTGGTGGGCTACCTGGTTATGCCTGGGTATGTGTGGTGGTAGTGGCAGCAGTCAACAAGTACATTCACATTGGGGGGAAAAACAAGGAATGTTGAACTAAAAATTTATTTTCTCTTTTTTTACAGGAACAATATAAATCACCACTGAACAGGTCGAAAACTATTAACAAAAACCATATTTCAGGAGTTTGAAAAACAGTTTCATTTCACTTTGTACTGAAGTATTTTTGTTGGTTTATATTAAAAAAAAGTATTTAAAAAGGTTTTTAGAAAATAAAAATCACTTTGGATTCCCAAAACTGTTTTTTTCTTTATAAAAGTATACAGCTGATAACTATTAATGCAGTAAAATATGTATTTGAATGATTAGGGGACAGTCCAGCAATAGAATGGCCACGGTAAACACATCTTTGGAAAGTTGCGGCTCTCCTTTTCCAGATCCTGTTGAGTTAAATAATATAAAGTTTAATAAGTTTAACATTTGTAAAGGCAATGCATATACAGTCTACAGCAGAACACATTAAGGCCCATATTCATAACAGCCTCTGTACAGGTACTCATTATAGTCCAAGTCATTTGTAATGCAGTCTGAATGCATTCTTATGAGGGTCACATTATTGTTAATACACACAGATTTTAGATAAATTGTAAATATAAGGTCACCTTATATGCCAGGGAATATACAGTAGTAAAGGTTCAGAAGTGAGACATAATAAAAGCAGAAAGAGTAATATGAAATTTTTATTTAGCCACTCCTCTGTCACCTATCCTAGTTCTGAATTTTATATTGGATTACAATAGTTATGGGTGCGTTGTAGCAAGCACTTGATAACTGTGGAAGATACCCAATCTTTACCGGTTTGTCCCCTACGGTCCAACCCCCCACCCCCCACCCACCCACCCACCACTACCAATGGGATGCTCACCAACAAGGGACAGACCAGGAGTGGCACCAAAGGCTGGAAATGAAGGCCGGACATCATGTATCCTGGTGAGTCAGCTTAGGATCAGGACACTTCTGCATGCCCAGTCAGGAAGGCGGTGTGGGAGGGAAGACAGTGGCTCGACAGCCCAGGAGGATAAGCCAGTATAGGGGTACACCTGTGCAGGGGACACACGCGCATGACAAAGGTAGGAAAAAGGTTAAACATTTATGTAAGCTTCTACAGCAAGCACACCCACACTCCACAGCACCGCCGTAGAACCCCACTACCAATGGGATACCCACCAGCAAGGGACAGACCAGGAGTGGCACCAAAGGCTGGAAATGAAGGCCGGACAGTCAGCCTTAAATCAGGAATTTTGACAACAAAGGGATTTTAGAAGATATCATTGAAAAACATTTCTAGTTTAACAGAAAACACATCCCAGTACACATTTAACTAAACACTCACCAGTCAAAGGCAGAGGAAGGTATTACAGGTTGAGTATCCCATATCCAAATATTCCGAAATACGGAATATTCCGAAATACGGACTTTTTTGAGCGAGAGTGAGATAGTGAAACCTTTGTTTTTTGATGGCTCAATGTACACAAACTTTGTTTAATACACAAGGTTATTCAAAATATTGTATTAAATGACCTTCAGGCTGTGTGTATAAGGTGTATATGAAACATAAATAAATTGTTTGAATGTACACACACTTTGTTTAATGCACAAAGTTATAAAAAATATCAGCTAAAATGACCTTCAGGCTGTGTGTATAAGGTGTATATGAAACATAAATGCATTATGTGCTTAGATTTAGGTCCCATCACCATGATATCTCATTATGGTATGCAATTATTCCAAAATACGGAAAAATCCGATATCCAAAATTCCTCTGGTCCCAAGCATTTTGGATAAGGGATACTCAACCTGTATTATATAAACCCATCAATAAACTGTGTCTATGTCAAAACATCCAGCACATAAAAAAACTCTGTAGAAAAAGTCATGGAAGAAACCTAATCCAACTTGCAAATTTAATGTAACGTACCTGAAAAAAAAGAACAATACATATTATTTTATAACAAGCGAGTGCTCAATACTATTTACAAAAACAAACCGCATAACATTCAATTGAATATACACCCACATACACACACACACACACACACACACACACACACACACACACACACACACACACACACACACACACACACACGTATATATATATATATTAATCTATATTTTATATATATATATATATATATATATAAAACACAGAAAAGAGAGAGCATAATAACCACATACATGCATTTACAAAAAAGGGACCATTGTAATACAAACAACCAAAATACTATACCGTAAACATACAACTGGAACCCATAACTGCTGAACGAAACAAAGGTACAAAAAAACAGCCAAAAGAAACTGGACAACGACCAATCCAAAAAAGGTCAATCTGCAAAAAAGAAACATTGGTTATACAAGCTAATATAAAAAATAAATAAATATAAATTTGTTAATACATAACAATTTACCAGAAAACACTGAGTGAATTAGGATTTGACGTTGATCCCGGCAACGGGAATGAGCTCCTCCATTCATACCTTCCGGCAATGCTAAGCAAATGTCCGAATCAGGCCAAACACCAGGATCTATATTCTCCGGCAAACGATTGGTGACACATATATTATGCAGGATGCAGCATGCATTCACAATGTCGCAAACCTTTTACGGGGAATATTGCAGCTCACCCCCGTACCGGTCTATGCACCAGAAATGGGATTTACGCACACCGAAGGTTTTCTCTATAATACCCCTCGATGCTATGTGCTGCTTGGTACTTTTTCTCAGCATTGCCTTCGTATCGGATAATGGAGTCAGTAGCCAAAATTTGTTTGGACAACCACCATCACCTACAAAAAAGAAAAGACAAAAAAATTAGTAATTTTTTTTTTTAATTCGGAAAAAGGAAAAAAGAATACTTACCCAACAGCCAGCCATCTGGGATCTTGCCGGATTCAAAATCACGAGCCAGCGATGACTGACTTAGAATAAAGGAGTCGTGGGCTGACCCAGGAAAACCCACAAGGAGATTGCTGATCATCTTGGCATCGCAAACCATCTGAACATTCATCGAATGAAAGTGCTTTCGATTTCGAAAACATTCCTCCGAATCCCTGGGTGGTGCGAGTGCCACATGGGTACAGTCAATTGCGCCCAGCATATTGGGAAACCGATTTTTTTTGGGTAAAAGGCCAATTTTGTCTCAGATCTTTCGCTGTCCGTTACTGGAAATTTGATAAACTGGGTCGTCAATTTTCGGAATGCCTTGAGGAACTGTGTTAAAATCCGTGAAAGAGACACCGACTGTTTGGGACAATGTTGGCTGAAAAGTGCCTGACGCCAAAAAATGAAGAGCAAACAGTAGTTTGCCCATCCCACTTACAGCATGATTAGTGGGCACCCGAAGTTCCAGGTCCGGCTCCAACAGCTCGTACAGCGAACAGATCGCCCGAGGGGATAGGCGATACAATTGTATCACCTCCGTCTCGGGGAGACCCTCCAGCACACGCCTAGTACGATAATGGCGTGGACGTGGAATGCAAACACGAACTGAATCACCACATGGAACATTTACCTCATCACTTTCTTCATCTGCCATGACCTGCTGTGTAGCCACACTAGCATGGATCATTAGCATCCAAATGTCATCAGTGAAAGGCTCCATGCTTGTAGACAGCTATATAAAAAGTAGGTTATATAAAAAAAAAACACAAATTGTTGAAAAAAAACCCAAGAACCAGCAGACTGTAAAATGCTGTGTGCTTTCTCCCAGTCCCATGAAGGAGTGACAATATCCTGGCTGTCAGGAAGGTGTCATCCTGTCAGCAGGATGTCAAAGCATTATGGGATTTTACAGTTTAATATTAATTTTAAAATATCATAAAACATACAAACTTCAGGGGATTTAAAATAGGATTTTAATACCTACCGGTAAATCCTTTTCTCCTAGTCTGTAGAGGATGCTGGGGACTCCAAAAGGACCATGGGGTATAGACGGGATCTGCAGGAGCTTGGGCACACTCAAAATACTTTGACTGGGTGTGAACTGGCTCCTCCCTCTATGCCCCCCCCCCCCCCCCCCCGACCTCAGTTATAGGAACTGTGCCCAGGAGAGACGGACATTTAGAAGAAAGGATTTTTGTTAAACTAAGGGCAAGAAACATACCAGCCCACACCACAAACATACCGTACAACTGGAGTAGCATGAAACCAGATAACAGTATGAACTAACAACAGCAACAAGCTGAACAAAACTGATACACAACCACGTGTAACCGAAAATAACCAGTATCAACCTAACTGCAAGGAACAGTCCACACTGGGATGGGCGCCCAGCATCCTCTACGGACTAGGAGAAAAGGATTTACCGGTAGGTATTAAAATCCTATTTTCTCTTACGTCCTAGAGGATGCTGGGGACTCCAAAAGGACCATGGGGTCTATACCTAAGCTCCAGACCGGGCGGGAGAGTGCGGATGACTCTGGAGCACCGATTGAGCAAACATGAGGTCCTCATCAGCCAGGGTATCAAACTTGTAGAACTTAGCAAAAGTGTTTGAACCCGACCATGTAGCTGCTCGGCAAAGTTGAAGTGCCGAGACCCCTCGGGCAGCCGCCCAAGATGAGCCCACCTTCCTGGTAGAATGGGCCTTTACTGACTTCGGCAACGGTAGCCCAGCCAAACAATGAGCTTGCTGAATCCAGCGTGCAATAGCTTGCTTAGAAGCAGGATTTCCAATCTTGTTGGAAGCATACAGGACAAACAGAGCCTCTGTCTTCCTAGTAAGAGCCGTCCTGGCGACGTAAATTTTCAAAGCTCAAGAGATTTTGGGACCACCACAGCATCCGTAGCCACAGGCACCACAATCGGTTGGTTAATGTGAAACGAAGAGACCACCTTCGGCAGAAATTGTTGCCGAGTCCTCAATTCCGCTCTATCCACATGGAAGATCAAATAAGGGCTCTTGTGAGACAAGGCCGCCAACTCAGATACTCGCCTGGCAGACGCCAGAGCCAAAAGCATGACCACTTTCCAAATGAGAAACTTTAACTCAACCTTACGCAAAGGCTCAAACCAGTGAGACATAAGAAACTGCAACACCACTTCAAGATCCTACGGCGCCACAGGTGGCACAAGAGGATGGATATGCAGCACTCCCTTCACAAAAGTCTGAACCTCAGGAAGGACGGCCAATTCCTTTTGAAAGAAAATAGATAAAGCTGAAATCTGCACTTTGATTGAACCCAATTTCAGGCCCGCATCCACGCCTGCCTGTAAAAAATGGAGGAAAAGACCCAAGTGAAACTCCTCCGCAGGAGCTGTTTTGGATTCACACCACGACACATATTTTCTCCAAATACGGTGATCATGTTTCGCCATGACCTCCTTCCTAGCCTTAAGGAGAGTGGGAATGACTTCCCCGGGAATACCCTTCCGAGCTAAAATCTGGCGTTCAACTTCCACGCCGTCAAACGCAGCCACGGTAAGTCCGGAAACAGGCAGGGTCCCTGCAGTAACAGGTTCTCTCTTAGAGGAAGCGGCCAGGGATCTTCCACTAATAATTCCTGAAGATCCGGATACCAGGCCCTCCGTGGCCAATCTGGAGCGACGAGTATTGCCTGAATCCTTGTTCGTCTTATGATCCTCAGCACCTTTGGAATGAGAGGAAGCGGAGGGAAAACATACACCGACTAAAACACCCACGGAGTTACAAGGGCGTCCACCACACAGGCTTGGAGGTCCCTTGACCTGGAACAATACTTCGGAAGTTTCTTGTTGAGGCGAGACGCCATCATGTCTATCAGAGGAGTTCCCCAACGCCTTGTCACTTCTGCAAATACTTCTTGATGAAGAGCCAATTCTCCTGGATGGAGATCGTGTCTGCTGAGAAAGTCTGCTTCCCAGTTGTCCAAGCCCGGGAGGAAGACTGCTGACAGAGCGCTTACGTGCTGTTCCGCCCAGCGGAGAATTCTTGTGGCTTCCGCCAATTCCGCCCTGCTCCTTGTTCCGCCTTGGCACTTTACGTACGCACCGCTGTGATGTTGTCCGACTGGATCAGGACAGGAAGACCCTGAAGAAAACTCTTCGCTTGCAGGAGGCCGTTGTAAATGGCTCTTAACTCGAGAACATTTATGTGGAGAGAAGATTCCTGGCTTGACCATTTTCCCTGGAACTTCTTTCCTGCGTGACTGCGCCCCAGCCTCGGAGACTTGCATCCGTGGTCAGCAGTACCCAGTCCTGGATTCCAAAACGGCATCCCTCTAGAAGGTGAGAGCTTTGCAGCCACCAAAGAGATCCTGGCCCTGGAAGATAGACTTATTTTCCGGTGCATGTGTAGGTGAGACCCGAACCATTTGTCCAGCAGGTCCCACTGAAACACTCTGGCATGAAACGGAATGGCCTCGTAAGCCGCAACCATCTTCCCTAGCACTCGAGTGCATTGATGAATCGACACTCTTGTCGGTCTCAAAAGCTCCTTGACCATGGTCTGTATTTCTAGAGCTTTGTCCTCCGGAAGAAACACTCTCTGAAGCTTCGTGTCTAGGATCATGCCCAGAAAGGGCAGCCGAGTCGTCGGAATTAACTGAGACTTTGGCAAATTTAAAATCCAACCGTGATGTTGTAGAACCGTCAGGGAGAGTTCCACATTCTTTAACAATTGTTCCTGTGACCTCGCATTTATTAGGAGATCGTCCAAGTACGGGATAATTGTGATGCCTCGCTTGCGAAGGAGTACCATCATTTCTGCCATAACCTTGGTGAAAACCCTCGGGCCCATGGAAAGCCCAAACAGCAACGTCTGAAATTGGTAATGACAATCCTGCACCGCAAATCTCAGGATGGCCTGATGCGAAAGATAAATCGGGACGTGTAAGTAGGCATCCTTTATGTCGACTGACACCATAAAATCCCCCCTTCTAGGCTGGAGATCACAGCTCGAAGAGATTCCATCTTGAACTTGAAAGTTTTCAAGTATGGATTGAGGGATTTTAGGTTCAGAATCGGTCTGACCGAACCGTCCGGCTTCGGTACGACAAAGAAGCTCGAACAGAACCCTTCCCCCCATTGGGACGGGGGAACGGGAACAATGACCCTCTGTTGACACAACTTTTGTATCGCAGCATTTACTACTTCTCTTTCTGGAAGAGAAACTGGCAAGGCCGATACAAAAAAGCGGCGGGGGGGGGGGGGGGGGGGCATCTCCTGAAACTCTAGCTTGTACCCTTGGGACACTATGTCTAAGACCCAAGGATCCAGGGCCGATTGAAACCAGACCTGACTGAAGATTCGGAGATGGCCTCCCACCGGCACGGACTCCCACAGGGGAGCCCCAGCGTCATGCGGTGGACTTGGTAGAGGCGAGGGAGGGCTTTTGGTCCTGGGTGCCTGAACCTGCAGGCGACTTCTTTCCCCTTCCTCTACCCTTCGAAGCGAGGTAGGACGAGCCCCTACCTCGTTTATATTTATTAGGCCAAAAGGACTGCATCTGTTGATGGGGCCCCTTTTTCTGTTGTGCGGGAACATAAGGAAGAAAAGATGACTTACCCGCAATAGCGGTAGACACCAGGTCAGCCAGGCCATCACCAAACAAGACACTACCTTTAAAAGGGAGAGCTTCCATATTTCTCTTGGAGTCGGCATCAGCATTCCATTGATGGATCCACAGCGCCCTCCTGGCCGAGACCGCCATGGCATTGGCTCTTGACCCCAAGAGGCCAACATCTCTCGCCGCATCCTTTAGGTAATCCGCAGCATCCTTGATATAACCAAGAGTCAGAAGAATATTATCTTTATCTAGGGTATCCATATCAGAAGCTAAATTATCAGCCCATTTAGCAATAGCACTACTCACCCATACCGATGCCACAGCAGGCCTGAGCAATGCACCAGTATTAACGAAAATGGCCTTCAAAGACGTCTCCAGCTTGCGATCCGCCGGATCGTTGAGAGCAGCCGTGTCAGGGGACGGAAGCGCCACCTTCTTGGACAAACGGGATAGAGCCTTGTCGACATTTGGAGATGACTCCCATTTTTTCCTGTCATTAGAGGGGAAAGGATACGCCATAAAAATTCTCTTGGGACTCTGCCACCTCTTGTCCGGCGACTCCCAAGCTTTTTCACAAAGAGCGTTCATTTCATGAGAGGGGGGGAAAATTCACCTCAGGTTTTTTCCCTTTAAAGAGGCAAACCCTTGTTTCCTGAACAGTAGGTTCGTTAGAGATATGTAAAACATCTTTAATAGCCACAATCATGTACTGAATACTCTTAACAACCCTTGGGTGTAAAGTAGCCTCATTAAAGTCGACATCGGAATCCGATTCCGTGTTGGCATCTGTATCTACCATCTGGGTAAATTAACGTTTTTGTGACCCTGAGGGGGTCTGCACCTGAGCCAAAGCATCTTCCATGGATTTTCTCCATGTTTGAGTCTGAGAATCAGATTTATCAAGCCTCTTAGACAATAAAGCCACATTAGCATTAAGTGTACTTAACATAGTAACCCAATCAGCAGTCGGCTGTGCCGACAGAGCCATTTCCAGCACCTTTTCTGCGCCCCCAGTAACCTCCTCCGGGGAGGAACACTCAGCCTCAGACATGCCGACACATAGTACCGACACCCCCACACTCACACTGGCCAATAAAGGGGACAGCCTACAGGGAAGACTGGAGAGAGAAACACAGAGGGAGTATGCCAGCCCACACCCCAGCGCCTATATACTACACAAGTATAATATATATCAGTAGCGCTGAAATAATCAAAAAAGCACCAATTTATCTGTGCCCCCCCCCCCCGTTTTGCTCCCTTTTACTTGTGAGGAGCATGGAGGTCCCGGGCCAGCGTCTCTGCAGCGGCTGTGAAGAGAAGAAAATTGCGCTGGTGAGCTGTGCGGCTAAGCCCCGCCCCTCCCTGGCGTGCTTCAGACCTGCTCAAATTTGAAAATGTATACTGGCGGGGGTATTATATACGGTGCCCGGGCACCGAATATGCCTTTAGCTAGTGTGGATGACCTCAGTAACTGCTGACCAGGGCGCTCCCCCCCAGCGCCCTGCACCCTGCACCCTGCGAGTGCCGTTGGTGATGTGTGTGGGAGCATGGAGTGCAGCGCTACAGCTGCGCTGTACCTCGTTACTGAAGTCTTCTGCCGTCACTGAAGTCTTCGGTTCTTCTAATACTCACCCGGCTTCTTTCTTCTGGCTTCTGTGAGGGGGGTGATGGCGCGGCTCAAGGAACAAGCAGCTAGGCGAACCAAGTGATCGAACCCTCTGGAGCTAATGGTGTCCAGTAGCCTAAGAAGCAGAGCCCTTGAACTAAGAAGAAGTAGGTCTGACTTCTCTCCCCTCAGTCCCACGTTGCAGGGAGCCTGTTCCTAGCAGGTCTCCCTGAAAATAAAAAAACCTAACAAAAGTCTTTCTAGAGAAACTCAGTACAGCTCCCCTAGTGTGTGTCCAGTCACTCCTGGGCACAAAGTCTAACTGAGGTCTGGGAGAGGGGCATAGAGGGAGGAGCCAGTTCACACCCAGTAAAAGTCTTTTTAGTGTGCCCAAGCTCCTGCGGATCCCGTCTATACCCCATGGTCCTTTTGGAGTCCCCAGCATCCTCTAGGACGTAAGAGGGGGAAAAAAACAGGTACTGCTATAAAAAAATTCAACCTTTGTAATGACATGAGAATAGAAACAAAATTAAAACATTCCCACCACATTTCGTCTTATCTGAGTAGGTGAAATCATTTAGTGGGGAAAACGGGCTAAATCGTCCCAAAACTTATCACTCTCCTCTAATTAGATACCATTTTTGCGATAATGGTATACTTTTCCATTGTGAAACTTTTTCGGGAGAAAGAAAAACAAGCGAAAAAAATTTGGTAAGAAATGTGGTGGAAAGTGTATAAAAGGATACGTCGAAAAGAAAGCACCCGAAAAAGGTACCACGTGACAGCCCGAACTCGGGAGAAAAAAACTTATTGGGCCTAATTGGATATCCCCTAATGCGTTTAATTCCTTAGACGCAGGGAATGTAATAGAGGATTTCTTAGTATCAGTAAAGTAAGTCTCCTCTGCAGGCTCAGGTACCTTATCAGTAATGTGTAAAATGTCCCTAATAGCATCAATCATAAGTTGCACCCCTTTAGATAGGTATGCATCTCCCCCCTGGATATCCCCATCACCGTCCCCTGTATCAGAGTTGGTATCCGTGTCAACTTGCATTATTTGGGCAAGAGCACGCTTCTTAGGATAATTAATTGGGGTCTTTGAAGAGGCAGTGGGAGCTGAATACGACAAAACCTCAATAGACTTTTTCAAAACCTGTGTTTCAGTCTCATTTTGAGCTATCTGAGATGAAATCTGGGATATCATTCCCCTAATAGAATCCACTCATGGGGTTTCGGATTCAGAAGGCTGAGACAGTAAATTGCAGTCCTGAGTACAAGGAATAGACTCTTCAGGCGAAGATACACACTCTGCAGCACAGGATACAGAGTTCTTAGACATGTTTATGTGAGCTATACAAACACACACACACACACACACACACAGGAAAATGCAGACACAGTTTCCCCCAGAGTACCTTCAGAGAGACATAGAGTATAAGGAGCCAGCCACACAGCGCCCCAGTAGGCAGTTTATACAGTAAACAGCCGGCGCTTCCTGAATAACCTTAATAGATTAAACAGTTAATATCTCACTCCCCCCCGCCCCGTCTATAACACCCTGGTACAGCAGAGGTATGCTGGAGTTATGTGGAGGGCAGCGCTCCCTGTCAGCGTCTCTTCAGTGTGATCTGCAAGAAGAAAATGGCACTGGTGAGTGCTGGATCCGCTCTGAAGAAGAAGCTCCACCGCCTGTAATGGTGTGTCTTCCCCATACTTACCGACTTTTTGTCTGCTCTCTCCGGGAGAGAGCAGCCAGGTCGGTTCGGCAGGGGGGCGGGCTGCGATGTGCGTGCAGAGGGGGGCGGGCTGGAGGTGGGCCGGGGGCGGGTCGGGGGCGTGACTACGGGGGGGATCGTGACGTGTAAGCTCCGCCCCCGCTGTGTAATGCCGCTATTATGGCATTATACAGCAGGGGGCGTGGCTATGATGACGCGATTCAACAAGAATCGCGTCATCACCTGCCCGGACCGCCCACTTTACTCGCTAAGTGGGCAGCCGGGCTGGGGGGGACCCCTGTAATCTAGAGATGTGCACCGGAAATTTTTCGGGTTTTGTGTTTTGGTTTTGGGTTCGGTTCCGTGGCCGTGTTTTGGGTTCGAACGCGTTTTGGCAAAACCTCACCGAATTTTTTTTGTCGGATTCGGGTGTGTTTTGGATTCGGGTGTTTTTTTCAAAAAACCCTAAAAAACAGCTTAAATCATAGAATTTGGGGGTCATTTTGATCCCAAAGTATTATTAACTAGTCATGAGCGGGTTCGGTTCCTCGGTATCCGAACCCCCCCGAACTTCAGCCTTTTTACACGGGTCCGAGGCAGGTTCGAACCTTCCCGCCTTGCTCGGCTAACCCGAGCGCGCCCGAACGTCATCATCCCGCTGTCGGATTCTCGCGAGGCTCGGATTCTATCGCGAGATTCGGATTCTATATAAGGAGCCGCGCGTCGCCGCCATTTTCACACGTGCATTGAGATTGATAGGGAGAGGACATGGCTGGCGTCCTCTCCGTTTATAGAGAAGAGAGTAGAGAGTTAGAGACACTATTTAGTATTTACTAATTTTGGGGAGCATATTAGGACTGGAGTACTACTACTTGCTGATAGTGTGACCATTGACCACCAGTTTAATTAATCCGTTCTCTGCCTGAAAAAAAACGATACACAGTGTGACACAGTCACATACCATATCTGTGCTCAGCCTCAGTGTGCTGCATCATCATATGTAATACTGTATATCTGACTGTGCTGAGTGCTCACTGCTCACACAGCTTAATTGTGGGGGAGACTGGGGAGCAGTTAGAGCAGTAGTACATAAATAATATATTTTAAGTACAGTGCACACTTTTGCTGCCAGAGTGCCACACTGCCAGTGTGACTGACCAGTGACCACACTGACGACCACCAGTATATTGTGATTGTCTGCTTAGGACGGAGTACTACTTGCTGATAGTGTGACCAGTGACCAGTGACCACCACCAGTTTAATTAATCCGTTCTCTGCCTGAAAAAAAAACGATACACAGTGTGACACAGTCACATACCATATCTGTGCTCAGCCCAGTGTGCTGCATCATATGTAATACTGTATATCATTATCTGACTGTGCTGAGTGCTCACTGCTCACACAGCTTAATTGTGGGGGAGACTGGGGAGCAGTTATAGCAGGAGTACATATTTTAAGTACAGTGCACACTTTTGCTGCCAGAGTGCCACTGCCAGTGTGACTGACCAGTGACCACTGACCACCAGTATATTGTGATTGTCTGCTGACCACCAGTATATTGTGATTGTCTGCCTGAAAAAGTTAAACACTCGTCGTGTGGTGTTTTTATAAACGCATTCTGCAGACAGTGTCCACTGTCCAGCAGGTCCGTCATTACATAATATATACCTGTCCGGCTGCAGTACTAGTGTGATATATATATATATTTTAATTTTATCTCATTATCATCCAGTCTATATTAGCAGCAGACACAGTACGGTAGTCCACGGCTGTAGCTACCTCTGTGTCGGCAGTCGCTCGTCCATCCATAATTGTATACCACCTACCCGTGGTTTTTTTTTCTATCTTCTTGATACTAGTAGCTTACTTTAGGAGTCTGCAGTGCTGACAGACAGTGTCCAGCAGGTCCGTCATTACATAATATATATACCTGTCCGGCTGCAGTACTAGTGTGATATATATATATATTTTAATTTTATCTCATTATCATCCAGTCTATATTAGCAGCAGACACAGTACGGTAGTCCACGGCTGTAGCTACCTCTGTGTCGGCAGTCGCTCGTCCATCCATAATTGTATACCACCTACCCGTGTTTTTTTTTTCTATCTTCTTGATACTAGTAGCTTACTTTAGGAGTCTGCAGTGCTGACAGACAGTGTCCAGCAGGTCCGTCATTACATAATATATATACCTGTCCGGCTGCAGTACTAGTGTGATATATATATATATATATTTTATTTTTATCTCATTATCATCCAGTCTATATTAGCAGCAGACACAGTACGGTAGTCCACGGCTGTAGCTACCTCTGTGTCGGCAGTCGCTCGTCCATCCATAATTGTATACCACCTACCCGTGTTTTTTTTTTCTATCTTCTTGATACTAGTAGCTTACTTTAGGAGTCTGCAGTGCTGACAGACAGTGTCCAGCAGGTCCGTCATTACATAATATATATACCTGTCCGGCTGCAGTACTAGTGTGATATATATATATATATTTTAATTTTATCTCATTATCATCCAGTCTATATTAGCAGCAGACACAGTACGGTAGTCCACGGCTGTAGCTACCTCTGTGTCGGCAGTCGCTCATCCATCCATAATTGTATACCACCTACCCGTGGTTTTTTTTTCTATCTTCTTGATACTAGTAGCTTACTTTAGGAGTCTGCAGTGCTGACAGACAGTGTCCAGCAGGTCCGTCATTACATAATATATATACCTGTCCGGCTGCAGTACTAGTGTGATATATATATATATATATTTTATTTTTATCTCATTATCATCCAGTCTATATTAGCAGCAGACACAGTACGGTAGTCCACGGCTGTAGCTACCTCTGTGTCGGCAGTCGCTCGTCCATCCATAAGTATACTAGTATCCATCCATCTCCATTGTTTACCTGAGGTGCCTTTTAGTTGTGCCTATTAAAATATGGAGAACAAAAATGTTGAGGTTCCAAAAATAGGGAAAGATCAAGATCGACTTCCACCTCGTGCTGAAGCTGCTGCCACTAGTCATGGCCGAGACGATGAAATTCCATTAACGTCGTCTGCCAAGGCCGATGCCCAATGTCATAGTACAGAGCATGTAAAATCCAAAACACAAAATATCAGTAAAAAAAGGACTCAAAAATCTAAAATAAAATTGTCGGAGGAAGCGTAAACTTGCCAATATGCCATTTACCACACGGAGTGGCAAGGAACGGCTGAGGCCCTGGCCTATGTTCATGGCTAGTGGTTCAGCTTCACATGAGGATGGAAGCACTCAGCCTCTCGCTAGAAAAATGAAAAGACTCAAGCTGGCAAAAGCACAGCAAAGAACTGTGCGTTCTTCGAAATCCCAAATCCACAAGGAGAGTCCAATTGTGTCGGTTGCGATGCCTGACCTTCCCAACACTGGACGTGAAGAGCATGTGCCTTCCACCATTTGCACGCCCCCTGCAAGTGCTGGAAGGAGCACCCGCAGTCCAGTTCCTGATAGTCAGATTGAAGATGTCAGTGTTGAAGTACACCAGGATGAGGAGGATATGGGTGTTGCTGGCGCTGGGGAGGAAATTGACAAGGAGGATTCTGATGGTGAGGTGGTTTGTTTAAGTCAGGCACCCGGGGAGACACCTGTTGTCCGTGGGAGGAATATGGCCATTGACATGCCTGGTGAAAATACCAAAAAAATCAGCTCTTCGGTGTGGAAGTATTTCAACAGAAATGCGGACAACATTTGTCAAGCCGTGTGTTGCCTTTGTCAAGCTGTAATAAGTAGGGGTAAGGACGTTAACCACCTCGGAACATCCTCCCTTATACGTCACCTGCAGCGCATTCATCATAAGTCAGTGACAAGTTCAAAAACTTTGGGCGACAGCAGAAGCAGTCCACTGACCAGTAAATCCCTTCCTCTTGTAACCAAGCTCACGCAAACCACCCCACCAACTCCCTCAGTGTCAATTTCCTCCTTCCCCAGGAATGCCAATAGTCCTGCAGGCCATGTCACTGGCAATTCTGACGAGTCCTCTCCTGCCTGGGATTCCTCCGATGCATCCTTGCGTGTAACGCCTACTGCTGCTGGCGCTGCTGTTGTTGCTGCTGGGAGTCGATGGTCATCCCAGAGGGGAAGTCATAAGACCACTTTTACTACTTCCACCAAGCAATTGACTGTCCAACAGTCCTTTGCGAGGAAGATGAAATATCACAGCAGTCATCCTGCTGCAAAGCGGATAACTGAGGCCTTGGCATCCTGGGTGGTGATAAACGTGGTTCCGGTATCCATCATTACTGCAGAGCCAACTAGAGACTTGTTGGAGGTACTGTGTCCCCGGTACCAAATACCATCTAGGTTCCATTTCTCTAGGCAGGCGATACCGAAAATGTACACAGACCTCAGAAAAAGACTCACCAGTGTCCTAAAAAATGCAGCTGTACCCAATGTCCACTTAACCACGGACATGTGGACAAGTGGAGCAGGGCAGGGTCAGGACTATATGACTGTGACAGCCCACTGGGTAGATGTATGGACTCCCGCCGCAAGAACAGCAGCGGCGGCACCAGTAGCAGCATCTCGCAAACGCCAACTCTTTCCTAGGCAGGCTACGCTTTGTATCACCGGTTTCCAGAATACGCACACAGCTGAAAACCTCTTACGGCAACTGAGGAAGATCATCGCGGAATGGCTTACCCCAATTGGACTCTCCTGTGGATTTGTGGCATCGGACAACGCCAGCAATATTGTGTGTGCATTAAATATGGGCAAATTCCAGCACGTCCCATGTTTTGCACATACCTTGAATTTGGTGGTGCAGAATTATTTAAAAAACGAGAGGGGCGTGCAAGAGATGCTGTCGGTGGCCAGAAGAATTGCGGGACACTTTCGGCGTACAGGCACCACGTACAGAAGACTGGAGCACCACCAAAAACGCCTGAACCTGCCCTGCCATCATCTGAAGCAAGAAGTGGTAACGAGGTGGAATTCAACCTTATATATGCTTCAGAGGTTGGAGGAGCAGCAAAAGGCCATTCAAGCCTATACAATTGAGCACGATATAGGAGGTGGAATGCACCTGTCTCAAGCGCAGTGGAGAATGATTTCAACGTTGTGCAAGGTTCTGCTGCCCTTTGAACTTGCCACACGTGAAGTCAGTTCAGACACTGCCAGCCTGAGTCAGGTCATTCCCCTCATCAGGCTTTTGCAGAAGAAGCTGGAGACATTGAAGGAGGAGCTAACACAGAGCGATTCCGCTAGGCATGTGGGACTTGTGGATGGAGCCCTTAATTCGCTTATCAAGGATTCACGGGTGGTCAATCTGTTGAAATCAGAGCACTACATTTTGGCCACCGTGCTCGATCCTAGATTTAAAACCTACCTTGGATCTCTCTTTCCGGCAGACACAAGTCTGCTGGGGTTCAAAGACCTGCTGGTGAGAAAATTGTCAAGTCAAGCGGAACGCGACCTGTCAACATCTCCTCCTTCACATTCTCCCGCAACTGGGGGTGCGAGGAAAAGGCTCAGAATTCCGAGCCCACCCGCTGGCGGTGATGCAGGGCAGTCTGGAGCGACTGCTGATGCTGACATCTGGTCCGGACTGAAGGACCTGCCAACGATTACGGACATGTCGTCTACTGGCACTGCATATGATTCTCTCCCCATTGAAAGAATGGTGGAGGATTATATGAGTGACCGCATCCAAGTAGGCACGTCAGACAGTCCGTACTTTTACTGGCAGGAAAAAGAGGCAATTTGGAGGCCCTTGCACAAACTGGCTTTATTCTACCTAAGTTGCCCTCCCACAAGTGTGTACTCCGAAAGAGTGTTTAGTGCCGCCGCTCACCTTGTCAGCAATCGGCGTACGAGGTTACTTCCAGAAAATGTGGAGAAGATGATGTTCATTAAAATGAATTATAATCAATTCCTCCGTGGAGACATTGACCAGCAGCAATTGCCTCCACAAAGTACGCAGGGAGCTGAGATGGTGGATTCCAGTGGGGACGAATTGATAATCTGTGAGGAGGGGGATGTACACGGTGATATATCGGAGGATGATGATGAGGTGGACATCTTGCCTCTGTAGAGCCAGTTTGTGCAAGGAGAGATTAATTGCTTCTTTTTTGGTGGGGGTCCAAACCAACCCGTCATTTCAGTCACAGTCGTGTGGCAGACCCTGTCACTGAAATGATGGGTTGGTTAAAGTGTGCATGTCCTGTTTATACAACATAAGGGTGGGTGGGAGGGCCCAAGGACAATTCCATCTTGCACCTCTTTTTTCTTTCATTTTTCTTTGCGTCATGTGCTGTTTGGGGAGTGTTTTTTGGAAGGGCCATCCTGCGTGACACTGCAGTGCCACTCCTAGATGGGCCAGGTGTTTGTGTCGGCCACTAGGGTCGCTTAGCTTACTCACACAGCTACCTCATTGCGCCTCTTTTTTTCTTTGCGTCATGTGCTGTTTGGGGAGTGTTTTTTGGAAGGGCCATCCTGCGTGACACTGCAGTGCCACTCCTAGATGGCCAGGTGTTTGTGTCGGCCACTAGGGTCGCTTAGCTTACTCACACAGCTACCTCATTGTGCCTCTTTTTTTCTTTGCGTCATGTGCTGTTTAGGAAGTGTTTTTTGGAAGGGCCATCCTGCGTGACACTGCAGTGCCACTCCTAGATGGGCCAGGTGTTTGTGTCGGCCACTAGGGTCGCTTAGCTTACTCACACAGCTACCTCATTGCGCCTCTTTTTTTCTTTGCGTCATGTGCTGTTTGGGGAGTGTTTTTTGGAAGGGCCATCCTGCGTGACACTGCAGTGCCACTCCTAGATGGGCCAGGTGTTTGTGTCGGCCACTAGGGTCGCTTAGCTTACTCACACAGCTACCTCATTGCGCCTCTTTTTTTCTTTGCGTCATGTGCTGTTTGTGGAGTGTTTTTTGGAAGGGCCATCCTGCGTGACACTGCAGTGCCACTCCTAGATGGGCCAGGTGTTTGTGTCGGCCACTAGGGTCGCTTAGCTTACTCACACAGCTACCTCATTGCGCCTCTTTTTTTCTTTGCGTCATGTGCTGTTTGGGGAGTGTTTTTTGGAAGGGCCATCCTGCGTGACACTGCAGTGCCACTCCTAGATGGCCAGGTGTTTGTGTCGGCCACTAGGGTCGCTTAGCTTACTCACACAGCTACCTCATTGTGCCTCTTTTTTTCTTTGCGTCATGTGCTGTTTGGGGAGTGTTTTTTGGAAGGGCCATCCTGCGTGACACTGCAGTGCCACTCCTAGATGGGCCAGGTGTTTGTGTCTGCCACTAGGGTCGCTTAGCTTACTCACACAGCTACCTCATTGCGCCTCTTTTTTTCTTTGCGTCATGTGCTGTTTGGGGAGTGTTTTTTGGAAGGGCCATCCTGCGTGACACTGCAGTGCCACTCCTAGATGGGCCAGGTGTTTGTGTCGGCCACTAGGGTCGCTTAGCTTACTCACACAGCTACCTCATTGCGCCTCTTTTTTTCTTTGCGTCGTGTGCTGTTTGGGGAGTGTTTTTTGGAAGGGCCATCCTGCGTGACACTGCAGTGCCACTCCTAGATGGGCCAGGTGTTTGTGTCGGCCACTAGGGTCGCTTAGCTTACTCACACAGCTACCTTATTGCGCCTCTTTTTTTCTTTGCGTCATGTGCTGTTTGGGGAGTGTTTTTTGGAAGGGCCATCCTGCGTGACACTGCAGTGCCACTCCTAGATGGGCCAGGTGTTTGTGTCGGCCACTTGGGTCGCTTAGCTTAGTCATCCAGCGACCTCGGTGCAAATTTTAGGACTAAAAATAATATTGTGAGGTGTTCAGAATAGACTGAAAATGAGTGGAAATTATGGTTTTTGAGGTTAATAATACTTTGGGATCAAAATGACCCCCAAATTCTATGATTTAAGCTGTTTTTTAGGGTTTTTTGAAAAAAACACCCGAATCCAAAACACACCCGAATCCGACAAAAAAAATTCGGTGAGGTTTTGCCAAAACGCGGTCGAACCCAAAACACGGCCGCGGAACCGAACCCAAAACCAAAACACAAAACCCGAAAAATTTCAAGTGCACATCTCTATTATTAACCTCAATAACCATAATTTCCACTCATTTTCAGTCTATTCTGAACACCTCACACCTCACAATATTATTTTTAGTCCTAAAATTTGCACCGAGGTCGCTGGATGACTAAGCTCAGCGACCCAAGTGGCCGACACAAACACCTGGCCCATCTAGGAGTGGCACTGCAGTGTCACGCAGGATGGCCCTTCCAAAAAACACTCCCCAAACAGCACATGACGCAAAGAAAAAAAGAGGCGCAATGAGGTAGCTGTGTGACTAAGCTCAGCGACCCAAGTGGCCGACACAAACACCTGGCCCATCTAGGAGTGGCACTGCAGTGTCACGCAGGATGGCCCTTCCAAAAAACACTCCCCAAACAGCACATGACGCAAAGAAAAAAAGAGGCGCAATGAGGTAGCTGTGTGAGTAAGCTAAGCGACCCTAGTGGCCGACACAAACACCTGGCCCATCTAGGAGTGGCACTGCAGTGTCAGGCCGGATGGCCCTTCCAAAAAATACTCCCCAAACAGCACATGACGCAAAGAAGAAAAAAAAGAGGCGCAATGAGGTAGCTGTGTGACTAAGATAAGTGACCCTAGTGGCCGACACAAACACCTGTCCCATCTAGGAGTGGCACTGCAGTGTCACGCAGGATGGCCCTTCCAAAAAATACTCCCCAAACAGCACATGACGCAAAGAAGAAAAAAAAGAGGTGCAATGAGGTAGCTGTGTGACTAAGATAAGCGACCCTAGTGGCCGACACAAACACCTGGCCCATCTAGGAGTGTCACTGCAGTGTCACGCAGGATGGCCCTTCCAAAAAACACTCCCCAAACAGCACATGACGCAAAGAAAAATGAAAGAAAAAAGAGGTGCAAGATGGAATTGTCCTTGGGCCCTCCCACCCACCCTTATGTTGTATAAACAGGACATGCACACTTTAACCAACCCATCATTTCAGTGACAGGGTCTGCCACACGACTGTGACTGAAATGACGGGTTGGTTTGGACCCCCACCAAAAAAGAAGCAATTAATCTCTCCTTGCACAAACTGGCTCTACAGAGGCAAGATGTCCACCTCATCATCATCATCCTCCGATTCATCACCGTGTACATCCCCCTCCTCACAGATTATCAATTCGTCCCCACTGGAATCCACCATCACAGCTCCCTGTGTACTTTGTGGAGGCAATTGCTGCTGGTGAATGTCTCCATGGAGGAATTGATTATAATTCATTTTAATGAACATCATCTTCTCCACATTTTCTGGAAGTAACCTCGTACGCCGATTGCTGACAAGGTGAGCGGTGGCACTAAACACTCTTTCGGAGTACACACTTGTGGGAGGGCAACTTAGGTAGAATAAAGCCAGTTTGTGCAAGGGCCTCCAAATTGCCTCTTTTTCCTGCCAGTATACGTGCCTACTTGGATGCGGTCACTCATATAATCCTCCACCATTCTTTCAATGGTGAGAGAATCATATGCAGTGACAGTAGACGACATGTCCGTAATCGTTGGCAGGTCCTTCAGTCCGGACCAGATGTCAGCATCAGCAGTCGCTCCAGACTGCCCTGCATCACCGCCAGCGGGTGGGCTCGGAATTCTGAGCCTTTTCCTCGCACCCCCAGTTGCGGGAGAATGTGAAGGAGGATGTTGACAGGTCGCATTCCGCTTGACTTGACAATTTTCTCACCAGCAGTTCTTTGAACCCCTGCAGACTTGTGTCTGCCGGAAAGAGAGATACAACGTAGGTTTTAAATCTAGGATCGAGCACGGTGGCCAAAATGTAGTGCTCTGATTTCAACAGATTGACCACCCGTGAATCCTTGTTAAGCGAATTAAGGGCTCCATCCACAAGTCCCACATGCCTAGCGGAATCGCTCAGTGTTAGCTCCTCCTTCAATGTCTCCAGCTTCTTCTGCAAAAGCCTGATGAGGGGAATGACCTGACTCAGGCTGGCAGTGTCTGAACTGACTTCACGTGTGGCAAGTTCAAAAGGTAGCAGAACCTTGCACAACGTTGAAATCATTCTCCACTGCGCTTGAGACAGGTGCATTCCACCTCCTATATCGTGGTCAGTTGTATAGGCTTGAATGGCCTTTTGCTGCTCCTCCAACCTCTGTAGCATATAGAGGGTTGAATTCCACCTCGTTACCACTTCTTGCTTCAGATGATGGCAGGGCAGGTTCAGGCGTTTTTGGTGTACCTCCAGTCTTCTGTACGTGGTGCCTGTACGCCGAAAGTGTCCCGCAATTCTTCTGGCCACCGACAGCATCTCTTGCACGCCCCTGTCGTTTTTTAAATAATTCTGCACCACCAAATTCAAGGTATGTGCAAAACATGGGACGTGCTGGAATTTGCCCATATTTAATGCACACACAATATTGCTGGCGTTGTCCGATGCCACAAATCCACAGGAGAGTCCAATTGGGGTAAGCCATTCTGCGATGATCTTCCTCAGTTGCCGTAAGAGGTTTTCAGCTGTGTGCGTATTCTGGAAAGCGGTGATACAAAGCGTAGCCTGCCTAGGAAAGAGTTGGCGTTTGCGAGATGCTGCTACTGGTGCCGCCGCTGCTGTTCTTGCGGCGGGAGTCAATATATCTACCCAGTGGGCTGTCACAGTCATATAGTCCTGAGTCTGCCCTGCTCCACTTGTCCACATGTCCGTGGTTAAGTGGACATTGGATACAACTGCATTTTTTAGGACACTGGTGAGTCTTTTTCTGAGGTCTGTGTACATTTTCGGTATCGCCTGCCTAGAGAAATGGAACCTAGATGGTATTTGGTACCGGGGACACAGTACCTCAAACAAGTCTATAGTTGGCTCTGCAGTAATGATGGATACCGGAACCACGTTTCTCACCGCCCAGGATGCCAAGGCCTCAGTTATCCGCTTTGCAGCAGGATGACTGCTGTGATATTTCATCTTCCTCGCAAAGGACTGTTGGACAGTCAATTGCTTGGTGGAAGTAGTAAAAGTGGTCTTATGACTTCCCCTCTGGGATGACCATCGACTCCCAGCAGCAACAACAGCAGCGCCAGCAGCAGTAGGCGTTACACTCAAGGATGCATCGGAGGAATCCCAGGCAGGAGAGGACTCGTCAGAATTGCCAGTGACATGGCCTGCAGGACTATTGGCATTCCTGGGGAAGGAGGAAATTGACACTGAGGGAGTTGGTGGGGTGGTTTGCGTGAGCTTGGTTACAAGAGGAAGGGATTTACTGGTCAGTGGACTGCTTCCGCTGTCGCCCAAAGTTTTTGAACTTGTCACTGACTTATGATGAATGCGCTGCAGGTGACGTATAAGGGAGGATGTTCCAAGGTGGTTAACGTCCTTACCCCTACTTATTACAGCTTGACAAAGGCAACACACGGCTTGACAAATGTTGTCCGCATTTCTGTTGAAATACTTCCACACCGAAGAGCTGATTTTTTTGGTATTTTCACCAGGCATGTCAATGGCCATATTCCTACCACGGACAACAGGTGTCTCCCCGGGTGCCTGACTTAAACAAACCACCTCACCATCAGAATCCTCCTTGTCAATTTCCTCCCCAGCGCCAGCAACACCCATATCCTCCTCATCCTGGTGTACTTCAACACTGACATCTTCAATCTGACTATCAGGAACTGGACTGCGGGTGCTCCTTCCAGCACTTGCAGGGGGCGTGCAAATGGTGGAAGGCGCATGCTCTTCACGTCCAGTGTTGGGAAGGTCAGGCATCGCAACCGACACAATTGGACTCTCCTTGTGGATTTGTGATTTCGAAGAACGCACAGTTCTTTGCTGTGCTTTTGCCAGCTTAAGTCTTTTCATTTTTCTAGCGAGAGGCTGAGTGCTTCCATCCTCATGTGAAGCTGAACCACTAGCCATGAACATAGGCCAGGGCCTCAGCCGTTCCTTGCCACTCCGTGTGGTAAATGGCATATTGGCAAGTTTACGCTTCTCCTCCGACGATTTTATTTTAGATTTTTGAGTCCTTTTTTTACTGATATTTTGTGTTTTGGATTTTACATGCTCTGTACTATGACATTGGGCATCGGCCTTGGCAGACGACGTTGATGGAATTTCATCGTCTCGGCCATGACTAGTGGCAGCAGCTTCAGCACGAGGTGGAAGTGGATCTTGATCTTTCCCTATTTTTGGAACCTCAACATTTTTGTTCTCCATATTTTAATAGGCACAACTAAAAGGCACCTCAGGTAAACAATGGAGATGGATGGATACTAGTATACTTATGGATGACGAGTGACTGACGACACAGAGGTGGCTACAGCCGTGGACTACCGTACTGCGTCTGCTAGTATAGAGATGATAATGATATAAAAAATATATATATATCACTACTGCAGGTATATATAATATAATGACGGACCTGCTGGACACTGTCAGCAGACTCCTAAACTACTAGTATGAAGAAGATAGAAAAAAAAAACCCACCACAGGTAGGTATACAATTATGGACGAGCACTGACGACACAGAGGTAGCTACAGCCGTGGACTACCGTACTGCGTCTGCTAGTATAGAGATGATAATGATATAAAAAATATATATATATATCACTACTGCAGGTATATATAATATAATGACGGACCTGCTGGACACTGTCAGCAGACTCCTAAACTACTAGTATGAAGAAGATAGAAAAAAAAACCCCACCACAGGTAGGTATACAATTATGGACGAGCACTGACGACACAGAGGTAGCTACAGCCGTGGACTACCGTACTGCGTCTGCTAGTATAGAGATGATAATGATATAAAAAATATATATATATCACTACTGCAGGTATATATAATATAATGGTGGTTTTTTTTTCTTTCTTTATACATACATACTAGTTACGAGTATACTATCTCTTTATCAACCAGTCTATATATTAGCAGCAGACACAGTACAGTGCGGTAGTTCACGGCTGTGGCTACCTCTGTGTCGGCACTCGGCAGCCCGTCCATAATTGTATATACCACCTAACCGTGTTTTTTTTTCTTTCTTTATACATACATACTAGTTACGAGTATACTATCTCTTTATCAACCAGTCTATATATTAGCAGCAGACACAGTACAGTGCGGTAGTTCACGGCTGTGGCTACCTCTGTGTCGGCACTCGGCAGCCCGTCCATAATTGTATATACCACCTAACCGTGGTTTTTTTTCTTTCTTTATACATACATACATACTAGTTACGAGTATACTATCTCTTTATCAACCAGTCTATATATTAGCAGCAGACACAGAACAGTGCGGTAGTTCACGGCTGTGGCTACCTCTGTGTCGGCACTCGGCAGCCCGTCCATAATTGTATATACCACCTAACCGTGGTTTTTTTTTCTTTCTTTATACATACATACTAGTTACGAGTATACTATCTCTTTATCAACCAGTCTATATATTAGCAGCAGACACAGTACAGTGCGGTAGTTCACGGCTGTGGCTACCTCTGTGTCGGCACTCGGCAGCCCGTCCATAATTGTATATACCACCTAACCGTGTTTTTTTTTTCTTTCTTTATACATACATACTAGTTACGAGTATACTATCTCTTTATCAACCAGTCTATATATTAGCAGCAGACACAGTACAGTGCGGTAGTTCACGGCTGTGGCTACCTCTGTGTCGGCACTCGGCAGCCCGTCCATAATTGTATATACCACCTAACCGTGGTTTTTTTTTTCTTTCTTTATACATACATACTAGTTACGAGTATACTATCTCTTTATCAACCAGTCTATATATTAGCAGCAGACACAGTACAGTGCGGTAGTTCACGGCTGTGGCTACCTCTGTGTCGGCACTCGGCAGCCCGTCCATAATTGTATATACCACCTAACCGTGGTTTTTTTTCTTTCTTTATACATACATACTAGTTACGAGTATACTATCTCTTTATCAACCAGTCTATATATTAGCAGCAGACACAGTACAGTGCGGTAGTTCACGGCTGTGGCTACCTCTGTGTCGGCACTCGGCAGCCCGTCCATAATTGTATATACCACCTAACCGTGGTTTTTTTTTCTTTCTTTATACATACATACTAGTTACGAGTATACTATCTCTTTATCAACCAGTCTATATATTAGCAGCAGACACAGTACAGTGCGGTAGTTCACGGCTGTGGCTACCTCTGTGTCGGCACTCGGCAGCCCGTCCATAATTGTATATACCACCTAACCGTGGTTTTTTTTTCTTTCTTTATACATACATACTAGTTACGAGTATACTATCTCTTTATCAACCAGTCTATATATTAGCAGCAGACACAGTACAGTGCGGTAGTTCACGGCTGTGGCTACCTCTGTGTCGGCACTCGGCAGCCCGTCCATAATTGTATATACCACCTAACCGTGGTTTTTTTTCTTTCTTTATACATACATACTAGTTACGAGTATACTATCTCTTTATCAACCAGTCTATATATTAGCAGCAGACACAGTACAGTGCGGTAGTTCACGGCTGTGGCTACCTCTGTGTCGGCACTCGGCAGCCCGTCCATAATTGTATATACCACCTAACCGTGGTTTTTTTTTTCTTTCTTTATACATACATACTAGTTACGAGTATACTATCTCTTTATCAACCAGTCTATATTAGCAGCAGACACAGTACAGTGCGGTAGTTCACGGCTGTGGCTACCTCTGTGTCGGCACTCGGCAGCCCGTCCATAATTGTATATACCACCTAACCGTGGTTTTTTTTTCTTTCTTTATACATACATACTAGTTACGAGTATACTATCTCTTTATCAACCAGTCTATATATTAGCAGCAGACACAGTACAGTGCGGTAGTTCACGGCTGTGGCTACCTCTGTGTCGGCACTCGGCAGCCCGTCCATAATTGTATATACCACCTAACCGTGGTTTTTTTTTCTTTCTTTATACATACATACTAGTTACGAGTATACTATCTCTTTATCAACCAGTCTATATATTAGCAGCAGACACAGTACAGTGCGGTAGTTCACGGCTGTGGCTACCTCTGTGTCGGCACTCGGCAGCCCGTCCATAATTGTATATACCACCTAACCGTGGTTTTTTTTCTTTCTTTATACATACATACTAGTTACGAGTATACTATCTCTTTATCAACCAGTCTATATATTAGCAGCAGACACAGTACAGTGCGGTAGTTCACGGCTGTGGCTACCTCTGTGTCGGCACTCGGCAGCCCGTCCATAATTGTATATACCACCTAACCGTGGTTTTTTTTTCTTTCTTTATACATACATACTAGTTACGAGTATACTATCTCTTTATCAACCAGTCTATATATTAGCAGCAGACACAGTACAGTGCGGTAGTTCACGGCTGTGGCTACCTCTGTGTCGGCACTCGGCAGCCCGTCCATAATTGTATATACCACCTAACCGTGGTTTTTTTTTCTTTCTTTATACATACATACTAGTTACGAGTATACTATCTCTTTATCAACCAGTCTATATATTAGCAGCAGACACAGTACAGTGCGGTAGTTCACGGCTGTGGCTACCTCTGTGTCGGCACTCGGCAGCCCGTCCATAATTGTATATACCACCTAACCGTGGTTTTTTTTCTTTCTTTATACATACATACTAGTTACGAGTATACTATCTCTTTATCAACCAGTCTATATTAGCAGCAGACACAGTACAGTGCGGTAGTTCACGGCTGTGGCTACCTCTGTGTCGGCACTCGGCAGCCCGTCCATAATTGTATATACCACCTAACCGTGGTTTTTTTTTCTTTCTTTATACATACATACTAGTTACGAGTATACTATCTCTTTATCAACCAGTCTATATATTAGCAGCAGACACAGTACAGTGCGGTAGTTCACGGCTGTGGCTACCTCTGTGTCGGCACTCGGCAGCCCGTCCATAATTGTATATACCACCTAACCGTGGTTTTTTTTTCTTTCTTTATACATACATACTAGTTACGAGTATACTATCTCTTTATCAACCAGTCTATATATTAGCAGCAGACACAGTACAGTGCGGTAGTTCACGGCTGTGGCTACCTCTGTGTCGGCACTCGGCAGCCCGTCCATAATTGTATACTAGTATCCAATCCATCCATCTCCATTGTTTACCTGAGGTGCCTTTTAGTTGTGCCTATTAAAATATGGAGAACAAAAATGTTGAGGTTCCAAAATTAGGGAAAGATCAAGATCCACTTCCACCTCGTGCTGAAGCTGCTGCCACTAGTCATGGCCGAGACGATGAAATGCCAGCAACGTCGTCTGCCAAGGCCGATGCCCAATGTCATAGTACAGAGCATGTCAAATCCAAAACACCAAATATCAGTAAAAAAAGGACTCCAAAACCTAAAATAAAATTGTCGGAGGAGAAGCGTAAACTTGCCAATATGCCATTTACCACACGGAGTGGCAAGGAACGGCTGAGGCCCTGGCCTATGTTCATGGCTAGTGGTTCAGCTTCACATGAGGATGGAAGCACTCAGCCTCTCGCTAGAAAAATGAAAAGACTAAAGCTGGCAAAAGCAGTAGCACCGCAAAGAACTGTGCGTTCTTCGAAATCCCAAATCCACAAGGAGAGTCCGACTCCAATTGTGTCGGTTGCGATGCCTGACCTTCCCAACACTGGACGTGAAGAGCATGCGCCTTCCACCATTTGCACGCCCCCTGCAAGTGATGGAAGGAGCACCCGCAGTCCAGTTCCTGATAGTCAGATTGAAGATGTCAGTGTTGAAGTACACCAGGATGAGGAGGATATGGGTGTTGCTGGCGCTGGGGAGGAAATTGACCAGGAGGATTCTGATGGTGAGGTGGTTTGTTTAAGTCAGGCACCCGGGGAGACACCTGTTGTCCGTGGTAGGAATATGGCCGTTGACATGCCTGGTGAAAATACCAAAAAAATCAGCTCTTCGGTGTGGAAGTATTTCACCAGAAATGCGGACAACAGGTGTCAAGCCGTGTGTTCCCTTTGTCAAGCTGTAATAAGTAGGGGTAAGGACGTTAACCACCTCGGAACATCCTCCCTTATACGTCACCTGCAGCGCATTCATAATAAGTCAGTGACAAGTTCAAAAACTTTGGGTGACAGCGGAAGCAGTCCACTGACCAGTAAATCCCTTCCTCTTGTAACCAAGCTCACGCAAACCACCCCACCAACTCCCTCAGTGTCAATTTCCTCCTTCCCCAGGAATGCCAATAGTCCTGCAGGCAATGTCACTGGCAATTCTGACGAGTCCTCTCCTGCCTGGGATTCCTCCGATGCATCCTTGCGTGTAACGCCTACTGCTGCTGGCGCTGCTGTTGTTGCTGCTGGGAGTCGATGGTCATCCCAGAGGGGAAGTCGTAAGCCCACTTGTACTACTTCCAGTAAGCAATTGACTGTTCAACAGTCCTTTGCGAGGAAGATGAAATATCACAGCAGTCATCCTGCTGCAAAGCGGATAACTGAGGCCTTGACAACTATGTTGGTGTTAGACGTGCGTCCGGTATCCGCCGTTAGTTCACAGGGAACTAGACAATTTATTGAGGCAGTGTGCCCCCGTTACCAAATACCATCTAGGTACCACTTCTCTAGGCAGGCGATACCGAGAATGTACACGGACGTCAGAAAAAGACTCACCAGTGTCCTAAAAAATGCAGTTGTACCCAATGTCCACTTAACCACGGACATGTGGACAAGTGGAGCAGGGCAGGGTCAGGACTATATGACTGTGACAGCCCACTGGGTAGATGTATGGACTCCCGCCGCAAGAACAGCAGCGGCGGCACCAGTAGCAGCATCTCGCAAACGCCAACTCTTTCCTAGGCAGGCTACGCTTTGTATCACCGCTTTCCAGAATACGCACACAGCTAAAAACCTCTTACGGCAACTGCGGAAGATCATCGCGGAATGGCTTACCCCAATTGGACTCTCCTGTGGATTTGTGGCATCGGACAACGCCAGCAATATTGTGTGTGCATTAAATATGGGCAAATTCCAGCACGTCCCATGTTTTGCACATACCTTGAATTTGGTGGTGCAGAATTTTTTAAAAAACGACAGGGGCGTGCAAGAGATGCTGTCGGTGGCCAGAAGAATTGCGGGACACTTTCGGCGTACAGGCACCACGTACAGAAGACTGGAGCACCACCAAAAACTACTGAACCTGCCCTGCCATCATCTGAAGCAAGAAGTGGTAACGAGGTGGAATTCAACCCTCTATATGCTTCAGAGGTTGGAGGAGCAGCAAAAGGCCATTCAAGCCTATACAATTGAGCACGATATAGTAGGTGGAATGCACCTGTCTCAAGCGCAGTGGAGAATGATTTCAACGTTGTGCAAGGTTCTGATGCCCTTTGAACTTGCCACACGTGAAGTCAGTTCAGACACTGCCAGCCTGAGTCAGGTCATTCCCCTCATCAGGCTTTTGCAGAAGAAGCTGGAGACATAGAAGGAGGAGCTAACACGGAGCGATTCCGCTAGGCATGTGGGACTTGTGGATGGAGCCCTTAATTCGCTTAACAAGGATTCACGGGTGGTCAATCTGTTGAAATCAGAGCACTACATTTTGGCCACCGTGCTCGATCCTAGATTTAAAGCCTACCTTGGATCTCTCTTTCCGGCAGACACAAGTCTGCTGGGGTTGAAAGACCTGCTGGTGACAAAATTGTCAAGTCAAGCGGAACGCGACCTGTCAACATCTCCTCCTTCACATTCTCCCGCAACTGGGGGTGCGAGGAAAAGGCTCAGAATTCCGAGCCCACCCGCTGGCGGTGATGCAGGGCAGTCTGGAGCGACTGCTGATGCTGACATCTGGTCCGGACTGAAGGACCTGCCAACGATTACGGACATGTCGTCTACTGGCACTGCATATGATTCTCTCAACATTGATAGAATGGTGGAGGATTATATGAGTGACCGCATCCAAGTAGGCACGTCACACAGTCCGTACTTATACTGGCAGGAAAAAGAGGCAATTTGGAGGCCCTTGCACAAACTGGCTTTATTCTACCTAAGTTGCCCTCCCACAAGTGTGTACTCCGAAAGAGTGTTTAGTGCCGCCGCTCACCTTGTCAGCAATCGGCGTACGAGGTTACATCCAGAAAATGTGGAGAAGATGATGTTCATTAAAATGAATTATAATCAATTCCTCCGCGGAGACATTGACCAGCAGCAATTGCCTCCACAAAGTACACAGGGAGCTGAGATGGTGGATTCCAGTGGGGACGAATTGATAATCTGTGAGAAGGGGGATGTACACGGTGATATATCGGAGGGTGATGATGAGGTGGACATCTTGCCTCTGTAGAGCCAGTTTGTGCAAGGAGAGATTAATTGCTTCTTTTTTTGGGGGGGTCCAAACCAACCCGTCATATCAGTCACAGTCGTGTGGCAGACCCTGTCACTGAAATGATGGGTTGGTTAAAGTGTGCATGTCCTGTTTTGTTTATACAACATAAGGGTGGGTGGGAGGGCCCAAGGACAATTCCATCTTGCACCTCTTTTTTCTTTTCTTTTTCTTTGCGTCATGTGCTGTTTGGGGAGGGTTTTTTGGAAGGGACATCCTGCGTGACACTGCAGTGCCACTCCTAGATGGGCCCGGTGTTTGTGTCGGCCACTAGGGTCGCTTATCTTACTCACACAGCTACCTCATTGCGCCTCTTTTTTTCTTTGCGTCATGTGCTGTTTGGGGAGGGTTTTTTGGAAGGGACATCCTGCGTGACACTGCAGTGACACTCCTAGATGGGCCCGGTGTTTGTGTCGGCCACTAGGGTCGCTTATCTTACTCACACAGCTACCTCATTGCGCCTCTTTTTTTCTTTGCGTCATGTGCTGTTTGGGGAGGGTTTTTTGGAAGGGACATCCTGCGTGACACTGCAGTGCCACTCCTAGATGGGCCCGGTGTTTGTGTCGGCCACTAGGGTCGCTAATCTTACTCACACAGCTACCTCATTGCGCCTCTTTTTTTCTTTGCGTCATGTGCTGTTTGGGGAGGGTTTTTTGGAAGGGCCATCCTGCGTGACACTGCAGTGACACTCCTAGATGGGCCCGGTGTTTGTGTCGGCCACTAGGGTCGCTTATCTTACTCACACAGCGACCTCGGTGCAAATTTTAGGACTAAAAATAATATTGTGAGGTGTGAGGTATTCAGAATAGACTGAAAATGAGTGGAAATTATGGTTTTTGAGGTTAATAATACTTTGGGATCAAAATGACCGCCAAATTCTATGATTTAAGCTGTTTTTTAGGTTTTTTGGAAAAAAACACCCGAATCCAAAACACACCCGAATCCGACAAAAAAAATTCGGTGAGGTTTTGCCAAAACGCGGTCGAACCCAAAACACGGCCGCGGAACCGAACCCAAAACCAAAACACAAAACCCGAAAAATTTCCGGCGCTCATCTCTAGAAAAAAGACCCTCAGTAACTGCTGCCCAGGGCGCTCCCCCCCCCCCCCCAGCACCCTGCACGCCTGTGAGTGCCTCGGTGTGTGTGTGGGAGCATGGAGCGCAGCGCGACCGCTGTGCTGTACCTCCGTTACTGAAGTCTTCTGCCGTCACTGAAGTCTTCTGTTCTTCTAATACTCACCTGGCTTCTTTCTTCTGGCTTCTGTGAGGGGGGTGACGGCGCGGCTCCGGGAACAGGCAGCTAGGCGCACCAAGTGATCGAACCCTCTGGAGCTAATGGTGTCCAGTAGCCTAAGAAGCAGAGCCCTTAACTCAGAAGAAGTAGGTCTGACTTCTCTCCCCTCAGTCCCACGAAGCAGGGAGCCTGTAGCCAGCAGGTCTCCCTGAAAATAAAAAAGCCTAACATAAAGTCTTTCCAGAGAAACTCAGTAGAGCTCCCCTAGTGTGTGTCCAGTAACTCCTGGGTACAGAATCTAACTGGGGACCCCGTAAGGACCATGGGGTATAGACGGGCTCCGCAGGAGATAGGGCACCTAAAAGAACTTTGACTATGGGTGTGCACTGGCTCCTCCCTCTATGCCCCTCCTCCAGACCTCAGTTAGAGAACTGTGCCCAGAGGAGATGGACACTACAAGGCAGGATTTAGAAATCCAAGGACAAGATTCATACCAGCCCACACCAATCATACTATGTAACCTGGATCATACATAACCAGTTAACCGTATGAACAAAAAACAGCAACGGTCCAAGACCGATTCCAACTGTAACATTACCCTTATGTAATCAACAACTATATACAAGTCTTGCAGAGTTTCCGCACTGGGACGGGCGCCCAGCATCCTCTACGGACTAGGAGAAAATAAGATTTTACTCACCGGTAAATCTATTTCTCGTAGTCCGTAGTGGATGCTGGGACTCCGTAAGGACCATGGGGGATAGCGGCTCCGCAGGAGACTGGGCACAACTAAAGAAAGCTTTAGGACTACCTGGTGTGCACTGGCTCCTCCCACTATGACCCTCCTCCAGACCTCAGTTAGGATACTGTGCCCGGAAGAGCTGACACAATAAGGAAGGATTTTGAATCCCGGGTAAGACTCACCAGCCACACCAATCACACCGTATAACTCATGATACTATACCCAGTTAACAGTATGAAATATAACTGAGCCTCTCAACAGATGGCTCAACAATAACCCTTTAGTTAGGCAATAACTATAAACAAGTATTGCAGACAATCCGCACTTGGGATGGGCGCCCAGCATCCACTACGGACTACGAGAAATAGATTTACCGGTAAGTAAAATCTTATTTTCTCTGACATCCTAAGTGGATGCTGGGACTCCGTAAGGACCATGGGGATTATACCAAAGCTCCCAAACGGGCGGGAGAGTGCGGATGACTCTGCAGCACCGAATGAGCAAACTCTAGGTCCTCCTCAGCCAGGGTATCAAACTTGTAGACTCTTGCAAAAATGCTTGAACCCGACCAAGTAACAGCTCGGCAATTTTGTAAAGCCGAGACCCCTCGGGCAGCCGCCCAAGAAGAGCCCACTTTCCTCGTGGAATGGGCTTTTACAGATTTAGGGTGCGGCAGTCCAGCCGCAGAACGTGCAAGTTGAATCATGCTACAGATCCAGCGAGCAATAGTCTGCTTAGAAGCAGGAGCACCCAGCTTGTTGGGTGCATACAGGATAAATAGCGAGTCAGTTTTCCTGACCCCAGCCGTCCTGGAAACATATACTTTTCAGGGCCCTGACTACGTCCAGTAACTTGGAATCCTCCAAGTCCCAAGTAGCCACAGGCACCACAATAGGTTGGTTCACATGAAAAACTGATACCACCTTAGGAAGGAATTGGGAACGAGTCCTCAATTCCGCCTTATCCATATAAAAAATCAGATAAGGGCTTTTGCATGACAAAGCCGCCAATTCTGACACACGCCTGGCCGACGCCAAGGCCAACAGCATGACCACTTTCCATGTGAGGTATTGTAGCTCCACGGATTTAAGTGGCTCAACCCAATGCGACTTCAGGAAATCCAACACCACGTTGAGATCCTACGGTGCCACTGGAGGCACAAACGGGGGCTGACTATGCAGCACTCCCTTAACAAAAGTCTGAACTTCAGGCAGTGAAGCCAGCTCTATTTTGGAAGAAAATCGATAGAGCCGAAATCTGGACCTTAATGGAACCCAATTTTAGGCCCATAGTCACCCCTGACTGTAGGAAGTGCAGAAATCGACCTAGCTGAAATTCCTCCTTTGGGGCCTTCCTGGCCTCACAGCACGCAACATATTTCCGCCATATGCGGTGATAATGGTTTGCGTTCACTTCTTTCCTAGCTTTAATTAGCGTAGGGATAACTTCCTCCCGAATGCCCTTTTCCTTCAGGATCCGGCGTACAACCGCCATGCCGTCAAACGCAGCCGCGGTACGTCTTGGAACAGACAGGCCCCCTGCTGCAGCAGGTCCTGTCTGAGCGGCAGAGGCCATGGGTCCTCTGAGATCATTTCTTGGAGTTCTGGGTACCAAGCTCTTCTTGGCCAATCCGGAACAATGAGTATAGTTCTTACTCCTCTCCTTCTTATTATTCTCATTACCCTGGGTAAGAGAGGCAGAGAAGGGAACACATACACCGACTGGTACACCCACGGTGTTACCAGAGCGTCCACAGCTATGAGGGTCCCTTGACCTGGCACAATATCTTTGTAGCTTTTTGTTGAGGCGGGACGCCATCATGTCCACCTGTGGCCTTTCCCAGCTGTGTACAATCATTTGGAAGACTTCTGGATGAAGTCCCCACTCTCCCGGGTGGAGGCCGTGCCTGCTGAGAAAGTCTGCTTCCCAGTTGTCCACTCCGGGAATGAACACTGCTGACAGTGCTAACACATGATTTTCCGCCCATCGGAGAATCCTTGTGGCTTCTGCCATTGCCATCCTGCTTCTTGTGCCGCCCTGTCTTGTCTGACTGGATCAGCACCGGCCGGTGTTGAAGCAGGGGTCTAGCCTGACTTAGGGCATTGTAAATGGCCCTTAGTTCCAGAATATTTATGTGTAGGGAAGTCTCCTGACTTTTCCATAGTCCTCGGAAGTTTCTTCCCTGTGTGTCTGCCCCCCAGCCTCGAAGGCTGGCATCAGTGGTCACCAGGACCCAGTCCTGTATGCCGAATCTACGGCCCCCTAGAAGATGAGCACTCTGCAGCCACCACAACAGCGACACCCTGGCCCTTGGAGACAGGGTTATCCGCCGATGCATTTGAAGATGCGACCCGGACCACTTGTCCAACAGATCCCACTGGAAGATCCTTGCATGGGACCTGGCGAATGGAATTTCTTCGTAAGAAGCTACCATCTTTCCCAGGGCTCGCGTGCATTGATGCACCGACACCTGTATTTGTATTAGGAGGTCTCTGTCTAGAGACGACAACTCCTTGGACTTCACTTCTCCTCCGGGAGAAACCCTTTTTATCCTGTTCTGTGTCCAGAACCATACCCAGGAACAGTAGACGCGTCGTAGGAACCAGCTGCGACTTGGGAATATTCAGAATCCAGCCGTGCTGTTGTAGCACTTCCCGAGATAGTGCTACTCCGACGAACAACTGCTCCCTGGACCTCGCCTTTATAAGGAGATCGTCCAAGTACGGGATAATTATTTCGGCCATTATCTTGGTAAATACCCTCGGTACCGGGGACAGACCAACGGCAACGTCTGGAATTGGTAATGACAATCTTGTACCACAATTTTGAGGTACTCCTGGTGAAGAGGGTAAATAGGGACATGTAGGTAAGCATCCTTGATGTCCAGTGATACCATGAAATTCTCCAGGCTTGCAATAATCGCCCTGAGCGATTCCATTTTGAACTTGAACCTTCGTATATAAGTGTTCAAGGCTTTCAATTTTAGAATGGGTCTCACCGAACCGTCTGGTTTTGGTACCACAACATTTTGGAATAGTAACCCCGGCCTTGTTGAAGGAGGGGTACCTTGCTTTCACCTGCTGGAAGTACAGCTTGTGAATTGCCGCCAGTACTACCTTTCTCCGAGGGCAGCCGGCAAGGCTGATGTGAGGTAACGGCGAGGGGGAGTCGCCTCGAACTCCAGCCTGTATCCCTGTGATACTACTTGCAGAACCTAGGGATCCACCTGTGGGCAAGCCCACTGGTCCCTGAAGTTCCCGAGACGCGCTCCCACCGCACCTGTCTCCACCTGTGGAGCCCCAGCGTCATGCGGTGGACTCAGAGGAAGCGGAGGAAGATTTTTGATCCTGGGAAATGGCTGTCTGGTGCAGCTTTTTCCTTCTTCCCTTGTCTCTGTGCAGAAAGGAAGCGCCTTTGACCCGCTTGCTTTTCTGAAGCCGAAAGGACTGTACCTGAAAATACGGTGCTTTCTTAGGCTGTGAGGAAACCTGAGGTAAAAAATTTTCTTCCCAGCTGTTGCTGTGGATACGAGGTCCCAGAGACCATCCCCAAACAATTCCTCACCCTTATAAGGCAGAATCTCCATGTGCCTTTTAAAGGCAGCATCACCTGTCCACTGCCGGGTCTCTAATACCCTCCTGGCAGAATGGACATTGCATTAATTCTGGATGCCAGCCGGCAAATATCCCTCTGTGCATCCTTCATATATAAGACGACGTCTTTAATATGCTCTATGTTAGCAAAATAATATTATCCCTGTCTAGGATATTAATATTATCTGACAGGGTATCAGACCACGCTGCAGCAGCACTATTTATGCTGAGGCAAATGCAGGTCTCAGTATAGTACCTGAGTGTGTATATACAGACTTCAGGATAGCCTCCTGTTTTTTATCAGCAGGCTCCTTCAAAGTGGCCGTATCCCCAGACGGCAGTGCCACCTTTTTTGACAAACGTGTGAGCGCCTTATCCACCCTAGGGGATATCTCCCAACGTGACCTATCCTCTGGCGGGAAAGGGTACGCCAGCAGTAACTTTTTAGAAATTACCATTTTCTTATCGGGGGAACCCCCGCTCTTTACACACTTCATTCACTCATCTGATGGGGGAACAAAACACTGGCTGCTTTTTCTCCCGAAACATAAAACCCCTTTTATGTGGTACTTGGGTTCATGTCAGAAATGTGTAACACATTTTTCATTGCCGAGATCATGCAAGTGGATTGTGGATTGTGTATATGTCTCAACCTCGTCGACACTGGAGTCAGACTCCGTGCCGACATCTGTGTCTGCCATCTGAGGTAACGGGCGTTTTTTGAGCCCCTGATGGCCTTTGAGACGCCTGGGCAGGCGCGGATGAGAAGCCGGCTGTCCCACAGCTGTCACGTCATCCAGCCTTTTATGTAAGGAGTTGACATTGTCGGTTAATACCTTCCACCTATCCATCCACTCTGGTGTCGGCCCCACAGGGGGCGACATCCCATTTATCGGCCTCTGCTCCGCCTCCATGTAACCTTCCTCATCCAACATGTCGACACAGCCGTACCGACACACCGCACACACACAGGGAATGCTCTGACCGAGGACAGGACCCCACAAAGTCCTTTGGGGAGACAGAGAGAGAGTATGCCAGCACACACCAGAGCGCTATATAATGCAGGGATTAACACTATAACTGAGTGATTTTTCCCCCAATAGCTGCTTGTATACACATATTGCGCCTAAATTTAGTGCCCCCCCTCTCTTTTTAACCCTTTGAGCCTGAAAACTACAGGGGAGAGCCTGGGGAGCTGTCTTCCAGCTGCACTGTGAAGAAAAAATGGCGCCAGTGTGCTGAGGGAGATAGCCCCGACCCTTTTTCGGCTGACTTTTCTCCCGCTTTTTTCATGGATTCTGGCAGGGGTAATTTATCACATATATAGCCCTGGGACTATATATTGTGATGATTTGCCAGCCAAGGTGTATTATATTGCCCTCAGGGCGCCCCCCCCCCCCAGCGCCCTGCACCCATCAGTGACCGGAGTGTGAGGTGTGCATGAGGAGCAATGGCGCACAGCTGCAGTGCAGTGCGCTACCTTGTTGAAGACAGAAGTCTTCTGCCGCCGATTTTCCGGAACACTTCTTGCTTCTGGCTCTGTAAGGGGGCCGGCGGCGCGGCTCCGGGACCGAACATCGAGGTCGGGTCCTGTGGTCGATCCCTCTGGAGCTAATGGTGTCCAGTAGCCTAAAAAGCGCAAGCTACCACCAGTTAGGTAGGTTCGCTTCTTCTCCCCTTAGTCCCTCGCTGCAGTGAGTCTGTTGCCAGCATATCTCACTGTAAAATAAAAAACCTAAAATATACTTTCTTTCTAGGAGCTCAGGAGAGCCCCTAGTGTGCATCCAGCTCAGCCGGGCACAAGATTCTAACTGAGGTCTGGAGGATGGTCATAGTGGGAGGAGCCAGTGCACACCAGGTAGTCCTAAAGCTTTCTTTAGTTGTGCCCAGTCTCCTGCGGAGCCGCTATCACCCATGGTCCTTACGGAGTCCCAGCATCCACTTAGGACGTCAGAGAAATAGATTTACCGGTAGGTTTAAAATCTTATTTTCTCTTACGTCCTAGAGGATGCTGGGGACTCCGTAAGGACCATGGGGTTTATACCAAAGCATCCAATCGGGCGGGAGAGTGCGTATGACTCTGCAGCACCGACTGAGCAAACGCTAGGTCCTCATCAGCCAGGGTATCAAACTTGTAGAATTTAGCAAAAGTGTTTGACCCCGACCAAGTCGCCGCTCGGCAAAGTTGTAATGCTGAGACGCCTCGGGCAGCCGCCCAAGAAGAGCCCACCTTCCTAGTGGAATGGGCCTTAACCGAATTTGGCACCGGCAATCCAGCCGTAGAGTGAGCCTGCTGAATCGTATTACAGATCCAGCGAGCAATAGTCTGCTTCGAAGCAGGTGCGCCAATCTTATTGGCCGCATACAGGACAAACAGGGCCTCTGTTTTCCTAATTCTAGCCGTCCTGGCTACATAAATCTTTAAGGCCCTGACTACGTCCAGGGATCTGGAATCCTCCAGGTCACTTGTAGCCACAGGCACCACAAAAGGTTGATTCACATGGAATGAAGAAACCACCTTAGGCAAAAATTGCGGACGTGTCCTCAATTCAGCTCGATCCACATGAAAAATCAAGTAGGGGCTTTTGTGTGACAAAGCCGACAATTCTGATACTTGCCTTGCCGATGCCAAGGCCAACAACATGACCACCTTCCAAGTCAAAAATTTCAACTCAACCTTGTTAAGCGGTTCAAACCAGTGTGATTTTAGGAACTGCAACACCACGTTGAGGTCCCATGGTGCCACTGGAGGCACAAAAGGGGGCTGGATGTGCAGCACTCCATTTACAAACGTCTGGACTTCTGGAAGAGAAGCCAATTCGTTCTGAAAGAAAATCGAGAGGGCCGAAATCTGAACCTTAACAGAGCCTAATTTCAGGCCCATATCCACTCCTGTCTGTAGGAAGTGGAGAAAACGAACCAGATGAAAATCTTCCGTAGGTGCATTCTTGGTCTCACACCAAGACACATACTTTCGCCAGATACGGTGATAATGCTTAACCGTCACCTCCTTCCTAGCCTTTATTAAAGTAGGGATGACCTCTTCCGGAATCCCCTTTTTTGCTAGGATTCGGCGTTCAACCGCCATGCCGTCAAACGTAACCGCGGTAAGTCTTGAAATACACAGGGCCCCTGTTGCAACAGGTCTTCCCTCAGCGGAAGAGGCCAGGGATCTCCCGTGAGCATCTCTTGTAGATCTGAGTACCAGGCCCTTCAAGGCCAGTCTGGGACAACGAGTATCATCTGTACTCTTCTTCATCTTATGATCCTCAACACTTTTGTGATGAGAGGAAGAGGAGGAAACACGTAGACCAACTTGAACACCCACGGTGTTATCAGAGCGTCTACTGCTACTGTCTGAGGGTCCCGAGACCTGGCACAATACCTCCAAAGTTTTTTGTTGAGGCGTGACGCCATCATGTCTATTTGAGGAGTTCCCCAAAGACGTATTATGTCTGCAAAGACTTCTTGATGAAGTCCCCACTCTCCTGGATGGAGATCGTGTCCGCTGAGGAAGTCTGCTTCCCAGTTGTCCACTCCCGGAATGAAGACAGCCGACAGAGTGCTCACGTGATTTTCCGCCCAGCGAAGAATCCTGGTGGCTTCCGCCATCGCGACTCTGCTTCTTGTCCCGCCTTGGCGGTTCACATGAGCCACTGCTGTGACATTGTCTGACTGAATCAGAACCGGTAGGTTTCGAAAAAGACTCTCCGCTTGTCGAAGGCCGTTGTATATGGCCCTGAGTTCCAACACATTGATGGGTAGACATGACTCCTGGTCTGACCAAAGTACCTGAAAATTTCTTCCTTGTGTGACTGCTCCCCATCCTCGGAGGCTTGCGTCCGTGGTAACCAGGATCCAATCCTGAATTCCGAATCTGCGACCCTCCAGTAGGTGAGCACTTTGCAACCACCACAGGAGAGACACCCTGGCCCCTGGGGACAGAGTTATTTTTCGATGTAAGTGTAGATGGGACCCGGACCACTTGTCCAGAAGGTCCCATTGAAAAGTCCTTGCATGGAACCTTCCGAATGGAATGGCCTCGTAGGCCGCCACCATCTTTCCCAGAACTCGAGTGCACTGGTGAACAGACACCCTTTTCGGTTTCAGCAGGTCTCTGACCATGTTCTGGATGTCCTGGGCTTTCTCCATTGGAAGGAAGACCTTCATTTGTTCCGTATCCAGTATCATACCTAGGAACGGTAATCGAGTTGTCGGAATCAGCTGTGACTTCGGTAGATTTAGAATCCAACCATGTTGCTGGAGCACTCTCAGAGAGAGCGCCACACTGCTCAGCAATTTCTCCCTTGATCTCGCTTTTATCAGGAGATCGTCCAAGTATGGGATAATTGTGACTCCATGCTTGCGCAGGACCACCATCATTTCCGCCATTATCTTCGGGGCCGTGGAAAGTCCAAACGGCAACGTCTGAAATTGGTAATGACAATCCTGTACAGCGAATCTCAGGAATTCTTGATGGGGGGATATATGGGGACATGAAGGTACGCATCCTTTATGTCCAGAGACACCATAAACTCCCCCTCCTCCATATTGGCTATTATCGCTCTGAGCGATTCCATTTTGAATTTGAATCTTTTTATGTACAGGTTTAGGGATTTCATATTCAAGATAGGTCTGACCGAACCGTCCGGTTTCGGGACCACAAAGAGGGTTGAGTAGTAACCTCTTCCCTGCTGGTTCATGGGAACCCTGATTATCACTTGCTGTATACACAGCGTTTGAATTGCAGCTAACACTACATCCCGTTCCGACGTGGAAACTGGTAGGGCCGACTTGAAAAATCGGCGCGGGGGCACCTCTTCGAATTCCAGTTTGTAACCCTGGGAAACTATTTCTAACACCCAGAGATTCAGGTCTGAGCTGACCCAGACCTGGCTGAAAAGTCGAAGACGTGCGCCCACCGGTGCGGACTCCCTCTGGGGAGTCCCGACGTCATGCTGTGGGTTTTGGAGTAGCCGGGGAGGACTTTTGTTCCTGGGCGCCTGCCGAAGCAGGTGCTCTTTTGCCTCTGCCCTTACCTCTGGCAAGGAAGGAGGATCCCCGACCTCTTCTGGACTTGTGCGACCGAAAGGACTGCATCTGATAGGGTGGCATTTTCTTTTGCTGTTGGGGAATATATGGTAAAAAATTTGATTTACCTGCTGTAGCTGTGGAAACCAGGCCCGTCAGCCCATCCCCAAACAATACATCACCCTGATAGGGTAGTACTTCCATATGCTTTTTGGAATCCGCATCACCCGTCCATTGACGAGTCCATAAGGATCGTCTCGCTGAGATCGACATGGCATTGGCCCTAGAAGCCAGCAATCCAATGTCTCTTTGAGCATCCCTCATAAATAAGACTGCGTCTTTTATATGGGCTATAGTTAAGAATATAGTATCCTTATCCATATTATCAAAATTATCTGTCAGCTCATCTGCCCAAGCTGCAACTGCGCTACACACCCATGCTGACGCAATCGTCGGTCGTAGTACAGCACCCGTATGAGAATAAATACACTTTAAGGTAGTTTCTTGCCTGCGATCTGCAGGGTCCTTAAGGGCAGCTGTGTCAGGAGACGGTAGCGCCACCTTCTTGGACAAGCGCGTCAGGGCCTTGTCCACAGTGGGAGGTGATTCCCAAATCTCCCTGTCCTGTTTAGGGAAGGGGTATGCCATATAAATTCTTTTGGGGATCTGCGGCCTCTTCTCCGGAGTCTCCCAAGCTTTTATAAAGAATACATTTAATTCATGAGATGTGGGAAAATTAATAATCTGTTTCTTTTCCTTAAACATGTGTACCCTTGTGTCGGGGACCGAGGGTTCATTCTCAATATGCAAGACATCCCTAATTGCCACAATCATACACTGAATGGTTTTAGTCACCCTAGGGTGCAATTTTACTTCGTCATAGTCGACACTGGAATCAGAGTCCGTGTCGGTAGTAGTGTCTTGTGTTAAGGGACGTTTTTGAGACCCCGACGGGCCCTGTGAATCGGTCCAATCCGAGGATTGACCCCCTGATGTTCCCCTTAATTCAGCCTTATCAAGCCTCTCATGTAAAGATGTCACACTTGCATTTAACCTATGCCACATGCTCATCCAATCCTGAGTCGGCACCAGCGACGGGGACACACCACTCATTTGCTCCACCTCCTCCTTGGAGAAGCCTTCCGCTTCAGACATGTCGACACACACTTACCGACACCCCACACACACAGGGAGTTACCTATAAGGGGACAAAACCCCAACCAGGCCCTTAGGGGAGACAGAGAGAGAGAATGCCAGCACACACCCAGCGCCCAAACACTGGAATATATGACCAGATAGCGCTTTTATATATTTATAATGTTAATCTCCACTCACTGCGTCGCCAATGTGCCCCCCTCCTCTTTTTTCCAGCCTATGAAGCTCAGCAGGGGAGAGAACAGGGAGCCAGCGTTTTCTCATGCAGCCTCTGTGGAGAAAATGGCGCTGGTTAGTGCCGAGGATCAAGCCCCGCCCACCCGACGGCGGGCTTCGGTCCCCTCATGATATTGTAAGAAAATGGCGGGGGTCCGTGGATTTACTGTCCCACAGCCTAATCCAACATATTTATGCCCAAATTGAGGTTTATTGCTGCCCAGGGCGCCCCCCCGGCGCCCTGCACCCTACAGTGCCTCTTGTGTGTGTGTGACTGGGAGCAATGGCGCGCAGCTTACCGCTGCGCGCTTACCTCATGAAGATCTGATGTCTTCTGCCGCCTGAAGTATTGTCCTCAATACTCACCCGGCTTCTATCTTCGGCATCTGTGAGGAGGACGGCGGCGCGGCTCCGGGACGAACCCCAGGTGAGGCCTGTGTTCCGACTCCCTCTGGAGCTAATGGTGTCCACTAGCCTAGAAGCAGTGCCCAACCTTACAAGCCAGCTCTGCTTCTCTCTCCTCAGTCCAGTGGCGGATTTAGCGGGGGGCGATTAGGGCGAACGCCCCCCCTAGATATACCGCCACCGGGATGGAGGCCGGGTCCCGCCGCGGTATTGGGAACTGGTGGAGAGCGGTGCAGCGCGGCGGGGGACGAGGAGAGAGAGAGCGTCCTCACGCGCGTACAGCAGCTTCTGTTCTGACCACGCCCCCTCCTCCCTGTACGCGCGTTAGGACGCTCTCTCTCTCCTCGTCCCCCGCCGCGCTGCACCGCTCTCCACCAGTTCCCAATAACGCGGCGGGACCCGGCCTCCAGTGTGTGCCATCTATGAGTAGGTGTCTCGTGTGTGTGTGTGTGTGTGTGTGTGTGTCTGTGTGGTGGTGGGGGGGGGGGGGTGTCCCCTGTGTCCCATTTCTCCCCCCTCTTCTCCCTGCATTATGTCCCTGCATTATTTTGCCTAATTCAGTGTGCTATATTGTGAATTTTGGCTCATTCTGCTTGCTATATTGTGAATTTTGGCTCATTCAGCGTTCTATAATGTGAATTTTGGCTCATTCTGCTTGCTATATTGTGAATTTTGGCTCATTCTGCTTGCTATATTGTGAATTTTGGCTCATTCAGCGTTCTATAATGTGAATTTTGGCTCATTCTGCGTTCTATAATGTGAATTTTGGCTCATTCTGCTTGCTATATTGTGAATTTTGGCTCATTCAGCGTTCTATAATGTGAATTTTGGCTCATTCTGCTTGCTATATTGAGAATTTTGGCTCATTCAGCGTTCTATAATGTGAATTTTGGCTCATTCTGCTTGCTATATTGTGAATTTTGGCTCATTCAGCGTTCTATAATGTGAATTTTGGCTCATTCTGCTTGCTATATTGTGAATTTTGGCTCATTCAGCGTTCTATAATGTGAATTTTGGCTCATTCTGCTTGCTATATTGTGAATTTTGGCTCATTCAGCGTTCTATAATGTGAATTTTGGCTCATTCTGCTTGCTATAATGTGAATTTCGGCTCATTCAGTGTGCTATAATGTGTATTTTGGCTCATTCTGCTTGCTATATTGTGAATTTTGGCTCATTCAGCGTTCTATAATGTGAATTTTGGCTCATTCTGCTTGCTATATTGTGAATTTTGGCTCATTCAGCGTTCTATAATGTGAATTTTGGCTCATTCTGCTTGCTATATTGTGAATTTTGGCTCATTCAGCGTGCTATAATGTGAATTTTGGCTCATTCTGCGTGCTATAATGTGAATTTTGGCTCATTCTGTTAGGCGCCGGGGTCCGCTCGGCCGTGCGGCCCGGCGCCTAGCAACCAGGGACGCCGTGCGCGTTCAGCCGCCGGCTCCCTGGCAACGCTAAGACGCCGGGCGCACGGAGCCGCTCTGACCTTAGCAACGGGGACGCCACGTTCAGCCGCGTTCCCCGTTGCTGGGTCTATTCTCATTACCCTGATTATGTGCTGGCCGTGCAGCATGCAAGCTGCACGGCATTTCTATTTGATTGTCCTGTCTGGATCCTGATTGGAGGGTGCCTGAATAAAAGCACCCTCAGGACTTCTTACAGACGCCGGTGATAGCTTCCTGTTTGCCTGTGTCTGCTGCAGAGAGTTCCCAGTCCCGGTCTTTTCGGTTGTTCCTGTCCTCAGAGATCCTGTACTCGGAAGTTACCATCTGTTCCTGGAGTCTGACCGAGCACCTTTAACATCTGGTGGTGTTCGTGAGTCGCGGCGCAGCCGTGTGTTGCGGCTTGTCCGCTTCTGTTTATTATTTTGTTTAATTGTGTTCTGGAGCTTTGCGGAGGATTCCGCTTCCACAGATCCACTCTGGTGTCCGGCGGTGCCGGATAGGAGTGTCGGATCAGTGGATCCTTGGTTGTCCTTTTTCCTGGCGGCTAGTCCGCACATACCTTTTGATTTAGTTAGTTAGCTTGTAACCCCTGGCCTGGTTGCTTAGTCAGAGGGCCCCTTGTTATCACCCTGTCTCGGACTTCCCCTTGTCTCCCATTAAGACCTGCGGGGGCATCGGGGTTGGGCAGACATAATCCGCCCTTCGAACGCGGCTGCCATGGGCTCAAGCAACCATAGTCTCGCAGGGGATTTCTGATAACACGGGCGAGACAACGGAGTTAGGGCGCCAGGGGTTACTAGGCTATCCAGCTCCCACAACCAGCTTATTTTCCTGTACTCAGATCCCTGCCATAAGATCTCCTCCGGTCTGGAGTACAGGAATCATAACATTATCACCGGCCTACAAAAGAAAAGATTTAACTTACAGTAAATTTTTTCACTTTTTAGTTGGGAGATTTTTGTCGGCCTTATGAATCCCACCGGTGTTGGGCCAAACCCTGGCCAGCTTCTTGTTAGTCAGATTCAGGAACTTACTCAGATGGTTCAGGATCTGTCCCTCCGGGTGAGGTCACAGGAAGATCTGTTACGGACTTCCCCGAGGGTCATCCCTGAACCAAAAATGCATCTGCCTGACCGTTTTTCTGGGGATAGAAAACAGTTTTTTAATTTTAAAGAATCTTGCAAACTGTATTTTCGTTTAAGACCAGTTACCTCAGGTACAGAGGCTCAGCGGGTTGGGATTATTATTTCTCTACTTCAGGGGGATCCTCAGACCTGGGCTTTTGGTTTAAAGACAGACGATCCGGCCTTATCATCTGTAGACGCCTTTTTAAAATCTTTAGGGCTATTGTATGACGACCCTGATAGAGAGGCGTCCGCAGAAAGTCAGTTGCGTGCTCTTAGACAGGGTAGGAATCCCGCAGAGAATTATTGTACGGAGTTTCGCCGTTGGTCGAACGACTGTGGCTGGAATGACCCAGCCCTGCGCAGTCAGTTTCGCCTCGGCTTATCGGAATCTATAAAAGACAGTCTCCTCCAGTATCCCGCTCCTGAGACCCTCGATAACCTCATGGAGCTATCTATTAAAATAGATCGTCGGCTCAGAGAGCGGAGGGCTGAAAAAGGGGCATCTGTCGGGTCCTCTCCCTGGGTTCCTTCCATTCCTGTAGACATAGAGGAGCCTATGCAGATTGGTCTCTCCAAATTGTCTCCGGAAGAAAGAACCAGGAGGCAAAATTATGGTCTGTGTTTATACTGCGGAGGTAAGGGACATTTTGCCCGTAGTTGTCCAAACAAGTTGGGAAACTTCCTGACCAAGTGAATTGTGAGGGGGTTCACTTTGGTCTGCAGCTCATCTCCTCAAATAATTCACTGTTGGTTCCTGCTAAAGTTTCCTATGGCAGCCTCTGTTCCTCGGTCTCTGCTTTTGTGGACAGTGGAGCTGCAGGAAACTTTATGGATTTAACATGGGCCAAGGCCTTAGGTATTCCTCAGCTAACCTTAGGTAGGTGTATCACCATGCATGGTTTAGATGGGAGTCCTTTATCCAATGGGGTTATTTCTCTATGTACACCTCCTGTTTTGCTCTCGGTGGGAGCTCTGCATTCTGAAAAAATTGAGTTTTTCCTTACCCATTGTCCAGCAGTTCCTGTGGTTCTGGGTCATCCTTGGCTGGCCTTTCATAATCCCGTCATTGATTGGCAGTCTGGGGAGATCCTACAATGGGGTACCATCTGTGATAAAGAATGTATTACGCTTCCTATCCGAGTAGCTGCCGCCAGTTCCGCACATATTCCTGGGGAATACCAGGATTTTGTTGATGTGTTTTCCAAGGGCAATGCGGATATTTTGCCTCCCCATAGGCCTTATGATTGTGCCATTGAATTAATTCCTGGTGCCACGTTGCCTAAAGGAAGGTTATATGCATTGTCTGGTCCTGAAACTGTGGCCATGAATGAGTATGTGAAAGAAAGCCTTGGGAAAGGGTTTATCAGGCCATCTAAATCCCCTTTAAGTGCAGGTTTCTTCTTCGTAGAGAAGAAGGATGGTTCACTCAGACCCTGCATTGACTTTAGAGCTTTGAATAAAATCTCAGTAAAGAATACTTACCCTCTGCCGCTGATCTCTGTCCTCTTTGATCAGCTACGTTCGGCTGTCATTTTTTCTAAGATTGATCTTAGAGGAGCATATAACCTCATCAGAATCAGGTCAGGGGATGAGTGGAAAACGGCATTTAGTACTCAGTCGGGCCACTATGAGTATCTGGTCATGCCATTCGGCCTATCTAACGCTCCGGCAGTTTTCCAGGATCTCATTAATGATGTGCTCCGTGAGTTTCTGGGAAGATTCGTCGTGGTCTATTTAGACGATATTTTGATATATTCTGACTCCGTGGAACAACATGTTACCCAGGTGCGTCAGGTGCTAAAGAGATTACGTGAAAATCACTTATATGCCAAGCTGGAGAAGTGTGAATTTCATGTCACGGAAGTATCCTTTTTAGGGTACATTATTTCCCCTCGGGGATTCCGAATGGAACCAAAAAAGCTCCAAGCCATCCTTAGTTGGGCGCAACCCACCAATTTAAAAGCAATTCAGCGCTTTTTAGGGTTTGCAAACTACTATAGAAGATTTATTCACTCTTTCTCTGACCTAGTTGCTCCCATTGTGGCACTTACTAAGAAGGGAGCAGATCCTACCAATTGGTCATGTGAAGCGGAGTTATCTTTTCAGGCCTTAAAACAAGCCTTTGTCTCAGCCCCTGTCCTTAGACATCCCAACCCAGAATTACCTTTCATTATTGAGGTGGATGCCTCGGAGGTTGGAGTAGGGGCTATCCTTTCTCAGAAGGATCCAGATTCCCTTGAGTTACATCCTTGTGCCTTTATGTCCAGGAAATTCTCATCTGCAGAATCCAACTACGATGTTGGTAACCGGGAATTGCTGGCTATTAAATGGGCTTTTGAGGAGTGGAGACATTGGCTTGAAGGAGCTACCCACACCATTTCAGTTTTGACTGATCACAAAAATCTTCAATACATTGAATCGGCTAAACGACTGAATGCCCGACAGGCTCGTTGGGCTTTATTTTTTACTCGTTTCAAATTCATTATCACCTTCAGACCAGGTTCCAAGAATACCAAGGCAGATGCCCTGTCACGCAGTTTCCTTCCGGTTCAAGACAACAGTCCTGTTACTCCCATACTTCCGCCTTCAGTCATTCAGGCAGGTCTCACACAGGATGTATTTTCCCAATTAAAGCTGCTTCAACATCAAGCTCCGGGAAATACTCCTGCTAGTCGTCTTTTTGTTCCTGAGTTTTTGAGAGCAACTGTTTTGGCGGAATTTCATGATAGCAAAGTTGCAGGGCATCCGGGAATCGCTAAGACTTTGGAATTAGTATCCCGCTCAGTATGGTGGCCTGGTCTTTCCAAAGACATTAAAGAGTTTGTTTTTTCGTGTCAGGTCTGTGCACAGCATAAAGTTCCCCGTTCTTTGCCTATTGGTCAACTTATGCCCTTGAAAGTTCCTCTTAGGCCATGGTCGCATATCTCCATGGATTTTGTGGTGGATCTCCCTCTGTCAGCCGGATGCCGAGTCATATGGGTGGTAGTGGACCGTTTTAGCAAGATGGCCCATTTTATTGCTCTTCCCCGATTGCCATCTGCCCAGGGATTGGCAGTCTTGTTCCTCCGTCATGTTTTCAGACTCCATGGGTTACCCACTGATATTGTTTCTGACAGGGGTCCACAATTCATTGCGCAATTTTGGAAGTCTTTTTGTGCTTCATTAAAGATGAAATTATCATTAACCTCCGGCTATCATCCACAATCCAATGGACAGACTGAGCGAGTTAACCAATCTCTAAAACAATATTTGCGTTTGTACTCGGCCAAACTCCAAAATGACTGGTCTGAGTTTCTTCCATTGGCGGAGTTTGCTTATAATAATGCCTGTCATTCCTCCACCAATGTGTCTCCATTTTTTGCAGTTTTTGGTTTCCACCCCAGAGCTAATTCATTTTTTCAACATTCCTCTGTCTCCTCTCTGGCCCTGACCTCTCATCTTAAACTTATTTGGAAAAAAGTGCACCTGGCTCTCAGAAAAGCAGCTTTCCGGGAAAAAAAATTTTCTGACAGGCTCCGGCGGCCGTGCACTTTTAAAGTAGGAGACAGGGTGTGGTTGTCGACTCGCAACATCAAACTTCGACAAACCTCAGCCAGATTGGGTCCTAGATATATTGGACCATTTCTCATTATCAAAAAAGTCAATCCAGTTGCTTTCCGGTTACGTTTACCAAAAACTTTACGGATCGGAAATACCTTCCATTGCTCATTGCTTAAACCATATGTTTCGTCCAGCAGATTTCCTCGTAAAAAATCTCAGGGGAGATCACCAGTTAATGTACAGGGTCAGCAAGAGTTCTTGGTTGAGAAGGTTCTCGATTCCAAGTTGTCCCGGGGTCGGCTTTATTTTTTGGTGCATTGGAGAGGTTATGGGCCAGAGGAAAGGTCGTGGGTCCTGGATGAAGACCTTCATGCCCCAAAGCTCAAAAGGGCATTTTTTCGTGAATTTCCTCGGAAACCTGGCTTTAGGGGTTCCTTGACCCCTCCTCAAGGGGGGGGTACTGTTAGGCGCCGGGGTCCGCTCGGCCGTGCGGCCCGGCGCCTAGCAACCAGGGACGCCGTGCGCGTTCAGCCGCCGGCTCCCTGGCAACGCTAAGACGCTGGGCGCACGGAGCCGCTCTGACCTTAGCAACGGGGACGCCACGTTCAGCCGCGTTCCCCGTTGCTGGGTCTATTCTCATTACCCTGATTATGTGCTGGCCGTGCAGCATGCAAGCTGCACGGCATTTCTATTTGATTGTCCTGTCTGGATCCTGATTGGAGGGTGCCTGAATAAAAGCACCCTCAGGACTTCTTACAGACGCCGGTGATAGCTTCCTGTTTGCCTGTGTCTGCTGCAGAGAGTTCCCAGTCCCGGTCTTTTCGGTTGTTCCTGTCCTCAGAGATCCTGTACTCGGAAGTTACCATCTGTTCCTGGAGTCTGACCGAGCACCTTTAACATCTGGTGGTGTTCGTGAGTCGCGGCGCAGCCGTGTGTTGCGGCTTGTCCGCTTCTGTTTATTATTTTGTTTAATTGTGTTCTGGAGCTTTGCGGAGGATTCCGCTTCCACAGATCCACTCTGGTGTCCGGCGGTGCCGGATAGGAGTGTCGGATCAGTGGATCCTTGGTTGTCCTTTTTCCTGGCGGCTAGTCCGCACATACCTTTTGATTTAGTTAGTTAGCTTGTAACCCCTGGCCTGGTTGCTTAGTCAGAGGGCCCCTTGTTATCACCCTGTCTCGGACTTCCCCTTGTCTCCCATTAAGACCTGCGGGGGCATCGGGGTTGGGCAGACATAATCCGCCCTTCGAACGCGGCTGCCATGGGCTCAAGCAACCATAGTCTCGCAGGGGATTTCTGATAACACGGGCGAGACAACGGAGTTAGGGCGCCAGGGGTTACTAGGCTATCCAGCTCCCACAACCAGCTTATTTTCCTGTACTCAGATCCCTGCCATAAGATCTCCTCCGGTCTGGAGTACAGGAATCATAACACATTCAGTGTGCTATAATGTGAATTTCGGCTCATTCAGCGTGCTATAATGTGAATTTTGGCTCATTCTGCTTGCTATAATGTGAATTTTGGCTCATTCAGTGTGCTACGATGTGAATTTCGGCTCATTCAGTGTGCTACAATGTGAATTTCAGCTCATTCAGTGTGCTACAATGTGAATTTCAGCTCATTCAGTGTGCTACGATGTGAATTTCGGCTCATTCAGTGTGCTATGATGTGAATTTCGGCTCATTCACTGTGCTATAATGTTAATTTCGGCTCATTGAGTGTGCTTTAATGTGAATTACGGCTCATTCAGTGTGCTATAATGTGAATTACGGCTCATTCAGTGTGCTATAATGTGAATTTTGGCTCATTCAGTGTGCTATAATGTGAATTTCGGCTCATTCAGCGTGCTATATTGTGAATTTTGGCTCATTCAGCGTGCTATAATGTGAATTTTGGCTCATTCTGCGTGCTATAATGTGACTTTTGGCTCATTCAGTGTGCTATAATGTGAATTTCGGCTCATTCAGCGTGCTATAATGTGAATTTTGGCTCATTCAGTGTGCTACAATGTGAATTTCAGCTCATTCAGTGTGCTACAATGTGAATTTCAGCTCATTCAGTGTGCTACGATGTGAATTTCGGCTCATTCAGTGTGCTATGATGTGAATTTCGGCTCATTCACTGTGCTATAATGTGAATTTCGGCTCATTCAGTGTGCTATAATGTGAATTACGGCTCATTCAGTGTGCTATAATGTGAATTACGGCTCATTCAGTGTGCTATAATGTGAATTTCGGCTCAATCTGTGTGCTGTTGAAACAGTATTTGTCGGCAGATAAGAACCACTTGGCCCATCTAGTCTGCCCCTTTTTTTTTTTTACATTATTTTTATCTCTAACCTTATGTGATCCTTATTTCTTTGTAAGAATATCCTTATGTCTATCCCATGCATATTTAAATTGCCCTAGTGTCTTAGCCTCTACCACCTCTGATGGAAGGAATGGCGATTCGCCAGTCTGTATCAACAGTGCGCAGGGTTCTCTCCACTAACTGGCAACATTTTATTAGTAATGGCAACAATAGGAAATTTTAGAAGCGAACGGGAAGGGTATTACTAAGTGGGAGGGGCTATGATTAGGGGGAGGAGTTATAATTCTTAAACCGCCCCCCCTAAAAGTTAAGTCTAGATCCGCCACTGCCTCAGTCCCACGATGCAGGGAGCCTGTTGCCAACAGGACTCCCTGAAAATAAAAAACCTAACAAAATTCTTTAAAACAGCAAACTCTTGAGAGCTCACTGCTTTGTACCCTTTCTCCTCTGGGCACAGAATCCAACTGAGGTCTGGAGGAGAAGCATAGAGGGAGGAGCCAGTGCACACCCATAGTCAAAGTTCTTTTAGGTGCCCTATCTCCTGCGGAGCCCGTCTATACCCCATGGTCCTTACGGAGTCCCCAGCATCCTCTAGGACGTAAGAGAAAGTAGGGCACTAATTCGCTTGCAAGGGGATTCCGAAAACACTAGGACTAGCCCTGGCTCCACTTAATGTGTGTGTGTGGGGAGGGGGAGGAGGTGGTTGCTAAATAATCTCCACCACCTCTCCAGGACCACTTTAGGCTCTGTGTAGGGTGGAAATGTAAGAGGGCGGCGGTGCGTGTGGTGGTGCCTGCTGCCGTGCAGGTGTAGGTTCACCACTTACCAGGCGCCGCATTCTCTCACCTTCAGGTACCGGAACCTTCAACGGACCTGGAATTCTTCAGTCGGACCCGGACACGATGATTCCCTCTCGGAGCTGTCGGACGAACGAGCTGAGGAGAAAATAATCTACCTTAAGGGGGGGTATCAACTAGGGATGTGCACTTGAAATTTTTCGGGTTTTGTGTTTTGGTTTTGGGTTCGGTTCCGCGGCCGTGTTTTGGGTTCGACCGCGTTTTGGCAAAACCTCACCGAATTTTTTTTGTCGGATTCGGGTGTGTTTTGGATTCGGGTGTTTTTTTCAAAAAACCCTAAAAAACAGCTTAAATCATATAATTTGGGGGTCATTTTGATCCCAAAGTATTATTAACCTCAAAAACCATAATTTCCACTCATTTTCAGTCTATTCTGAATACCTCACACCTCACAATATTATTTTTAGTCCTAAAATTTGCACCGAGGTCGCTGGATGACTAAGCTAAGCGACCCTAGTGGCCGACACAAACACCTGGCCCATCTAGGAGTGGCACTGCAGTGTCACGCAGGATGGCCCTTCCAAAAAACACTCCCCAAACAGCACATGACGCAAAGAAGAAAAAAAGAGGCGCAATGAGGTAGCTGTGTGAGTAAGCTAAGCGACCCTAGTGGCCGACACAAACACCTGGCCCATCTAGGAGTGGCACTGCAGTGTCACGCAGGATGGCCCTTCCAAAAAACACTCCCCAAACAGCACATGACGCAAAGAAGAAAAAAAGAGGCGCAATGAGGTAGCTGTGTGAGTAAGCTAAGCGACCCTAGTGGCCGACACAAACACCTGGCCCATCTAGGAGTGGCACTGCAGTGTCACGCAGGATGGCCCTTCCAAAAAACACTCCCCAAACAGCACATGACGCAAATAAAAATGAAAGAAAAAAGAGGTGCAAGATGGAATTGTCCTTGGGCCCTCCCACCCACCCTTATGTTGTATAAACAGGACATGCACACTTTATCCAACCCATCATTTCAGTGACAGGGTCTGCCACACGACTGTGACTGAAATGACGGGTTGGTTTGGACCCCCACCGAAAAAGAAGCAATTAATCTCTCCTTGCACAAACTGGCTCTACAGAGGCAAGATGTCCACCTCATCATCATCCTCCGATATATCACCGTGTACATCCCGCTCCTCACAGATTATCAATTCGTCCCCACTGGAATCCACCATCTCAGCTCCCTGTGTACTTTGTGGAGGCAATTGCTGCTGGTCAATGTCTCCACGGAGGAATTGATTATAATTCATTTTAATGAACATCATCTTCTCCACATTTTCTGGAAGTAACCTCGTACGCAGATTGCTGACAAGGTGAGCGGCGGCACTAAACACTCTTTCGGAGTACACACTTGTGGGAGGGCAACTTAGGTAGAATAAAGCCAGTTTGTGCAAGGGCCTCCAAATTGCCTCTTTTTCCTGCCAGTATAAGTACGGACTGTCTGACGTGCCTACTTGGATGCGGTCACTCATATAATCCTCCACCATTCTTTCAATGGTGAGAGAATCATATGCAGTGACAGTAGACGACATGTCCGTAATCGTTGTCAGGTCCTTCAGTCCGGACCAGATGTCAGCATCAGCAGTCGCTCCAGACTGCCCTGCATCACCGCCAGCGGGTGGGCTCGGAATTCTGAGCCTTTTCCTCGCACCCCCAGTTGCGGGAGAATGTGAAGGAGGAGATGTTGACAGGTCGCGTTCCGCTTGACTTGACAATTTTCTCACCAGCAGGTCTTTGAACCCCAGCAGACTTGTGTCTGCCGGAGAGATCCAAGGTAGGTTTTAAATCTAGGATCGAGCACGGTGGCCAAAATGTAGTGCTCTGATTTCAACAGATTGACCACCCGTGAATCCTTGTTAAGCGAATTAAGGGCTCCATCCACAAGTCCCACATGCCTAGCGGAATCGCTCCCTTTTAGCTCCTCCTTCAATGCCTCCAGCTTCTTCTGCAAAAGCCTGATGAGGGGAATGACCTGACTCAGGCTGGCAGTGTCTGAACTGACTTCACGTGTGGCAAGTTCAAAAGGTTGCAGAACCTTGCACAACGTTGAAATCATTCTCCACTGCGCTTGAGACAGGTACATTCCACCTCCTATATCGTGCTCAATTGTATAGGCTTGAATGGCCTTTTGCTGCTCCTCCAACCTCTGAAGCATATAGAGGGTTGAATTCCACCTCGTTACCACTTCTTGCTTCAGATGATGGCAGGGCAGGTTCAGGCATTTTTGGTGGTGCTCCAGTCTTCTGTACGTGGTGCCTGTACGCCGAAAGTGTCCCGCAATTCTTCTGGCCACCGACAGCATCTCTTGCACGCCCCTGTCGTTATTTTTAAAATTCTGCACCACCAAATTCAAGGTATGTGCAAAACATGGGACGTGCTGGAATTTGCCCATATTTAATGCACACACAATATTGCTGGCGTGTCCGATGCCACAAATCCACAGGAGAGTCCAATTGGGGTAAGCCATTCCGCGATGATCTTCCTCAGTTGCCGTAAGAGGTTTTCAGCTGTGTGCGTATTCTGGAAACCGGTGATACAAAGCGTAGCCTGCCTAGGAAAGAGTTGGCGTTTGCGAGATGCTGCTACTGGTGCCGCCGCTGCTGTTCTTGCGGCGGGAGTCCATACATCTACCCAGTGGGCTGTCACAGTCATATAGTCCTGACCCTGCCCTGCTCCACTTGTCCACATGTCCGTGGTTAAGTGGACATTGGGTACAACTGCATTTTTTAGGACACTGGTGAGTCTTTTTCTGACGTCCGTGTACATTCTCGGTATCGCCTGCCTAGAGAAGTGGAACCTAGATGGTATTTGGTAACGGGGGCACACTGCCTCAAGAAATTGTCTAGTTCCCTGTGAACTAACGGCGGATACCGGACGCACGTCTAACACCAACATAGTTGTCAAGGCCTCAGTTATCCGCTTTGCAACAGGATGACTGCTGTGATATTTCATCTTCCTGTTGAACAGTCAATTGCTTGGTGGAAGTAGTAAAAGTGGGCTTACGACTTCCCCTCTGGGATGACCATCGACTCCCAGCAGCAACAACAGCAGCGCCAGCAGCAGTAGGCGTTACACGCAAGGATGCATCGGAGGAATCCCAGGCAGGAGAGGACTCGTCAGAATTGCCAGTGACATGGTATGCAGGACTATTGGCATTCCTGGGGAAGGAGGAAATTGACACTGAGGGAGTTGGTGGGGTGGTTTGCGTGAGCTTGGTTACAAGAGGAAGGGATTTACTGGTCAGTGGACTGCTTCCGCTGTCGCCCAAAGTTTTTGAACTTGTCACTGACTTATTATGAATGCGCTGCAGGTGACGTATAAGGGAGGATGTTCCGAGGTGGTTAACGTCCTTACCCCTACTTATTACAGCTTGACAAAGGCAACACACGGCTTGACAAATGTTGTCCGCATTTCTGGTGAATTACTTCCACACCGAAGAGCTGATTTTTTTGGTATTTTCACCAGGCATGTCAACGGCCCTATTCCTCCCACGGACAACAGGTGTCTCCCCGGGTGCCTGACTTAAACAAACCACCTCACCATCAGAATGCTCCTTGTCACTTTCCTCCCCAGCGCCAGCAACACCCATATCCTCCTCATCCTGGTGTACTTCAACACTGACATCTTCAATCTGACTATCAGGAACTGGACTGCGGGTGCTCCTTCCAGCACTTGCAGGGGGCGTGCAAATGGTGGAAGGCGCATGCTCTTCACGTCCAGTGTTGGGAAGGTCAGGCATCGCAACCGACACAATTGGACTCTCCTTGTGGATTTGGGATTTCGAAGAACGCACAGTTCTTTGCGGTGCTTTTGCCAGCTTAAGTCTTTTCAGTTTTCTAGCGAGAGGCTGAGTGCTTCCATCCTCATGTGAAGCTGAACCACTAGCCATGAACATAGGCCAGGGCCTCAGCCGTTCCTTGCCACTCCGTGTGGTAAATGGCATATTGGCAAGTTTACGCTTCTCCTCCGACAATTTTATTTTAGATTTTGGAGTCCTTTTTTTACTGATATTTGGTGTTTTGGATTTTACATGCTCTGTACTATGACATTGGGCATCGGCCTTGGCAGACGACGTTGCTGGCATTTCATCGTCTCGGCCATGACTAGTGACTAGTGGCAGCAGCTTCAGCACGAGGTGGAAGTGGATCTTGATCTTTCCCTAATTTTGGAACCTCAACATTTTTGTTCTCCATATTTTAATAGGCACAACTAAAAGGCACCTCAGGTAAACAATGGAGATGGATGGATACTAGTATACTTATGGATGGACGAGCGACTGCCGACACAGAGGTAGCTACAGCCGTGGACTACCGTACTGTGTCTGCTGCTAATATAGACTGGATGATAAGGAGATGAAATTAATATATATATATATAATATCACTAGTACTGCAGCCGGACAGGTATATATATTTATTATGTAATGACTGATGACGGACCTGCTGGACACTGTCAGCTCAGCAGCACTGCAGACTGCTACAGTAAGCTACTATAGTAGTATGTATAAAGAAGAAAGAAAAAAAAAAAACCACGGGTAGGTGGTATACAATTATGGATGGACGAGCGACTGCCGACACAGAGGTAGCTACAGCCGTGAACTACCGTACTGTGTCTGCTGCTAATATAGACTGGATGATAATGAGATGAAATCAATATATATATATATAATATCACTAGTACTGCAGCCGGACAGGTATATATATTTATTATGTAATGACTGATGACGGACCTGCTGGACACAGTCAGCTCAGCAGCACCGCAGACTGCTACAGTAAGCTACTATAGTAGTATGTATAAAGAAGAAAGAAAAAAAAAAACCACGGGTAGGTGGTATACAATATTATATATATATTATATACAATTATATATATATATATATATATATATATATTAAACTGGTGGTGACTGGTGGTCAGGTCACTGGTCACACTATCAGCAACTTGCAAGTAGTACTCCTAAGCAGACAATCACAATATATATTATACTGGTGGTCAGTGTGGTCACAATGGCAGTGTGGCACTCTGGCAGCAAAAGTGTGCACTGTACGTTATATGTACTCCTGAGTCCTGCTCTCAGACTCTAACTGCTCCCCACTGTCAGTGTCTCCCCCACAAGTCAGATAATATACAGTCACACTATCTATCACTTCAGCAAGTAACTAGTACTCCTCCTAATGCTCCCCAAAATTACTACTGTGTCTCTCTCTACTGTCTCACTCTCTTCTCTATAAACGGAGAGGACGCCAGCCACGTCCTCTCCCTATGAATCTCAATGCACGTGTGAAAATGGCGGCGACGCGCGGCTCCTTATATAGAATCCGAGTCTCGCGATAGAATCCGAGCCTCGCGAGAATCCGACAGCGGGATGATGACGTTCGGGCGCGCTCGGGTTAACCGAGCAAGGCGGGAAGATCCGAGTCGCTCGGCCCCGTGTAAAAAAACATGAAGTTCGGGCGGGTTCGGATTCCGAGGAACCGAACCCGCTCATCCCTAGTATCAACCCTTCTTCCACCGGAAAAGGGGATACCCCAGGGGTGACGGCGACCTTCACCGGTTGGGCGTAAGGTCATCACTGGCACAAAGCCTCAGCACCCAGAAGTCACACACTCGCGCGTAGTGTGATGAAGGGGTTCTCACGTCCGTGAGCAAACCCCTATTCCGGCGCTCGGGGACAGACAAAGGGACAAACGTACACAGATGCTACTCACCGTCAGTTCCGCACTGCGAACGTATTCTTCTCTTACAGGTCCCTGTAAGGAGGCAAACAAACAAGCAAGCATACAGCCGTGCAGGGCCTAACTCTAACCTAGTGTCACACCCCTATACTAACTACGACGGCAGAGCCCTCAAACTAGCTCTGTGGGTGTGGTGCAACAAAACTAAACACAGACTTAACAAGCTCACACTTTGCCCTGCACGGTAACAACATATCCAATCCCAATCCCCAGCGCAAGTAACTACCACGGTGCTGTCCCTTTAAGTACCTGAATCAGAACACCAGGTAGTGGGGGCCGCACAGCTCACCCACCTCCCGTACTCTCTTCTCAGGGGCTCAGGCCGAGCGGGCCTGCCTGCCTAAACACCTTGGGGTGGACTGGGCCTAGTGCCCAGTGCCACCTTTATCCACCTTTGGGGAGGGCCACTTATGGACTGGGCCTAGTGCCCCCTATTTGCGCACAGGCCAGAGGCCTGACATCACCCACGGGCCTAGCGCCCGCCTAACTGGTCACCCGTTGGATGACCTGGGCCTAGTGCCCAGGGTCACCTCATAGCCCTAACTGCCGACAACTAAACTAGGACCTAATGCCCTCTATTTGTCCCCCAGGCCTATCGCCTGTTTTTGCCCCTCGGGCCTACTGCCCGCCTACTACGCTGTTTAGGCGGCTTGGGCCTAACGCCCAAACCACCGAATCAGATGGTGACCCCCCAACTCCTATCTGCGCAACAGGCCTAGTGCCTGAACGGTGCCCCCGGGCCTATTGCCCGTCCCTGATGGTCTAGGGAGGAAAAGGGGAGGGGGTGAGAGTAGCCTCACTGAGGCCTCACCTGATCCAGGGGTCTCCGGCGCCCTCTTCTGCCGCTGACCCGTCCTGGCCAGCGGCGTCGCCTCATCTCCTCCGCCGCTGGACATCTTCTTGCAGGAGACTTCCTTCTCCGGGTCCCGGACGCTTCTTCTGCGCTCTTCCGCGTGCTTCTCCTCACCCTCGGCTCCCGCCCGGCCTATGACGTGGCGAGCGCCAATTGGCTCGCCGCGCCCACCTCCGATTGGCCGGCGCCCCGCGAGCCGCGATTGGCTCGCGGACGGCGCCGGGTTTGAAAATACTCCGGCGGTGCTTCTCATTGGCGGCCCAAGTGGCGCCAAGTTTGAAACGCCGCCGCGCCGCTGCCAGTCGCCGCCGACAGTCTGGTGCAGGGAAATATCTGATTCCTGCACCGGACACCCGCCGCTGCCACACTGATGTGCCCTGTGATATAGGGCACATCTCCACATATCAGTGGAAGCTTGTGCCAGTCAGCCCACATAAACATAAGCAACATTGGAAGGACGGGCTCAGCCTCACAGTGCTGAAAAGAACAACAGCAAGGTATGTGCTGGTTAGGGAGAAACAACTTCTGCCCCAGCACTGCAAGTAAGTGGCTGCTCTGCCTGCTGATGTGATGTGTGCCAGCTTATTGGAGCCATCACAAAGCCCACTGCTGCTGCCACAATCATGTGCTGCTAAACAAGTGGGTAAAGTTTCATTACCCACCTATCAGGCCTGGATCTGGGTTTATTTGTTGTAGGAAATTGTCAGGTACCTGTCACCTGTCATGCTTTATTATAGATCAAATATCAATCTGCCAATAGCGTTGGAAAAAAGAAAGACATTTAAAATCTTTATCAAGACATGTTGGAGTGTGTTAGTAGCTTGATATTTAAAGGACAAAGCGCCAATAGGAAATGGGCAGGAAATGACATCATAATTAAAAATGAGTATATATTCTCTTTGCTATTTTTATACAGAGAATATACTACACCATCCTTACGAAAACGTCCAATGCATAGAAGTAAAACAATACCAATAACCTAAAATAAAGAAAAAGAAAGAAACATAATTCTACATTCCATATAGTCACTTCCGGCGGAAGTGACGATTCACAGCGGGATTTGTGGGCAATGTAGTCTTTGTTCCAGACCACATGGCCCTTAATACCCGGAAACTTGGGGAGCAGGCTGCAGGGGGGCACGGAGCACTTGGGGAGCAGGCTGCAGGGGGGCACGGAGCAGTTGGGGAGGGGGGCACGGAGCACTAGGGGACCAGGCTGCGGGGGGGCACGGAGCACTAGGGGACCAGGCTGCAGGGGGGCACGGAGCAATTGGGGAGCAGGCAGCAGGGGGGCACGGAGCACTTGGGGAGCAGGCTGCAGGGGGGCACGGAGCACTTGGGGAGCAGGCTGCAGGGGGGCACGGAGCAATTGGGGAGCAGGCTGCAGGGGGGCATGGAGCACTTGGGGAGCAGGCTGCAGGGGGGCACGGAGCACTTGGGGAGGGGGGCACGGAGCACATAAGGACCAGGCTGCAGGGGGGCATGGAGCACTAGGGGACCAGGCTGCAGGGGGGCACGGAGCACTTGGGGAGGGGGGCACGGAGCATTAGAGGACCAGGCTGCAGAGGGGCACGGAGCACCTGGGGAGCAGAGGAGGGGGGCACGGAACTCTTGGGGAGCAGGGGGGCACGGAGCTCTTGGGGAGCAGCATGCAGGGGGGGCACGGAGCACTTGGGGAGCAGGCTGCAGGTGGGGCACGGAACTCTTGGGGAGCAGGTTGCAGGGTGGCACGTAGCGCTTGGGGAGCAGGCTGCAGGGGGGGCATGGAGCACTTGGGGTGCAGGTGAGGGGGCACGAAGCACTTGGGGAGCAGGGGAGGGGGCACTGAGCACTTGTGGAGCAGGCTGCAGGGGGGCACAGAGCACTTGGGGAGCAGGGGAGAGGGGCACGGAGCACTTGGGGAGCAGGCTGCAGGTGGGGCACGGAACTCTTGGGGAGCAGGCTGCAGGGTGGCATGGAGCACTTGGGGAGCAGCCTGCAGGGGGGGCATGGAGCACTTGGGGTGCAGGTGAGGGGGCACGAAGCACTTGGGGAGCAGGGGAGGGGGCACGGAGCACTTGTGGAGCAGGCTGCAGGGGGGCACAGAGCACTTGGGGAGCAGGGGAGGGGGGCACAGAGCACTAGGGGAGCAGGCTGCAGGTGGGGCACGGAACTCTTGGGAAGCAGGCTGCAGGGTGGCACGGAGCACTTGGGGAGCAGGCTGCAGGGGGGGCATGGAGCACTTGGGGTGCAGGTGAGGGGGCACGAAGCACTTGGGGAGCAGGGGAGGGGGCACTGAGCACTTGTGGAGCAGGCTGCAGGGGGGCACAGAGCACTTGGGGAGCAGGGGAGGGGGGCACGGAGCTCTTGGGGAGCAGGCTGCAGGGGGGGGGGGCATGCAGCTCAGATGAGTGCGTACCGGGGTGCCTGCGGCCCTTCCAGGGGTTTGGGGAGGAGAGGAGGAAGCCTGGGTCAAACGCACCCTCGGCCACTCGTGTCGCTACCCACCGGAGCACACCTCCGGCGGATCTATAGGGACGGGCGAGGCGAGCGGAGGGCCTGTGGCTCTGTCCGGGGCCGAAAAGCCCGGTCCCCTGGAGCTCCTGCGGAAGGTCCCATGGCAGAGGAGGCACGGAGTTCGGAAAGTAGCAGTCCCGTTCTGAGGCTGCCCAGGCAGGGCTCCAGGAGCCCTGGACCAGCTCACCCCATCCGCCTGCCTTAGCTGCGGAGAGCGGATGCAGTCGGACTTCCGAACCGGGGAAAGGGTCGGGGAGGGAGATCCCTGCCGGGGAGCCCGGGAGTCCCGACCGGGCGCGCGGTGCCCCCCGGTGGTCGGTGGAACCGCAGACGCAGCGCTGTCTCCGGACTTCCAGCCTCCCCGTTTCCCGACTCCCCCTCCGAGGCTGAGATAGGGCCACCCGGCACATTTCCCTCTCCCCCAGCGGGATCGCCCCCCCGGCGGACTGAATTGGGTACTGTGATTTGCGAAAGTCCTGCTGATGAGCCCGTGGAAACATTGGAGGGCCCCGTCTTGCTACACCCGAGAGAACCCCCCAGAGAGAATCACAGGCGGCGAACAGAGTCAAGCCGGAAAAGAGAAAACTGAGGGCGAGTAACGCGAGAGAAGGGCCCCTCTTCTCTTTTTATTCGCAACCCAATCGATGTGGCGCCCCGGCAGGGAGTGACGATCGCTCAGCTGTAACCGAGGGGTCTTGTCCGGCTCCAGGCGAACGCAACCCTCCCTCTGACCAATGCGCGGCCGGAACCCCTCCGCCGGCGAGTGCGTCTGGACCCCAGGCATCCGCCCGAACGCTCCGGGCCAGAGCCGGGCATCCCCACACCCGACCCCATGTGGCATGGTCTGCTCCATCCATCAGCAACCGCAGGTGCCCGACGTCTGCTCTGCACCGGTGGGGGTCTTGGACCGGGCGCTCTGATTCAACAGGCGGGGGGAGAGGCCATACCTCTCCCTCTCACCAGCGAGCTAAGTCCCGGCCGTGGACTTGGCCAGAGGCGCCCCATCCGCTTGGCTCCTCAGAGTACGGCGGAGCGCGGGAAGGGGAGTTTTTCCCTGGTCTGCCCGGGGGCCGACTTGGACCACAGTCCGTCCATGCCTCGCGGCTGCACCCTCGCTAGGCTTCCTTTCCAGCGAAGGACTTCCCCGTGGCCGGTGAGAGCCCGGGTTGTTCTTCTCTTCCATCCATCCGTTCATTATTTCATTTTCTATCTGTACGGACGTGAGTACGTATGTATGTACTGTATGTACGTAGTAGATATAGGCAGATTTTTTTTATCATTTCAATTCTATTTTTGCCTTTCCATTTATTGAAGGACTTGTCTTTTTCGAAAACGCCTGCTGTGCCACCAGACCACCAGGCGCTGCTGTGGGGACCGGGGGATGAAACACTCCACGCGGCTTGCAATCTACATGCTGGGTAGTTTCTCCCTGTTTTTTATTGATACAGATTTTTTATTTTTTTATTTAAACTGTCCTTTTTTTTTTATCCTCTCTCTGTTTCAGACGGCCAGCGGGGGGCGCCGCAGCGGGGATTGGGGGAAAAACACTCCGCGCGGCCTGCAACCAAGAGGCCGGGAAGTTTCTCCCTGTTTCATATTGATATAATTGTTTTTATGGTAATATTTTTTACCCTTTTTTAAATGTATCCCCCCCCTCTACTTCAGGTGAGGAACCGGCAGCCTGGGTACTAGTCATTTATTTATTTTTGTTCCATTATTTATTTTTTAAACTATCCTCAAGCGGCCGCTGGGGGGACACCGCAGCGGCGGGACCGGGTGACGGCCGGACGCCGGTGCTCTGAGGCCCAGGTACTTTTAATTTATCTGGGGTGTGCGGGTTCGTCTTTTTTTTTTTTTTTAAACATTTCTCTTACGTCCTAGAGGATGCTGGGGTTCCCTCTAGTACGATGGGGTCCACTAGAAGCCACTGGCATTCTGAGAGTTTAATAGTGTGGGCTGACCACTCCCTCTATGCCCCTCCCACCAGACCTAGTTTAGAAAATGTGCCTGGAGGAGCTGGTCACAGCTAGGGGAGCTCCTTGGAGTTTTTTTGGGTTTTTTTAGGTTTATTTCTCATACGTCCTAGAGGATGCTGGGGATGCTTCAAGAACCATGGGGTATAGACGGGATCCGCAGGAGACATGGGCACTTTAAGACTTTAAAAGGGGTGTGAACTGGCTCCTCCCTCTATGCCCCTCCTCCAGACTCCAGTTAGATTCTGTGCCCAGTGAGACTGGATGCACACTGAGAGGCTCTCCAGAGTTTCTCAGAAAAAGACTTATGTTAGGTTTATTATTTTCAGGGAGACCTGTTGGCAACAGGCTCCCTGCATCGTGGGACTGAGGGGAGAGAAGCAGACCTACTTCTGTGAGTTTCAAGGCTCTGCTTCTTAGGCTACTGGACACCATTAGCTCCAAAGGGTCTGATTGCTAGTTATGCCTAGATGCCCGTTCCCGGAGCCGCGCCGTCACCCCCCTTGTAGATGTAGAGCCAGAAGTCAGAAGCCGGGTGAGTAGAAGAAGATAAGAAGACTTCAGTGACGGCAGAAGACGGCTTTTGAAGTACCGCGCTGCACGCCATGCTCCCACATACAACACGGCACTGCAGGGTGCAGGCGCAGGGGGGCGCCCTGGGCAGCATAAAACCTCATTTGCTACTGGCACAAGTGTATACAGTGCCTGGGCACTAAAAACAGACCCCCGCCAGTATAAATATATAAAATTAAGCGGGACTGAAGCGCACCATTAAGGGGGCGTTGCTTAGCCCTCACAGCTCTGACCAGCGCCATTTTCTCTTCACAGCTGCAGAGACGCTGAGCCTAGCCTCCCACACTAGTGTACAAGTAACAGGGTGCAAAACTGGTGGGGGGGGACGGGACACAAGAGATTTGGTGCTATTTTATTAACTATAAAAGCGCTAACAGGTCTGGGCTGTATTTTACACGCTTCAGTACCGGGATAGGCGCTGGGTTGTGAGCTGGCAGAACTCCCTCTGTGTTTCTCTAACGGGCTTTGCTGTGGGTCTGTCCCCTATAGCCCCAGTGTGATTGTGGGTGTCGGTACGCGTGTGTTGACATGTCTGAGGCTGAGTGCTCTTCCCAGGAGGAGGCTGGAGTGGGGACAGAAAAGACTGTGGGAGTGACTGTGTCGGCACCGCCGACGGCTGATTGGGTAAATATGTTGAGTGTTTTGAATGCAAATGTGGCTCGATTGACAAAGAGATTAGATAAATCTGAGTCTAGGAACCAGACATGGAGAAGATCCATGGAGGATGCAATGTCGCAAACTCAGACCCCTTCGGGGTCACAGAAACGTGCATTTACCCAGATACCTGTAGCAGATACAGATACCGACACGGACTCTGATTCCAGTGTCGACTATAGTTATGCCAGATTAAATCCTAAATTTGCTAAGAGCATTCGGTATATGATTGTGACGGAGGACCCTGCTGTTCCTGATACAAGGGTTTGTATGTTTAAAGGAAAGAAACCTGAGGTAACGTTTCCTCCCTCTCATGAACTGAACGCTCTTTTTGAAAAGGCTTGGGAAAATCCTGACAAGAAGGTGCAGGTTCCTAAAAGAATTCCGGTGGCATATCCGTTCCCCTCTGGGGACAGGGAAAAGTGGGAGTCAACCCCCACGGTGGACAAAGCTCTCTCGCGTCTGTCCAAAAAGGTAGCGCTTCCGTCTCCTGACACGGCAGCCCTAAAGGATCCTGCGGATCGTAGGCAGGAAAATACACTAAAATCCATTTATGTCACTACAGGTTCGCTACTCAGGCCTGCCGTTGCTTCGGCATGGGTGAGTAGCGCTATTGAAAAGTGGGCAGATAACTTGTCATCTGAAATAGATACCCTGGACAGGGATAGCGTGCTTTTGACTCTGGGTCATATCAGGGACGCTGCAGCATATTTAAAAGAAGCTGCAAGGGATATTGGCCTTTTGGGATCAAGGGCCAATGCAATGGCAGTCTCGGCTAGGAGGGCATTGTGGATTCATCAATGGAATGCTGACTCTAAGAAGACTATGGAGCCTCTGCCATTTAACGGTAGTGTCTTGTTTGGTGACGGCCTCACTGACCTGGTATCTACGGCTACCGCGGGTAAGTCATAATTTTTACCTTATGTTCCTGCACAACAAAAGAAAACGCCCCACTATCAGATGCAGTCCTTTCGGCCCAATAAATACAAAAAAGGACGAGGGTCCTCTTTCCTTGCTACGAGAGGAAGAGGAAGGGGAAAAAGGTCACAGGCTGTGGCAAGTTCCCAAGAACAGAAGTTCTACCAAATTCTACCAAATCCACCACATGACGCTGGTGCTCCTCTGGTGGGGGCACGTCTCAAACTCTTCAGTCAGGTCTGGGCTCACTCGGCCCTGGATCCTTGGATATTAGAAATAGTAACCCAAGGGTAAAAATTAGAGTTTCAAGAAGTGCCCCCTCACCGATTTTTCAAATCGGCCTTGCCAGCTTCTCTTCCAGAAAGGGAGGTAGTATGCGCTGCGATACTAAAGCTGTGTCAAAATCAAGTCATTGTCACGGTACTTCCGTCACAACAGGGGGAAGGTTTTTATTCGAGCCTATTCGTGGTCCCGAAGCCGGATGGCTCAGTCAGACCTATTCTGAACCTAAAATCCCTCAATTTCTATCTAAAAAAATTCAAATTCAAGATGGAATCTCTCCGAGCAGTGATCTCCAGTCTGGAGGAGGGGGATTTTATGGTGTCAGTCGACATAAAGGATGCCTACTTACACGTCCCCATATATCCTCCACATCAGGCATACCTGAGGTTCGCTGTTCAGGATTGTCACTACCAATTTCAGACATTGCCGTTGGCCTTTCCACGGCCCCGAGGATTTTCACAAAGGTAATGGTGGAAATGATGGTGCTCCTGTGCAAGCAAGGGGTCACAATTATCCCATACTTGGACGATCTCCTGATAAAGGCGAGATCACAGGAGCTGTTACTAAAAAACGTTGCGCTCTCACTGCGGGTGCTGCAACAGCATGGCTGGCTCCTGAATTTGCCAAAGTCGCAGTTGATTCCGACAACTCGGTTGTCGTTTTTGGGCATGATTCTGGACACAGAACTGCAGAGGATTTTTCTTCCATTTGAAAAAGCTCAGGAAATCCAGAACATGGTCAGGGAGCTTCTGAAACAGCCAAGAATGTCGATTCATCAATGCACTCGAGTGCTGGGGAAAATGGTGGCAGCCTACGAGGCCATTCCGTTTGGCAGGTTCCGTGCAGGAACGTTTTAGTGGGACCTACTGGACAAGTGGTCAGGGTCCCATCTGCAGATGCACTGGAAAATAACTCTGTCCCCCAGGACCAGGGTTTCTCTCCTGTGGTGGCTCCAAAGTTCTCACCTTCTAGAGGGTCGCAGGTTCGGCAAGACTGGATTCTGGTGACCACAAACGCGAGTCTCCGAGGTTGGGGAGCAGTCACACAGGGAAAAAATTTCCAGGGAAGATGGTCAAGCCAGGAAGCTTGTCTGCACATAAACATTCTGGAATTAAGGGCCATCTACAACGGCCTGCTACAAGCGGAACATCTTCACGACCTGCCCGTCCTGATTCAGTCGGACAACATAACAGCCGCGGCGCACATAAACCGCCAGGGCGGAACAAAGAGCAGAGCGGCGATGGTGGAGGCCACCAAGATCCTTCGCTGGGCGGAAAAACATGCAAGCGCCTGTCAGCGGTCTTCATTCCAGGCGTGGACAACTGGGAAGCAGACTTCCTCAGCAGACACGATCTCCACCCAGGAGAGTGGGGTCTTCATCAAGAGGTCTTTGCAGAAGTGACAAGTCGTTGGGGAATTCCTCAAATAGACATGATGGCGTCTCGCCTCAACAAGAAGCTTCAGACATATTCTTCCAGTTCGAGGAACCCTCAAGCAGTAGCAGTGGTCGCTCTGGTGACACCGTGGGTGTTTCAGTCGGTCTATGTGTTCCCTCCACTTCCACTCATCCCAAAGGTGATAAGGATCATGAGAAGAACAGGGGTTCAGGCGATACTCGTTGTTCCAGATTGGCCTCGGAGGGCCTGGAATCCGGATCTTCAGGAATTACTCACAGGAGATCCTTGGCCTGTTACAGCAAGGACCGTGCATGTTCCAGGACTTACCACGGTTGTGTTGACGGCATGGCGGTTGAACGCCAAATTCTAGCTAGGAAGGGTATTCCAGGGGAAATCATCCCCACCCTACTTAAGGCTAGAAAGGAGGCGACGGCGAAGCATTATCACCGTATCTGGAGAAAATATGTGTCTTGGTGTGAATCCAAGAAGGCTCCTACGGAAGAGTTTCACCTGGGGCGGTTTATCCGCTTTTTGCAAGCAGTTGTGGATGCGAGCCTGAAGTTAGGCTCCATTAAAGTGCTGGTTTCGGCTTTATCAATTTTCTTTCAAAGGGAATTGGCCTCGCTTCCTGAAGTTCAGACGTTCGTGAAAGGCGTACTACACATACAACCTCCATTTGTGCCCCCAGTGGCTCCATGGGACCTTAACGTGGTGTTACAGTTCCTTACGTCACATTGGTTTAAACCTTACAAACGGTTGAGTTGAAATTTCTCACTTGGAAAGTGGTCATGCTATTGGCCTTGGTGTACGCAAGGCGGGTGTCCGAATTGGCGGCTTTGTCTTACAAAAGCCCCTATCTGATCTTCCATGAGGATAGAGCGGAGTTGAGAACTCATCAACATTTTCTGCCGAAGGTGGTTTCTTCGTTTCATATGAACCAACCTATTGTGGTGCCTGTGGCTACTGAAGCCTTGGCTGATTCAAAGTCTCTTGATGTGGTCAGAGCTTTGAAAATTTATGTAGCCAGAACGGCTCGGGTGAGAAAAACAGAGGCGCTGTTTGTCCTATGGGGGTCATTCCGAGTTGTTCGCTCGCAAGCCGTTTTTAGCAGCTTTGCACACGCTAAGCCTACGCCTACTGGGAGTGAATCTTAGCTTCTTAAAATTGCGAACGATGTATTCGCAATATTGCGATTACACACCTCGTAGCAGTTTCTGAGTAACTTCAACCTTACTCGGCATCTGCGATCAGTTCAGTGCTTGTCGTTCCTGGTTTGACGTCACAAACACACCCAGCGTTCGCCCAGACACTCCCCCGTTTCTCCGGCCACTCCTGCGTTTTTTCCGGAAACGGTAGCGTTTCTTCCCACACGCCCATAAAACGGCCTGTTTCCGCCCAGTAACACCCATTTCCTGTCAATCACACTACGATCGCCAGAACGATGAAAAAGCCGTGAGTAAAAATCCTAACAGCATAGCAAATTTACTTGGCGCAGTCGCAGTGCGGACATTGCGCATGCGCATTAAGCGGAAAATCGCTGCAATGCGATAAAACTTACCGAGCGAACAACTCGGAATGACCCCCTATATGCGGCCAACAAGGTTGGCGCTCCTGCTTCTAAGCAGACTATTGTGCGCTGGATCTGTAATACGATTCAGCAGGCTCATTCTACGGCTCATTCAGGAAGGTGGGCTCATCTTGGGCGGCTGCCCGAGGCGTCTCGGCATTACAGCTTTGCCGAGCAGCTACTTGGTCGGGGTCAAACACTTTTGCAAAGTTCTACAAGTTTGATACCCTGGCTGATGCGGACCTCATGTTTGCTCAATTGGTGCTGCAGAGTCATCCGCACTCTCCCGCCCGGTTTGGAGTTTTGGTATAAACCCCATTGTCCTTTTGGAGTCCCCAGCATCCTCTAGGACGAAGGAGAAAATAGGATTTTAATACCTACCGGTAAATCCTTTTCTCTTAGTCCGTAGAGGATGCTGGGCGCCCGTCCCAGTGCGGACTCTATCTGCAGTACTTGTATATAGTTATTGCTTAAGTTACACAAAGGTTGTGTTTGGTAGGGGTCAGGCTGTTGCTGATCTGTTTTTGTTCACACTGTTAACTGGGTTTAATTAAATGCCATGTTGTACTGTGTCGAAGTCGAAAAATATTGCAGTACACACACGTACAAACTACACACAGATGGCCTCCGTGCGCGTACTTGTTCTGCCGTGCGTGCACATATTCGCAATTTGCGTATGGTCGCACCCGCGGTCCTGCGTATTAGCGCGTGGTATTAGTAATTACGGTAGTGTTTGTAATCGCATGGAAAAGCCATAAAAACACATTACATATTTAATCCAAATAGTGCACAATGTACACATAGGGGTATATGCAATTCTGGCCGAATTGCGTCTTTTTTTCGACCATTTGAGGATTTGACTGTACTCGACAGCTGAAACCCTCCACCCGGGACCATGAATTCGACATATTCAATACAAAACGCATTCGACACTCCCCTTGTCGAATAACGGACCAATCGTCGAGTAGTGGGCGTCCTGGATTCGACTTCCCGCCGTTTGGAGCCCTTTATAGGGCTTGTTTGCTGCGTGCTCAGTAGCCATTTTGTGAACCTGCAGAGTGGAGTGGAGGTGCTGCAGAGCTAGCAAATTGGTTGTTTGCTGTGCTATCGTTTGGACACCCAGCAGGCTTTAATCCAGGATGGACAGGAGGATACCTATTACCCCGGGGGAGAGTCGTTTTTGGAGCAATTTCTACATTTGTAGGTAAGTACCACATGTGGTCTGGCGTTGCATGTATGTATTTGTGTAGTGGGGGGGTGCCATGAGGTGTACATGTGGCGTTGCTTTGGGGTGTTTGGGGTATGTATATGTGTGCAGGTATGTGTATATAGCTCCTGCTTGTATTGCTGCATTTTTGGGGGGAGTTTTGTGTTTGGGGGTAGTTTTTCACGTTTTTTTTTTCCAGAAAATGTTTTTTGGGTCATGCTTTTGCATTGGTGTACCTCCAGCATGTGCAGGAATGATTTTTGGCTTGTTTGGGGTGATTTTAGACCTTGTCGGTATCCACCATGTGGTCGACAGGTGATATCGGCCCTCATTCCGAGTCGTTCGCTCTGTATTTTTCATCGCATCGCAGTGAAATTCCGCTTAGTGCGCATGCGCAATATTCGCACTGCGACTGCGCCAAGTATCTTTGCTATGAAGAAAGTATTTTTACTCACGGCTTTTTCATCGCTCCGGCGATCGGAATGTGATTGACAGGAAATGGGTGTTACTGGGCGGAAACACGGCGTTTTATGGGCGTGTGGCTGAAAACGCTACCGTTTCCGGAAAAAACGCAGGAGTGGCCGGAGAAACGGGGGAGTGGTTGGGCGAACGCTGGGTGTGTTTGTGACGTCAAACCAGGAAAGACAAGCACTGAACTGATCGCACAGGCAGAGTAAGTCTGGAGCTACTCTAAAACTGCTAAGTAGTTTGTGATCGCAATATTGCGAATACTTCGGTCGCAATTTTAAGATGCTAAGATACACTCCCAGTAGGCGGCGGCTTAGCGTGTGTAACTCTGCTAAATTCGCCTTGCGACCGATCAACTCGGAATGAGGGCCATCGTTTGTTTCCAAAACATGTTTTTTGGATCCTAATTTAGCACTGGTGCATCCCTGAACATCCTGGAGGTACTTTTTGGCTTGTTTGGGGTGATTTTCATCGTGTTTGTATCAGCCATGTGGTCGACATGTGATGTCGTTTGTTTCCAAAAAATGTTTTTTTGCTCCTATTTTAGCACTGGTTGACCTCCAGCATGTGCAGGGATGCTTTTTGGCTTGTTTTGGGGTGATTTTAGAGTGTGTCGGTATCTGCCATGTGGCCGACATTTGTCGTTGTTTGTTCCCAAAACATGTTTTTTTGCTCCTATTTTAGCACTGGTGCATTCCTGCACATGCTGGAGGTAATTTTGGGCTTGTTTGTGCTGACTTTGACTGTGTCGGTATCTGCCATGTGGCCGACGTGGTGTAGATTGTTTCCAAAACATGTTTTTTGCTCCTACTTTAGCACGGGTTGACCTCCAGCATGTGCAGGGATGCTTTTTGGCTTGTTTTGGGGTGATTTTAGAGTGTGTCGGTATCTGCCATGTGGCCGACATGTATCGTTGTTTGTTCCCAAAACATGTTTTTTTGCTCCTATTTTAGCACTGGTGCATCCCTGCACATGCTGGAGGTAATTTTGGGCTTGTTTGGGCTGACTTTGACTGTGTCGGTATCTGCCATGTGGCCGACGTGCTGTAGTTTGTTTCCAAAACATGTTTTTTTGCTCCTTTTTTAGCACTGGTTGACCTCCAGCATATGCAGGGATGCTTGTACGGGGGTTTTGGCTTGTTTGGCTGAGGTTCTTTTCAATTTTCCATTTTTTTTTGGTTGTGTTTGGTCCTGCTTGAGCACTGGGGTCTCAGCAGCATGATGTGTGGTTGCATGTAATTATGTAATGTGTGTGAAATTTGTAAAAATATATTTTATTTATTTTTACAACAGAGATGTCCAGGGACAAGCGGCCCCGATCCCCCCCTTAGAAGCATTTTCCCTGCACAGCAATGAGGAGTGGGAGCCGACCCAGGAGGAGGATACGACCGACCAGGCATGCAGTGACCAGCCGCGGTCGTCAAGGGACCAAAGACAGAAGCAAAAGAAAAAGAAAAGGCCTAGACAGGTAAATACTGACAACACCTGCAGACACAATAGCAACCAACTTGACACACCCTAGTTTGCGCACTGCCATGCACACTTACAGGTATCTTTGCGCACTGCCAGGGATACTGACACACTCACAGGTACATACCTATCTTATTAAATTCATGTTTTTTTTTTTATCCCTAAAGGCAAGAAGCCAGCCAGAGGATCAGTCAGAGGAGGAAGCCTCTGGTGAAGACGCAGGACAGAAGAAGCCGCGTGGACCCAGATACACTGAGGCGGAAAACTGTGCCCTAGTGGATGGCGTCGACAGGTCCTACGACGTTCTGTATGGACCAAGGGCACAGACCACAGCAGCTAAGACCAAGCGAAACATCTGGGATGCCATCGCGAGACAAGTCACTGCAGTATCTGGAAACCGCCGGAGCACCAGAAACTGCATGAAGCGGTACAGTGATTGCCGCAGACAGACCAAGAAGAAGATGGGGATTCAGCGCCGACATGAGACAGCTACGGGAGGTGGTCCGGCTCTCAATCTGAAGTGGCTACCCTGGGAGAACGTTATTAGAAGGTGCATGAACCCTGTTATGGTCCAAGGAGTTCGCGGAGGTGTGGACTCCAGCCGTCCTGCTGGCTTTCCCGAGGAGGAAGAACCGCCCAGAAGACGTAAGACGGCGGGAGACAAGCAGTCCAAAAGGAGGCCTGATGGTAAGAATACATTCAGATGAGCTGTACTAAATCTTTTTTTTATTTTTATTTGCTAATGTGTTTGTTCTTTTTCCCTAGACACGCCTGCCCAGAACACATCACCTGCGTGCAGGACATCGCCAGCGTGCGGACCATCACCTGTGCAGCAGGCATCGGCAGCAGCGCGCGGACTATCACCTGCGCAGCAAGCATCAGGAGCGGGCAGATCATCACCTGCTCGCCACACATCGTCAGCGCGCAGAAAGTCACCTGCGCGCCAGACATCGTCAGCGCACCAGACATCAACGCGCAGAACGTCACCTGCGCGCCAGACACCATCGGCGACCACACCACCAGCTGGGCGCCAAACTACAGCTCCTGCGCGCAGGCCATCACCAGTTCATCATCTATCCAGGAGCTCTGGGACTGTGACCGAAGAGCCTCAACAAGACACTACCCTTGTGGACCCATCACCCGAACTGTTTAAGTCTACAGGGTTAACGGACGAGACTTTTCTTGGGTTTGAAGACAGCCGTGCAGACGTATCCAGCCATACCCTTGAAAAGTCTCCAGAATTGAGGACAAGTGAAGCTCCTGGAGCAGCGGCACCACCGAATGGAGAAGGTTTTTATTTTTATTTTTTATTTTTTTGGGGGGAGGGGGGGGTCGCCATTTTTGTATAGTTTATTAACTTTATTTTCTTTTTTTTCTTTTACAAACAGAGGTGCCACGGACCAGCAGCGGACTTGCGACGGGGACTGGTCCCTTCTTCAGGCCGGATCTTCTACAGGATTCGTCGGATGACGAGGTGGAAGTGCAGCAGTCCGCTGTTTCTACATCCCTGTGTGAGTATTTATCAAATTGTGAACCTTCAAACAAATGTATGAATGTGTATACTAATTTCTAATTTTCTTTTCAGCTTCACAAATGCAATTGGTGGCAGACATACAGCAAGGGCAGGATCCCTTAAATATTCAGAGGGTAAACACCCTGGCAGCAGAGATGAATGTCAGCCAGGATAGTTTTCGGGTTGTCGCTAGAACCAGACTGGACACCATTGAGAAGACAATGGATAAGATGGCAAACGGTTTGGTTGACATGCAAAAGGCTCTTGCCGACAGCACGGCAGAAATGCAAAAGACCAGACGAGAAGATCACAGGGAGACTATGGACATGCTTCACGTTCTGGCCACATCCATCAACCGGCTGGTGGATAACACATCATGCCTGGCACACAGCGTTGACAACATGTAGGAGAGCCAACGACATTCAGCATCCAGCCACCAGATCATCGCAACAACGCTACAGATGATCTATGATAAGCTCCCAGAGCCAGCTCAACAACACGCTGGTAAACCACCACATCCGCCACCACAAGCCACACTGACGCCTCCTGCCCTTGCTCCACCACGATCCTGGTATGGACGGTCACAGCTGTACCAAGGATATACAGGGATGTACCAGCGCTACCAGATGCCTCCACCACCGGTCGCCACGTCTACACCAGCACGGCCACCGAGGCACACCCCACAGCCGCCCAGGGCATCGACGCCACATCAAGAGGAAGAAGAGGATCCGGATGGCCAACAACCACCATAAGCCCGGTCGTATTGTTTTATTATTTACTCATGTTTTTCATGTTTCCCTTTCTCCCCCTCCCATTAGTTTTTTTTTTCTTAATATTGTTTTATATGTGTGTTGGGCTCCCCCACCCCCGACCGGATACTACCAAGGAGCTTTATGTCTAGGCATACATGCACGGGCATGTATGCGGGCGCGTGTGGTGACTGATGAAAGCTCCTTGTGGTTACATAAAAAACCTTTTTACCAGGCGCTAATAGCAAGTACTATCAAAAAAATCCTTTTGGATATTATAACAATCAGCTGCAAAAAGTTAGATGACCTGGGGTTAGCAGGTCAATCACATTGCACTGGAACACCCAAATGCAACTATCCACAAAACCTCCAATTTTAAACTTTTGCGCTATAAAAAATATATATGATATGGCTGACAATAATAACAAACTCCTATTAAATTAAAAATATTTAATATTGCATGAATAATCACAAATAATAAAACAAGACCGGTCTTAATAATTTGAACATCTAAGATAACAAATATAAATATATATGCTTTCCATTAAAAGGAGGTGGACTTGAGCATATTCTGTGCACAGAAGTGTATAAACTAGCTCTATAAGCAAATGACTCAATGTATATAAAAGTCAAACTAAATCAAGTGTAGCTGCTGGTGGAACCCGTATATTAGATGTTTCCAATAATCAGTCACTTAATAACAGACTTCCTTTAAACGTGACAATCCAACACAGGACAATAGTGAATGAGAGCCGCTCCAACCGGAATCTTACGTGAGGTATAAGCAAGTAATGTCAGCAGGAAGAAATCCCGACATCTGCCACGCTGGCTTCTGGCTGCGGGGAAACCGGCACCTGCACTGGCGCCTGCTGTAACCTGTCCTGCTCGATCTGAATGCTCCACAGATCTCCACCTCTACGTGCCGTTTGCAAGCACCGATGCGCGGCTCCTCTCCACTCTAAAATAATTCAACCAGCAGATGGATCTTGCAGCTGGTGTATGTTGCGGGTCTAACTCCAGCAGGGGTCCAACCGTAAAGCTTCTGACGCATTTCGCTCCTCCTACAGGGGCTTCATCAAAGAACCTTGTGGTTACATGTATGATGGACCAAAGAGCTATTCTGATACCACTTTTTTTTTTTTTTAAACAAACTCCTTTTTGTATTGGTGTAAAATAGGCTTTCACTGTTGTGTGAATTTACTATTCACTAGTGTTTATTTTTGGCTTCTTCATAGGATTGGGTGGAAAAATAAGAATTTACTTACCGATAATTCTATTTCTCGTAGTCCGTAGTGGATGCTGGGGACTCCGTAAGGACCATGGGGAATAGCGGCTCCGCAGGAGACTGGGCACATCTAAAAGAAAGCTTTAGGACTATCTGGTGTGCACTGGCTCCTCCCCCTATGACCCTCCTCCAAGCCTCAGTTAGGATACTGTGCCCGGACGAGCGTACACAATAAGGAAGGATTTTGAATCCCGGGTAAGACTCATACCAGCCACACCAATCACACTGTACAACTTGTGATCTGAACCCAGTTAACAGCATGATAACAGCTGTTAGAAAAGATGGCTCACTACAGCAATAACCCGATTTTTTGGTAACAATAACTATGTACCAGTATTGCAGACAATCCGCACTTGGGATGGGCGCCCAGCATCCACTACGGACTACGAGAAATAGAATTATCGGTAAGTAAATTCTTATTTTCTCTAACGTCCTAAGTGGATGCTGGGGACTCCGTAAGGACCATGGGGATAATACCAAAGCTCCCAAACGGGCGGGAGAGTGCGGATGACTCTGCAGCACCAAATGAGAGAACTCCAGGTCCTCCTCAGCCAGGGTATCAATTTTGTAGAATTTACAAACGTATTTGCTCCTGACCAAGTAGCTGCTCGGCAAAGTTGTAAAGCCGAGACCCCTCGGGCAGCCGCCCAAGATGAGCCCACCTTCCTTGTGGAGTGGGCATTTACAGATTTTTGGCTGTGGCAGGCCTGCCACAGAATGTGCAAGCTGAATTGTACTACAAATCCAATGAGCAATAGTCTGCTTAGAAGCAGGAGCACCCAGCTTGTTGGGTGCATACAGGATAACAGCGAGTCAGATTTCCTGACTCCAGCCGTCCTGGAAACATATATTTTCAGGGCCCTGACAACGTCTAGCAACTTGGAGTCCTCCAAGTCCATAGTAGCCGCAGGCACCACAATAGGTTGGTTCAGGTGAAACGCTGAAAACCACCTTAGGGAGAAACTGAGGACGAGTCCTCAATTCCGCCCTGTCCGAATGGAAAATCAGAAAAGGACTTTTACAGGATAAAGCCGCCAATTCTGACACGTGCCTGGCCCAGGCCAGGGCCAACAGCATGACCACTTTCCATGTGAGATATTTTAACTTCACAGATTTAAGTGGTTCAAACCAATGTGACTTTTGGAACCCAAAAACTACATTGAGATCCCAAAGTGCCACTGGAGGCACAAAAGGAGGCTCCATATGCAGTACCCCTTTTACAAACGTCTGAACTTCAGGGACTGAAGCTAGTTCTTTTTGGAAGAAAACTGACAGGGCCGAAATTTGAACCTTAATGGACCCCAATTTCAGGCCCATAGACACTCCTGTTTGCAGGAAATGTAGGAATCGACCCAGTTGAATTTCCTCAGTCGGGCCTTACTGGCCTCGCACCACGCAACATATTTTCGCCAAATGCGGTGATAATGTTTTGCGGTTACATCCTTCCTGGCTTTGATCAGGATAGGGATGACTTCATCCGGAATGCCTTTTTTCCTTCAGGATCCGGCGTTCAACCGCCCTGCTGTCAAACGCAGCAGCGGTAAGTCTTGGAACAGACAGGGTCCTTGCTGGAGCAGGTCCCTTCTTAGAGGTAGAGGCCACGGATCCTCCGTGAGCATCTCTAGAAGTTCCGGTTACCAAGTCCTTCTTGGCCAATCCGGAGCCACAAATATAGTGCTTACTCCTCTCCATCTTATCAATCTCAGTACCTTGGGTATGAGAGGCAGAGGAGGGAACACATACACTGACTGGTACACCCACGGTGTTACCAGAGCGTCTACAGCTATTGCCTGTTGGTCCCTTGACCTGGCGCAATACCTGTCGAGTTTTTCCCAACGGTTTATAATTATGTGGAAGACTTCTGGGTGAAGTCCCCACTCTCCCGGGTGGAGGTCGTGCTGAGGAAGTCTGCTTCCCAGTTGTCCACTCCCGGAATGAATACTGCTGACAGTGCTATCACATGATTTTCCGCCCAGCGAAGAATCCTTGCAGCTTCTGCCATTGCCCTCCTGCTTCTTGTGCCACCCTGTCTGTTTACGTGGGTGACTGCCGTGATGTTGTCCGACTGGATCAACACCGGCTGACCTTGAAGCAGAGGTCTTGCTAAGCTTAGAGCATTGTAAATGTCCCTTAGCTTCAGGATATTTATGTGAAGTGATGTCTCCAGGCTTGACCATAAGCCCTGGATATTCCTTCCCTGTGTGACTGCTCCCCAGCCTCGCAGGCTGGCATCCGTGGTCACCAGGACCCAGTCCTGAATGCCGAATCTGAGGCCCTCTAGAAGATGAGCACTCTGCAACCACCACAGGAGGGACACCCTTGTCCTTGGTGACAGGGTTATCCGCTGATGCATCTGAAGATGCGACCCGGACCATTTGTCCAGCAGGTCCCACTGGAAAGTTCTTGCGTGGAATCTGCCGAATGGGATTGCTTCGTAGGAAGCCACCATTTTACCCAGAACCCTTGTGCATTGATGCACTGAGACTGGGCTCGGTTTTAGGAGGTTCCTGACTAGCTCGGATAACTCCCTGGCTTTCTCCTCCGGGAGAAACACCTTTTTCTGGACTGTGTCCAGGATCATCCCTAGGAACAGAAGACAAATCGTCGGAACCAGCTGCGATTTTGGAATATTGAGAATCCAATCGTGCTGCCGCAACACTACCTGAGATAGTGCTACACCGACCTCCAACTGTTCCCTGGATCTTACCCTTATCAGGGAATCGTCCAAGTAAGGGATAACTAAAATTCCCTTCCTTCGAAGGAATATCATCATTTCGGCCATTACCTTGGTAAAGACCCGGGGGGCCGTGGACCATCCATACGGCAGCGTCTGAACTGATAGTGACAGTTCTGCACCATAAACCTGAGGTACCCTTGGTGAGAAGGGTAAATTTTGACATGAAGGTAAGCATCCTTGATGTCCCGAGACATCATGTAGTCCCCTTCTTCCAGGTTCGCAATCACTGCTCTGAGTGACTCAATCTTGAATTTGAACCTCTGTATGTAAGTGTTCAAAGATTTTAGATTTAGAATCGGTCTCACCGAGCCGTCCGGCTTCGGTACCACAACAGTGTGGAATAATACCCCGTTCCCTGTTGCAGGAGGGGTACCTTGATTATCACCTGCTGGGAATACAGCTTGTGAATGGCTTCCAAAACTGTCTCCCTGTCAGAAGGAGACATCGGTAAAGCCGACTTTAGGAAACGGCGAGGGGGAGACGTCTCGAATTCTAATTTGTACCCCTGAGATATCACCTGAAGGATCCAGGGGTCTACTTGCGAGTGAGCCCACTGCGCGCTGAAATTCATTGAGACGGGCCCCCCACCGTGCCTGATTCTGCTTGTAAAGCCCCAGCGTCATACTGAGGGCTTGGCAGAGGCGGGAGAGGGTTTCTGTTCCTGGGAACTGGCTGATTTCTGCAGCCTTTTTCCTCTCCCTCTGTCACGGGGCAGAAATGAGGAATCTTTTGCCCGCTTGTCACGAAAAGACTGCGCCTGATAATACGGCGTCTTCTCATGTTGAGAGGCGACCTGGGGTACAAACGTGGATTTCCCAGCTGTTGCCAGGGCCACCAGGTCTGAAAGACCGACCCCAAATAACTCCTCCCTTTAATAAGGCAATACTTCCAAATGCCGTTTGGAATACGCATCACCTGACCACTGACGTGTCCATAACCCTCTACTGGTAGAAATGGACAACGCACTTAGACTTGATGCCAGTCGGCAAATATTCCGCTGTGCATCACGCATATATAGAAATGTATCTTTTAAATGCTCTATAGGCAAAAATATACTGTCCCTATCTAGGGTATCAATATTTTCAGTCAGGGAATCCGACCACGCCAACCCAGCACTGCACATCCAGGCTGAGGCGATTGCTGGTCGCAGTATAACACCAGTATGTGTGTAAATACATTTTAAGATACCCTCCTGCTTTCTATCAGCAGGATCCTTAAGGGCGGCCATCTCAGGAGAGGGTAGAGCCCTTACAAGCGTGTGAGCGCTTTATCCCCCCTAGGTGGTGTTTCCCAACGCACCCTAACCTCTGGCGGGAAAGGATATAATGCCAATAACATTTTAGAAATTATCATTTGTTATCGGGGGAAAACCACGCATCATCACACACCTCATTTAATTTCTCAGATTCAGGAAAACTACAGGTAGTTTTTCCTCACCGAACATAATACCCCTTTTTGGTGGTACTCGTATTATCAGAAATGTGTAATAACATTTTTCATTGCCTCAATCATGTAACGTGTGGCCCTACTGGAAGTCACATTTGTCTCTTCACCGTCAACACTGGAGTCAGTATCCGTGTCGGCGTCTATATCTGCCATCTGAGGTAACGGGCGCTTTAGAGCCCCTGACGGCCTATGAGACGTCTGGACAGGCACAAGCTGAGTAGCCGGCTGTCTCATGTCAACCACTGTCTTTTATACAGAGCTGACACTGTCACGTATTCCTTCCAACAGTTCATCCACTCAGGTGTCGACCCCCTAGGGGGTGACATCACTATTACAGGCAATCTGCTCCGTCTCCACATCATTTTTCTCCTCATACATGTCGACACAAACGTACCGACATACAGCACACACACAGGGAATGCTCTGATAGAGGACAGGACCCCACTAGCCCTTTGGGGAGACAGAGGGAGAGTTTGCCAGCACACACCAGAGCGCTATATATATACAGGGATAACCTTATATAAGTGTTTTTCCCATTATAGCTGCTGTATCTTTAATACTGCGCCTAATTTGTGCCCCCCTCTCTTTTTTAACCCTTTCTGTAGTGTAGTGACTGCAGGGGAGAGACAGGGAGCTTCCCTCCAACGGAGCTGTGAGGGAAAATGGCGCCAGTGTGCTGAGGAGATAGGCTCCGCCCCCTTATCGGCGGCCTTATCTCCCGTTTTTCTATGTATTTTGGCAGGGGTTAAATGCATCCATATAGCCCAGGAGCTATATGTGATGCATTCTTTTGCCATTTAAGGTGTTTATTATTGCGTCTCAGGGCGCTCCCCCCCAGCGCCCTGCACCCTCAGTGACCGGAGTGTGAAGTGTGCTGAGAGCAATGGCGCACAGCTGCAGTGCTGTGCGCTACCTTGTTGAAGACAGGACGTCTTCTGCCGCCGATTTTCCGGACCTCTTCTGCCTTCTGGCTCTGTAAGGGGGCCGGCGGCACGGCTCTGGGACCCATCCAGGCTGGGCCTGTGATCGTCCCTCTGGAGCTAATGTCCAGTAGCCTAAGAAGCCCAATCCACTCTGCACGCAGGTGAGTTCGCTTCTTCTACCCTTAGTCCCTCGATGCAGTGAGCCTGTTGCCAGCAGGTCTCACTGAAAATAAAAAACCTAAACTAAAACTTTCACTAAGAAGCTCAGGAGAGCCCCTAGTGTGCACCCTTCTCGTTCGGGCACAGAGATCTAACTGAGGCTTGGAGGAGGGTCATAGGGGGAGGAGCCAGTGCACACCAGATAGTCCTAAAGCTTTCTTTTAGATGTGCCCAGTCTCCAGCGGAGCCGCTATTCCCCATGGTCCTTACGGAGTCCCCAGCATCCACTTAGGACGTTAGAGAAATTTAAGTGGACGGCATAGTTTGTGTTGTGCGTACCAAGGTGAGTAAAGCCATGTTTCAATGTATATATTCAAGAAACTTTGGACCGCCTGCCCTTGGGGAACAACACAGTCCAGCAATGGGTCATGCTGGGCTGTGTGGTTCCACAAGTGCAGGCGTGTCAAAGTGCTGACCACTGACACCACTCTGCCACTTTGGACCGCCTGCACTTGGGGAACAACACAGTCCAGCAATGGGTCATGCTGGGCTGTGTGGTTCCACAAGTGCAGGCGTGACAAAGTGCTGACCACTGACACCACTCTGCCACTTTGGACCGCCTGCACTTGGGGAACAACACAGTCCAGCAATGGGTCATTCTGGGCTGTGTGGTTCCACAAATGTTCTTGGGAAAGGAATGAACATGACATCATTAGTGTCTTTACTTAATATGGAATTTCTTTTTTTTCCACAGATCTCTACACAAGAAAAGAATGTAAAGAACACACACTACTTTTTTTGTTTTTATTACATTTTATTTTTTTAATTAAAAAAATAAAATTTTAATTCTCAATAAATTTTTAAAATGAGAAGTTTTGTGTGGTTTTTCTTTAAATTATTAGTTAATAAAATGTAAAATAGGGCATTTCAGGGATGCAGTGGTATTGTGGTAGGTTGCCCATGGTACAGCATGGGAACTGTCTTGTCCCTTGACATCCACGCTGGTTCCTGCACCTTGGGAAGGATACTCCGCAAGACCTGTGGAAGAGAATAGTATGGTGTCATCCAAAGACAAGGTACAAGCAACACTTGAACACAAGCAGGTTACATTGGCCTTTGTCCCAAATGCAACCCTCCGGCACTTGGAAAAACTACACATCCAAGCATGCCCTGACACAGCGTAAGCATTGCTGTGTCAGGGCATGATTGGATATGCAGTTTTGCAAATGCCGGAGGGCCGCAGTTGGGACATGCCTGGGTTACTTGGACAAGAGGGAGTTTTGGGCAATATATCTCACCTGAGGGGGGTGGGGGGGTCTGCTACATGGCGGAGGTCCAGGTCCACATCACAAGTAGGTCGCCCATGGTACAGCAGGGGAACTGTCCGGTCCCTTCATCCATGCTGGTTCCTGCACCTTGAAGGATACTCCGCAAGACCTGTGGAAGAGAATAGTATGGTGTCATCCAAAGACAAGGTACAAGCAATACTTGAACACAAGCAGGTTACATTGGCCTTTGTCCCAAATGCAACCCTCCAGCACTTGAGAAACTACACATCCAAGCATGCCCTGACACAGCATAAGCATTGCTGTGTCAGGGCATGATTGGATATGCAGTTTGCAAATGCCGGAGGGCCGCAGTTGGGACATGCCTGGGTTACTTGGACAAGAGGGAGCTTTGGGCAATACATCTCACCTGAGGGGGGGGGGGGGGGGGTCTGCTACATGGCGGAGGTCCAGGTCCACATCACAAGTAGGTCGCCCACGGTACAGCAGGGGAACTGTCCGGTCCCTTCATCTACGCTGGTTCCAGCACCTTGAAGGATACTCCGCAAGACCTGTGGAAGATAATACAGGTTGAGTATCCCTTATCCAAAATGCTTGGGACCAGAGGTATTTTGGATAACGGATTTTTCCGTATTTTGGAATAATTAGATACCATAATGAGATATCATGGTGATGGGACCTAAATCTAAGCACAGAATGCATTTATGTTACATATACACCTTATACACACAGCCTGAAAGTAATTTTAGCCAATATTTTTTATAACTTTGTGCATTAAACAAAGTGTGTGTACATTCACACAATTCATTTATGTTTCATATACACCTTATATACACAGCCTGAAGGTCATTTAATACAATATTATTAATAACTTTGTGTATTAAAATAAGAATTTACTTACCGATAATTCTATTTCTCATAGTCCGTAGTGGATGCTGGGGACTCCGAAAGGACCATGGGGAATAGCGGCTCCGCAGGAGACTGGGCACAAAAGTAAAAGCTTTAAGACTACCTGGTGTGCACTGGCTCCTCCCCCTATGACCCTCCTCCAAGCCTCAGTTAGGATACTGTGCCCGGACGAGCGTACACAATAAGGGAGGATTTTGAATCCCGGGTAAGACTCATACCAGCCACACCAATCACACCGTACAACTTGTGATCTGAACCCAGTTAACAGCATGATAACAGAGGAGCCTCTGAAAAGATGGCTCACAACAATAATAACCCGATTTTTTTGTAACAATAACTATGTACAAGTATTGCAGACAATCCGCACTTGGGATGGGCGCCCAGCATCCACTACGGACTATGAGAAATAGAATTATCGGTAAGTAAATTCTTATTTTCTCTGACGTCCTAGTGGATGCTGGGGACTCCGAAAGGACCATGGGGATTATACCAAAGCTCCCAAACGGGCGGGAGAGTGCGGATGACTCTGCAGCACCGAATGAGAGAACTCCAGGTCCTCCTCAGCCAGGGTATGAAATTTGTAGAATTTAGCAAACGTGTTTGCCCCTGACCAAGTAGCTGCTCGGCAAAGTTGTAAAGCCGAGACCCCTCGGGCAGCCGCCCAAGATGAGCCCACTTTCCGTGTGGAATGGGCTTTTACAGATTTTGGCTGTGGCAGGCCTGCCACAGAATGTGCAAGCTGAATTGTACTACAAATCCAACGAGCAATAGTCTGCTTAGAAGCAGGAGCACCCAGCTTGTTGGGTGCATACAGGATAAACAGCGAGTCAGATTTTCTGACTCCAGCCGTCCTGGAAACATATATTTTCAGGGCCCTGACTACGTCCAGCAACTTGGAATCCTCCAAGTCCCTAGTAGCCGCAGGCACCACAATAGGCTGGTTTAAGTGAAATGCTGAAAACACCTTAGGGAGAAATTGAGGACGAGTCCTCAATTCTGCCCTGTCAGTATGAAAAATTAGGTAAGGGCTTTTATAGGATAAAGCCGCTAATTCTGAGACACGCCTGGCTGAGGCCAGGGCTAACAGCATTACCACTTTCCATGTGAGATATTTTAAGTCCACAGTGGTGAGTGGTTCAAACCAATGTGATTTTAGGAACCCCAAAACTACATTGAGATCCCAAGGTGCCACTGGAGGCACAAAAGGAGGCTGTATATGCAGTACTCCCTTGACAAACGTCTGAACTTCAGGAACTGAAGCTAGTTCCTTTTGGAAGAATATTGACAGGGCCGAAATTTGAACCTTAATGGACCCTAATTTTAGGCCCATAGACAGTCCTATTTGCAGGAAATGCAGGAAACGACCCAGTTGAAATTCCTCTGTAGGGGCCTTCCTGGCCTCACACCACGCAACATATTTACGCCAAATATGGTGATAATGTTGCACAGTTACATCCTTCCTGGCTTTGATCAGGGTAGGGATGACTTCATCCGGAATGCCTTTTTCCTTCAGGATCCGGCGTTCAACCGCCATGCCGTCAAACGCAGCCGCGGTAAGTCTTGGAACAGACATGGTCCCTGCTGGAGCAGGTCCTTTCTTAGAGGTAGAGGCCACGGGTCTTCCGTGAGCATCTCTTGAAGTTCCGGGTACCAAGTCCTTCTTGGCCAATCCGGAGCCACGAGTATAGTCCTTACTCCTCTCCTTCTTATGATTCTCAGTACCTTGGGTATGAGAGGCAGAGGAGGGAACACATACACTGACTGGTACACCCACAGTGTTACCAGAGCGTCCACAGCTATTGCCTGAGGGTCCCTTGACCTGGCGCAATATCTGTCCAGTTTTTTGTTGAGGCGGGACGCCATCATGTCGACCTTTGGTTTTTCCCAACGGTTCACAATCATGTGGAAGACTTCTGGGTGAAGTCCCCACTCCCCCGGGTGGAGATCGTGTCTGCTGAGGAAGTCTGCTTCCCAGTTGTCCACTCCCGGAATGAACACTGCTGACAGTGCTATCACATGATTTTCCGCCCAGCGAAGAATCCTTGCAACTTCCGTCATTGCCCTCCTGCTTCTTGTGCCGCCCTGTCTGTTTACGTGGGCGACTGCCGTGATGTTGTCCGACTGGATCAGCACCGGCTGACCCTGAAGCAGAGGCCTTGCCTGACTTAGGGCATTGTAAATGGCCCTTAGTTCCAGGATATTTATGTGAAGTGACGTTTCCATGCTTGACCACAAGCCCTGGAAATTTTTTCCCTGTGTGACTGCTCGCCAGCCTCTCAGGCTGGCATCCGTGGTCACCAGGACCCAGTCCTGAATGCCGAATCTGCGGCCCTCTAGAAGATGAGCACTCTGCAACCACCACAGGAGAGACACCCTTGTCCTTGGAGACAGGGTTATCCGCTGATGCATTTGAAGATGCGATCCGGACCATTTGTCCAGCAGATCCCACTGAAAAGTTCTTGCGTGGAATCTGCCGAATGGAATCGCTTCGTAAGAAGCCACCATTTTTCCCAGGACCCTTGTGCATTGATGCACTGACACTTGGCCTGGTTTTAGGAGGTTCCTGACTAGGTCGGATAACTCCCTGGCTTTCTCCTCCGGGAGAAACACCTTTTTCTGTACTGTGTCCAGAATCATCCCTAGGAACAGCAGACGTGTCGTCGGAATCAGCTGCGATTTTGGAATATTTAGAATCCATCCGTGCTGTCGTAGTACTACTTGAGATAGTGCTACTCCGACCTCTAACTGTTCTCTGGACCTTGCCCTTATCAGGAGATCGTCCAAGTAAGGGATAATTAAGACGCCTTTTCTTCGAAGAAGAATCATCATTTCGGCCATTACCTTGGTAAAGACCCGGGGTGCCGTGGACAATCCAAACGGCAGCGTCTGAAACTGATAGTGACAGTTCTGTACCACAAACCTGAGGTACCCTTGGTGAGAAGGGCAAATTGGGACATGGAGGTAAGCATCCTTGATGTCCAGAGACACCATATAGTCCCCTTCTTCCAGGTTCGCTATCACTGCTCTGAGTGATTCCATCTTGAATTTGAACCTTTGTATGTAAGTGTTCAAGGATTTCAGATTTAAAATAGGTCTCACCGAGCCGTCCGGCTTCGGTACCACAAACAGCGTGGAATAATACCCCTTTCCCTGTTGTAGGAGGGGTACCTTGATTATCACCTGCTGGGAATACAGCTTGTGAATGGCTTCCAATACCGCCTCCCTGTCGGGGGGAGACGTTGGTAAGGCAGACTTCAGGAACCGGCGAGGGGGAGACGTCTCGAATTCCAATTTGTATCCCTGAGATACTACCTGCAGGATCCAGGGGTCCACTTGCGAGTGAGCCCACTGCGCGCTGAAATTCTTGAGACGGGCCCCCACCGTGCCTGAGTCCGCTTGTAAGGCCCCAGCGTCATGCTGAGGACTTGGCAGAAGCGGGGGAGGGCTTCTGTTCCTGGGAAGAGGCTGTCTGCTGCAGTCTTTTTCCCCTTCCTCTGCCCCGGGGCAGATACGAGTGGCCTTTTGCCCGCTTGCCCTTATGGGGACGAAAGGACTGAGCCTGAAAAGACGGTGTCTTTTTCTGCTGAGAGGTGACCTGGGGTAAAAAGGTGGATTTCCCAGCCGTTGCCGTGGCCACCAGGTCCGATAGACCGACCCCAAATAACTCCTCCCCTTTATACGGCAATACTTCCATATGCCGTTTGGAATCCGCATCACCTGACCACTGTCGCGTCCATAACCCTCTTCTGGCAGAAATGGACAGCGCACTTACTCTTGATGCCAGAGTGCAAATATCCCTCTGTGCATCTCTCATATATAGAAATGCATCCTTTAAATGCTCTATAGTCAATAATATATTGTCCCTGTCCAGGGTATCAATATTTTCAGTCAGGGAATCTGACCAAGCCACCCCAGCACTGCACATCCAGGCTGAGGCGATTGCTGGTCGCAGTATAATACCAGTATGTGTGTATATACTTTTTAGGATATTTTCCAGCTTCCTATCAGCTGGTTCCTTGAGGGCGGCCGTATCAGGAGACGGTAACGCCACTTGTTTTGATAAGCGTGTGAGCGCCTTATCTACCCTAGGGGGTGTTTCCCAACGCGCCCTAACCTCTGGCGGGAAAGGGTATAATGCCAATAATTTTTTAGAAATTAGCAGTTTTTTATCGGGGGAAACCCACGCTTCATCACACACCTCATTTAATTCATCTGATTCAGGAAAAACTACGGGTAGTTTTTTCACACCCCACATAATACCCTTTTTTGTGGTACTTGTAGTATCAGAAATGTTCAAAACCTCCTTCATTGCCGTGATCATGTAACGTGTGGCCCTACTGGAAAATACGTTTGTTTCCTCACCGTCGACACTGGAGTCAGTGTCCGTGTCTGGGTCTGTGTCGACCACCTGAGGTAACGGGCGCTTTAGAGCCCCTGACGGTGTTTGAGACGCCTGTACAGGTATCAACTGATTTGCCGGCTGTCTCATGTCGTCAACAGTCTTTTGTAAAGTGCTGACACTATCACGTAATTCCTTCCATAAGACCATCCAGTCAGGTGTCGACTCCCTAGGGGGTGACATCACTAATACAGGCAATTGCTCCGCCTCCATACCATTTTCCTCCTCATACATGTCGACACAACGTACCGACACACAGCACACACACAGGGAATGCTCTGATAGAGGACAGGACCCCACTAGCCCTTTGGGGAGACAGAGGGAGAGTTTGCCAGCACACACCAGAGCGCTATATATATACAGGGATAACCTTATATAAGTGTTTTTCCCTTATATAGCTGCTGTATAGATTTATCTGCCAAATTAGTGCCCCCCCTCTCTTGTTTTACCCTGTTTCTGTAGTGCAGGACTGCAGGGGAGAGTCAGGGAGCTTCCCTCCAACGGAGCTGTGAGGAAAAATGGTGCCAGTGTGCTGAGGAGATAGGCTCCGCCCCCTTCTCGGCGGCCGTTCTCCCGCTTTTTTATGGAAAAACAGGCATGAGTTAAATGCATCCATATAGCCCAGGAGCTATATGTGATGCATTTTTTGCCCCCTAAGGTGTTTATATTGCGTCTCAGGGCGCCCCCACCCAGCGCCCTGCACCCTCAGTGACCGGAGTGTGAAGTGTGCTGAGAGCAATGGCGCACAGCTGCGGTGCTGTGCGCTACCTTATTGAAGACAGGACGTCTTCTGCCGCCGATTTTTCCGGACCTCTTCTGCTCTTCTGGCTCTGTAAGGGGGACGGCGGCGCGGCTCTGGGACCCATCCATGGCTGGGCCTGTGATCGTCCCTCTGGAGCTAATGTCCAGTAGCCTAAGAAGCCCAATCCACTCTGCACGCAGGTGAGTTCGCTTCTTCTCCCCTTAGTCCCTCGATGCAGTGAGCCTGTTGCCAGCAGGTCTCACTGAAAATAAAAAACCTAAAACTAAACTTTTTTCTAAGCAGCTCAGGAGAGCCACCTAGACTGCACCCTTCTCGTTCGGGCACAAAAATCTAACTGAGGCTTGGAGGAGGGTCATAGGGGGAGGAGCCAGTGCACACCAGGTAGTCTTAAAGCTTTTACTTTTGTGCCCAGTCTCCTGCGGAGCCGCTATTCCCCATGGTCCTTTCGGAGTCCCCAGCATCCACTAGGACGTCAGAGAAACAACGTTTGTGTACATTGAGCCATCAAAAAACAAAGGTTTCACTATCTCACTCTCACTCAAAAAAGTCCGTATTTCGGAATATTCCGTATTTCGGAATATTTGGATATGGGATACTCAACCTGTAATAGGATTTTGGTACTTACCGATAAATCCTTTTCTCCTAGTCCGTAGAGGATGCTGGGGACTCCAAAAGGACCATGGGGTATAGACAGGATCCGCAGGAGCTTGGGCACACTGAAAAGACTTAAACTGGGTGTGAACTGGCTCCTCCCTCTATGCCCCTCCTCCAGACCTCAGTTATAGGAACTGTGCCCAGGAGAGCCGGACATTTCGAGGAAAGGATTTTTTGTGTAAACTAAGGGCTACAAACATACCAGCCCACACCACAAACATACCGTATCACCGGAGTAATAGTAAACCAGATAACCATATGAAATAACAACAGCAACAAGCTGAAAACCAGAAATACACTACCCGTGTATAAACCAAGTTAACCAACACGAAAACATTGCCAGTAACAGTCCGCACTGGGATGGGCGCCCAGCATCCTCTACGGACTAGGAGAAAAGGATTTACCGGTAAGTACCAAAATCCTATTTTCTCTTACGTCCTAGAGGATGCTGGGGACTCCAAAAGGACCATGGGGTCTATACCAAAGCTCCAGACCGGGCGGGAGAGTGCGGACGACTCTGCAGCACCGACTGAGCAAACGTAAGGTCCTCATCAGCCAGGGTATCAAACTTATAGAACTTGGCAAAAGTGTTTGCCCCTGACCAGGTGGCTGCACGGCAAAGCTGTAAAGCCGATACGCCTCGGGCAGCCGCCCAAGACGAACCCACTTTTCTGGTAGAATGGGCTTTTACTGACTTCGGCACGGGTAGCCCGGCCGAAGAATGAGCCTGCTGGATCGTACTACAAATCCAGCGTGCAATAGTCTGTTTCGAAGCAGGATGACCAATCTTGAGAGAAGCATACAGGACAAACAGCGCCTCAGTTTTCCTGGCAACAGCCGTTCTGGCGACGTAGATCTTCAAAGCTCTCACCACATCCAGAGACTTTGGAACCGCCCCAGCATCCATAGCCACCGGCACCACAATAGGTTGGTTAATGTGAAACGAAGACACCACCTTCGGCAAAAATTGTTGACGAGTCCGCAATTCTGCCCTATCAGGATGAAAAATCAAATACGGGCTCTTATGAGATAAAGCCACCAAATCTGACACCCGCCTGGCAGACGCCAGCGCCAACAGCATCACTACCTTCCAAGTGAGAAACTTCAACTCAACCTTACGCAAAGGCTCAAACCAGGAAGACATGAGAAACTGTAAGACCACATCAAGATCCCATAGAGCCACAGGAGGAACAAACGGAGGATTGATATGCATTACTCCTTTCACAAAAGTCTGAACCTCTGGGAGGACAGCTAATTCCTTTTGAAAGAAAATAGACAAAGCCGAGATCTGCACCTTGATGGAGCCTAATTTTAGGCCCGCATCTACACCTGCCTGCAAAAAATGGAGAAAACGACCCAAGTGAAACTCTTCCGCAGGAGCCATTTTGGTCTCACACCAGGATACATACTTTCTCCAAATACGGTGATAATGTTTCGCCGTAACCTCCTTCCTAGCCTTAATGAGAGTGGGAATGACCTCCCCGGGAATACCCTTACGAGCTAAGATCTGGCGCTCAACTTCCATGCCGTCAAACGCAGCCGTGGTAAGTCTGGAAACACGCATGGACCCTGCAACAACAGGTCCTCTCTTAGAGGAAGCGGCCAAGGATCTTCCACCAGTAACTCCTGAAGATCCGGGTACCAGGCCCTCCTTGGCCAATCTGGAACGACGAGAATCCCCTGAACCCTTGCTCGTCGAATGATCCCCAGTACCTTTGGAATTAGAGGAAGTGGAGGGAACACATACACCGACCTGAACACCCACGGAGACACCAGGGCGTCTACTGCACTTGCTTGTGGGTCTCTGTACCTGGAACAATACCTCGGAAGCTTCTTGTTGAGACGAGACGCCATCATGTCGATTAACGGAATTCCCCAACAGTTTGTCACCTCTGCAAATACCTCTTGGTGAAGAGCCCACTCTCCCGGATGGAGATCGTGTCTGCTGAGGAAATCTGCTTCCCAGTTGTCCACTTCCGGTAGGAAGACTGCTGACAGAGCGCTCACGTGTTGTTCCGCTCAGCAAAGGATTCTTGTGGCCTCCGCCATTGCCGCTATGCTCCTTGTTCTGCCTTGACGGTTTATATGTGCCACCGCTGTGATGTTGTCTGACTGCACCAGGACAGGTCGACCCTGAAGAAGGCTTCTTGCTTGTTGCAGGCCGTTGTAAATGGCTCTTAACTCGAGAACATTTATGTGGAGACAAGCTTCCTGGAGCGACCATTTCCCCTGGAAGTTTCTTCCTTGGGTGACTGCGCCCCAGCCCCGGAGACTTGCATCTGTTGTCAGAAGCACCCAGTCCAGGATACCGAACCGGCGACCTTCCAGGAGGTGAGAACTTTGCATCCACCACAGGAGAGAAATTCTGGCTCTGGGAGATAGACTTATCTTCCGGTGCATGTGCAGGTGAGACCCGGACCATTTGATCAGCAAATCCCACTGAAACACCCGGGCATGAAACCTGCCAAACGGAATGGCTTCGTACGCCGCAACCATTTTCCCCAGAACCCGAGTACATTGATGGATGGACACAGTCTTCGGCAGCAGAAGTTCCCTGACCATCGACTGCAGTTCTAGAGCTTTTTCTTCTGGAAGAAATACTCTTCGTAACTCCGTGTCCAGAATCATGCCCAGAAACGACAGCCGAGTGGCCGGAATTAGGGAGGCCAATCCCGGGCCGTTTTTTCAATCCCGGGATTCGGGATTGAAAAACGCTCAATCCCGGGATTCCCGGGATTGCAGTAGAAATCGGTGAAGAAGGGTGTAGGGAGCAGCGCTGGAGGGTAGGTAGCGGTGCGGGAGAGTGTAGGTAGCGGCGGGGAAGGGCGGGAGGGTGCAGGTAGCAGTGCAGGAGGGTGTAGGTAGCTGGGCGGGAGGATGTAGGTAGCGGTGCGGGAGGGTGTAGCTAGCTGGGCGGGAGGGTGTAGGTAGCGGTGCAGGAGGGTGTAGGCAGCTGGGCGGGAGGGTGTAGGTAGCTGGGCGGGAGGGTGTAGGTAGCGGTGCGGGAGGGTGTAGGTAGCTGGGCGGGAGGATGTACAGTAGGTAGCGGGGAGGGTTGGTAGCGGCGCGGGAGGGAGGCTGGGTGTAAGTAATACCACTTACTATTAGGTGGACGCCAGCCATGGACACACTGAACGCGGCGGCATTTCAAATGAAGCGCCGGCCGTCAGCCAACCAGAGCTGGCAGGCCAGCAGCCAATCAGGGAAGTGGCCGCAGCAGTCGCACCTGATTGGCTGCCGCTGCTGCGGCAGCTTCCCTGATTGGCTGCCGGTCCGCCAGCTCTGATTGGCTGGCGGCCGGCGCCACATTTGAAGTGCCGCCGCGTTCAGCGTTCGTCTATGGCTGCCGCCCGCCTAATTGTAAGTAGTATTACTTACACACACTTCCTCCCGCACATGCGCAGTGTAATCCCGTGAATCCCGGCATTCAAATACCGGCATTTTTGGGCCCAAATCCCGGGATCCCGCCGATCCCGATCCCGGGATTGGCCTCCCTAGCCAGAATCAACTGAGATTTCGGCAAATTTAGCACCCAACCGTGCTGCCGGAGCACCAACAGTACCAAACTCACACTCCTCAGCAAACGTTCCTTGGACCTCGCTTTTATCAGGAGATCGTCCAAGTACGGGATAATTGTAACCCCTTGCCTGCGAAGGAGAACCATCATCTCCGCCATGACCTTGGTGAAAATCCTCGGGGCCGTGGAAAGCCCAAACGGCAACGTCTGAAATTGGTAATGAGAATCCTGTATCGCAAACCTTAGGAAAGCCTGATGCGGAGGATAAATTGGGACGTGTAAGTAGGCATCCTTTATGTCCACTGACGCCATAAAATCTCCCCCTTCTAGGCTGGCAATCACCGCTCGAAGAGATTCCATCTTGAACTTGAAAACTTTCAAGTATGGATTGAGGATTTTAGGTTCAGAATCGGTCTGAACGAACCGTCCGGTTTCGGCACCACAAAGAGGCTCGAGTAGAACCCCTCCCCCTGTTGAGACGGGGGAACGGAAACAATGACCCTCTGGAGACACAACTTTTGTATTGCTGCCAGCACGACCTCCCTGTCCGGAAGAGACACTGGCAGGGTTGACATGAAAAACCGGTGAGGGGGCGTCTCCTGAAACTCCAGCCTGTAGCCCTGAGATACAATCTCTAGAACTCAAGGATCCAAGTCCGATTGGACCCAGACTCGACTGAAGAACTGCAGACAGCCCCCCACCGGGACGGACTCCCCCAGGGAAGCCCCAGCGTCATGCGGTGGACTTGGTAGTGGCAGGGGTGGACTTCTAGTCCTGGGCGCCTGACACTGCAGGCGACTTCTTTCCCCTTCCTCTACCTTTTGAAGCGAGAAAGGACGAACCCTTTCCTCGCCTGTATTTATTTGGACGAAAGGACTACATCTGCTGATGTTGTGGTTTTTTGTGTTGTGTGGGAACATAGGGAAGAAACGAGGACTTACCCGCTGTCGCGGTAGACACCAGGTCCGCCAAGCCTTCCCCAAACAGGACATTACCTTTGAAGGGTAACGCTTCCATAGCTCTCTTGGAATCCGCGTCAGCATTCCATTGATGTATCCACAGCGCCCTTCTGGCCGAAATCGACATGGCATTGGCTCTTGACCCCAAGAGACCAACATCCCTCGCCGCATCCTTCAGGTAATCTGCAGTGTCCTTGATATAACCAAGAGTTAAAAGAACAGTATCTTTATCGAGGGTATCCATATCAGAAGCTAAATTCTCAGTCCATTTAGCAATAGCACTACTCACCCATACCGACGCCACAGCAGGTCTGAGCAATGCACCCTTATTAGCGAAAATGGACTTTAGAGATGTCTCCAGCTTGCGATCCGCCGGATCCTTGAGAGCTGGCGTGTCAGGAGACGGAAGCGCCACCTTCTTAGACAAACGAGATAAAGCTTTATCAACATTAGGAGACGCCTCCCATTTTCCCCTATCAATAGATGGCAAAGGATACGCCATGTAAATCCTCTTGGGAATCTGCCACCTCTTGTCTGGCGACTCCCAAGCCTTTTCACAAAGAGCCAGAGGCAGAACTACCGCCAGTGCAACCATTACATGCCCAAAGCATGTAATGAGTCAAACTGACTCATTACATGCCGCTGTGCGCTGCGGGCAACCGCTGCCCACAGCGCACAGCCGCCCAGAGAGGAGAGGAGCAGTGGTACGGGGGAGAAGGAGGAGGAGGGAGCCGGAGGAGGGAGCTGCAGCAGCGCTTTGTTACTGGTGGAGGCGCTGCTGCTGCTGCCCCTCTGCTTCACTATAGGCTGTCTTCCGAGAACAGCCTATAGTGAAGCAGAGGGGCAGCAGCGCCTCCACCAATAACACAGTGCTGCTGCGGCACCCTCCTCCACCTCCCTCCTCCTCCTTCTCTCCTGCCCGGGAATCGTCTGACGCTGCACCGAGGAGCCTGAGCCAGCGGAGAGGGTAAGTATATTTCTTCTTTCTTTCTTTCTTTCTTTTCTTTCTACAAAAAAGTGGGACTGTCTGCCACAATGTGTAAAAAGGGGGAATCTGCTTGCCGCAATGTGTAAAAAGGGGGAATCTGCCTGCCGTAGTGTGTAAAAAGGGGGAATCTGCTTGCCGCAATGTGTAAAAAGGGGGAATCTGCCTGCCGTAGTGTGTAAAAAGGGGGAATCTGCTTGCCGCTATGTGTAAAAAGGGGGAATCTGCCTGCCGCAATGTGTAAAAACGGGGAATCTGCCTGCCGCAATGTGTAAAAACGGGGAATCTGCCTGCTGCAATGTGTAAAAAGGGGGAATCTGCCTGCCGCAATGTGTAAAAACGGGGAATCTGCTTGCCGCAATGTGTAAAAAGGTGGACTGTCTGCCGCAATGTGTAAAAAGGGGGAATCTGCTTTCTGCAATGTGTAAAAAGGGGGAATCTGCCTGCCGTAATGTGTAGAAAGGGGGAATCTGCCTGCCGTAAGGTGTAACAAGGGCACGCTGTCTGCCGTAATGTGTAACAAGGGCACACTGTCTGCCGTAATGTGTAACAAGGGCACACTGTCTGCCATAATGTGTAACAAGGGCACGCTGTCTGCCGTAATGTGTAACAAGGGCACGCTGTCTGCCGTAATGTGTAACAAGGGCACGCTGTCTGCCGTAATGTGTAAAAAGGGCACGCTGTCTGCCGTTATGTGTAAAAAGGGTACGCTGTCTGCCGCTATGTTTAACAAGGGCACGCTGTCTGCCGTTATTTGTAAAAAGTGTACGCTGTCTGCGCTATGTGTAACAAGGACACGCTGTCTGCCGTTATGTGTAAAAAGGGGACGCTGTCTGCCGTTATGTGTAAAAAGTGCACGCTGTCTGCCGTTATATGTAAAAAGGGCACGCTGTCTGCTGCTATGTGTAAAAAGAGCACGCTGTCTGCCGTTATGTGTAAAAAAGGGGGACGCTGTCTGCCGTAATGTGTAAAAAGGGGACGCTGTCTGCTGTAATGTGTAAAAAGAGGAATCTGTCCGCCCTAAGGTGTAAAAGGGTCTCTACCTGGTGTAGTGGTGCTACTGTGCGGCGTAATTTGAATAATGGAGACTACTGTGCACCGTTTTATGAATTGGTATTATTTTGTGGCCACACCCCTTCCCCACGAAGCCACGCCACTATGTATTTTTGCGGGTGCCTACGCCGCGCACTGCCCCTGTTTTGCATGCAGAGGTGGGGCTCCGATGCCATTTCTTGCACACAGTGCTAAAATGTCCAGTTACGGCACTGTTGCTAGGTATCCACTTCCCTGAGCAGGTCCCCCTCACCAGATCCTCTCCAGGGGTGAGGGGGTGGACTTGGATGGGATGGGGGGGCAAGCCATTTTGTCGCACATGGGCCCACCGCTCGCTAGTTCCGCCACTGCAAAGAGCATTCATCTCATGAGAGGGGGGAAACTGCACCTCAGGTTTTTTCTCCTTAAACAAGCAAATCCTTGTTTCCTGTACGGCAGGTTCTTCAGAAATGCATAACACATCTTTTATAGCCGCAATCATGTACTCTTAACTAATCTAGGATGTAAAGGAGCCTCAGTGAAGTCGACATCGGATTCAGAATCCGTGTCGGTATCCGTATCTACCACTTGAGTGAACGGCCTCTTTATCGACCCCGACGGGGTCTGTACCTGTGATAAAGCATCCTCCATGGATTTTTTCCACACCTGTGTCTGTGATTCAGATTTATCTAATCTCTTCGATAAAGAAGTTACATTAGAATTAATTGTATTCAACAGTGCAAGTAAGTCAGGTGTCGGCTGCGTCGACAGAGCCAACCCCATACCCACATCTGCCTCCCCCAAAACCTCCTCCGGTGAATAACATTCAGCCTCAGACATGTCGACACCTAGTATCGACCCACCGACACACACATACAATGCCTCAGCTAGGGGACAGGCCCACAAGGAAGCCCGGACAGAGAAACACAGAGGGAGTATGCCAGCTCACACCCCAGCGCCCATATATCCCACGAAGGAAAATATATGTACCAGCGCTGCCCACTATACCAAATATGCAAGCTCCCCGTTACTTTGATGGAGCTCGTGGAGGTCCCTGACCAGCGTCTCCTGTCCGCACACGAGGAGAAAATGGCGCCTGTGAGCCGCGTGGCTAAGCTCCTCCCCCTCCCGACGCGCTTCAGCCCGCCAAATTCAAACTCACTAAAATGCCAGCGGGGTCCCGAAAACGGTGCAAATGAACCGAACAAACATCTGCCGGCCCCAGAAGACCCAGTAACATGCTGTCCAGGGCGCCCCCCCCAGCGCCCTGCACCCTGTGAGTGCTGGAGGAAATGTGTGTGTGGGAGCATGGAGCGCAGCGTTGCCACTGCGCTGTACCTTTACTGAAGTCTTCTGCCGTCCTGAAGTCTTCTGGTCTTCTCATACTCACCCAACTTCTGTCTTCTGTGAGGGGGGTGACGGCGTGGCTCCGGGAACGAGCAGCTAGGCGCACCAAGTGATCGAACCCTCTGGAGCTAATGGTGTCCAGTAGCCGAGAAGCAGAGCCCTTAAACTAAGAAGAAGTAGGTCCTGCTTCTCTCCCCTCAGTCCCACGATGCAGGGAGCCTGTAGCCAGCAGGTCTCCCTGAAAATAAAAAACCTAACAAAGTCTTTTCCAGAGAAACTCAGGAGAGCTCCCCTAGTGAGTGTCCAGTCAGTCCTGGGCACAAAGTCTAACTGAGGTCTGGAGGAGGGGCATAGAGGGAGGAGCCAGTTCACACCCACTTTTTTTAGTCTTTTCAGTGTGCCCAAGCTCCTGCGGATCCCATCTATACCCCATGGTCCTTTTGAAGTCCCCAGCATCCTCTAGGACGTAAGAGAAAGTATGGTGTCATCCAAAGACAAGGTACAAGCAATACTTGAACAAAAGCAGGTTACATTGGCCTTTGTCCCAAATGCAACCCTCCGGCACTTGAGAAACTACACATCCAAGCATGCCCTGACACAGCGTAAGCATTGCTGTGTCAGGGCATGATTGAATATGCAGTTTTGCAAATGCCGGAGGGCCGCAGTTGGGACATGCCTGGGTTACTTGGACAAGAGGGAGTTTTGGGCAATACATCTCACCTGAGGGGGGGGGGGGTCTGCTACATGGCGGAGGTCCAGGTCCACATCACAAGTAGGTCGCCCATGGTACAGCACGGGAACTGTCCGGTCCCTTCATCCACGCCGGTTCCTGCACCTTGAAGGATACTCCGCAAGACCTGTGGAAGAGAATAAGGAGGTAATTTGAGAGTGTTTCCTCCACCCTGGGAAAGAACAAAAGGTCCCAGCAACACTGCGCATATACACAGGTTACTCAGACAAGATGGAGTTTTGGCCAATACATCTCACCTGAAAGAGTGACTCATGGCGGTGGTTCAGGTCCACATCACAAGTAGGACATCCATGGTGGAGTGGGGTAAACTGGTCCAATACTGGAGTGGTTTTGCAGAAGTGTATCCTGGGTAAAACTGTTGAAGCATGGGTACATTCCCCTCAGCAGAGTGAAGAAAAAAATATTCTTTTTAAAAATCTATTAAAAAATACTTGTGAGTCAAAAATAGACAATCCAAGTACATAATCCCTTCTAATAAAAATAGATATGCTATTAGCAATAAAAAAAAAAAAAAAAAAGAACATGTTTTTAAATATTTTTATTAGATTCCGCCAGCAAAGTGAGGCGGAATGAAATTGACGAAATTTCTGTTGAAAAGCACTGTTGTCGAATCGACAATCTTCAATTGAATATACTTTTGTCGAAAAGCCGCATTTTGACCATTGCAGACATGTTGAATTTTGAAAATGTCGATTTGCAAAAAGTCGAATCTGAAACGGCAGGTATTTTGACGAAAAGTACTGTATTGCATTGTCGAATCCAATTCGACATGTTTTTTTGACGAAAATGCCCCGTTTTTCGACTTTCGCGGCAATTTGACCGCAATTGCATATACAGGTTGAGTATCCCTTATCCAAAATGCTTGGGACCAGAGGTATTTTGGATATCGGATTTTTCCGTATTTTGGAATAATTGCATCCCATAATGATATATCATGGCGATGGGACCTAAATCTAAGCACAGAATGCATTTATGTTTTATATACACCTTATACACACAGCCTGAAGGTAACTTTAGCCAGTATTTTTTATAACTTTGTGCATTAAAAAAAGTGTGTGTACATTCACACAATTCATTTATGTTTCATATACACCTTATACACACAGCCTGAAGGTCATTTAATACAATATTTTTAATAACTGTGTGTATTAAACAAAGTTTGTGTACATTGAGCCATCAAAAAACAAAAGTTTCACTATTTCACTCTCACTCAAAAAGTCCGTATTTCGGAATATTTCGTATTTCGGATATTTGGATATGGGATACTCAACCTGTACCCCATAGTCTCCCTGCACCACACCAGCAAATTACACTAGTTTAAATGGTATCAGAACAAAGGGATTCACCTTTACAAGATAGGAGGGGACAGAACTAGGTTATAAGGTGGTGTTTGGTATCCAGCTGTAGGGTATTTTAAGAGCAATATTCCGGTGTTGGTTTGCAGAAGATCGCACGCTCCTGCGAATAGTTCTGAGCAGGAGCAGAATATAAATATTAACTGTATTTACTGTACACTTGGTATGCAGCAGGAACCCAGAGGAGACCATCTGCAAGTGCACCTGGAACAGACATCGCCCACCTATTCAAACCAACCTATGACCTCTCCTATACTGTAAATGACCATCCCTGTGTCCAATGGACAAAGATTACAGTTTCCATTGTGTTAGGTTTTGGACTATTGTATAAAAAGCCAGCTGTATGCGTGGTCACACACAGACTCTGAAGGTCATCTACCTTGATGACTGAGGACCGGGCCGGGAAGCGCAGGCGAAACCAAAACGTATGTACCATTGACTGTAGCCATTTTTCTATTGTATTGTATTGTTGTTATTGTAACCCCCTTTCAGCAATTATATGTTGTGTCGGAACCCAGCATCTTAAATACAATCTGGTGTCGTGTCTCTTTTCCATGCTAAGGTTATGTGTATTTCAGTCACACATGTAGCTGCAGAGTGCTCACGGCGTGTCTTTGGGTGTGTACTCACTGCATGTACTTTGTACGGCCAGCACGGCGTTTGTACGCAAAGTACGTACACGGCACGGGGCTTTGTACGCTAACGGTGTAAAAAGTACGTAGGCTAAGGTTTGATCACAAGCGGCCGCAGCGGCTCCATTTTAAAGTGTATTTAATGTTTTTAAAGTGTTGCTTTTAGTCCTATATGTAAATCGACGTTTACAATAGTGTGGTGTGGTGTGAGCTGGTATGTATCTTACCCTTAGTTTAACAAAATCCTTTTCCTCGAAATGTTCGTCTCCTCTGGGCACAGTTCCTATAACTGAGGTCTGGAGGAGGGGCATAGAGGGAGGAGCCAGTTCACACCCATTCAAAGTCTTATAGTGTGCCCATGTCTCCTGCGGATCCCGTCTATAACCCATGGTGCTTTTGGGGTCCCCAGCATCCTCTACAGACTAAGAGAAAAGGATTTACCGGTAGGTATTAAAATCCTATTTTTTTTATGGACCCCCTGGAACCGGAGATGCAACAGGGCAAAGTTGACTTTAATGGAGCGGTTCACGGTTAGCTGAGAGAAGAGATCCAGGGCTACAAAACATAGAATTACTATAGACTATAATGGAGCAGTTCACTGTTATGGTCACCGGCTTCCAACCAGTGTAGCTCCGGTTCCTTGTGGGTCTATATACAAGCAGATTGGTATGCTGAGAGAAGAGATCCAGGGCTACAAAACGTATAATCACTATAGAAGGTTCTTTGGAGTCTATGGGGGTCATTCCGACCCGATCACACGCTGTGCTTCGTCGCAGCTGTGCGATCGGGTCGGAAAGGCGCATGCGCTGCGGCTGCATTGGGCAGGCGCGTCATTGCCCGGCGTCGCCAGGCAATGACACTGCTAGTGAAGAAAGCGGTCGCAGTGACGACCGCAAGAAGATTGACAGGAGGAAGGTGTTCCGGGGCGTCAACTGACCGTTTTTTGGGAGTGGGGCGGCGAACGCAGGCGTTTGGAGGGCGGATGTCTGACGTCAATTCCAGGACCATCAACGCTGGATTCATCACACAGGGTAAGTAACTCATACCCTGGTCTTTTTCTGCACAAAACTTTATTTGCACAGCAGGGATGCACAAGTGATCGCAGCCTTGCTATGCAAGAAAGCCATAGGCGGCGTCTAGTTGATCACACGGGCTGCAAAAAGATGCAGCGTGCGTTCAACTCGGAATGACCCCCTATATACAAGCAGATTGGTATGCTGAGAGAAGAGATCCAGCGCTACAAAACATATCTTGGATTTTTTAAAGACCACAGAAACCGGAGATACAACTGTTCAAACTTGACCAAAATCCCCATAGACTTTAATGAGACCCGTTAATTTGCGGTTGAACTCTGATATCTCTTCCAACTTTAGGGTTATATATTCAGTTGTAGACTCTTAAATTAAAGGGGACTCTAAGCTATCAGGGGATACTGAACGCATGTCTCTACGTACTCGGGAACCGGAGATACAACCGTTCAAAGTTGACCCACTGGCCAAAAGTTTAAAAAATGACCAAGTCCTCACTTTGGAAACCGGACTAGCGAGTGGCGATTTGACCGCGTTCCGCCCCCGTGCACCCTAAAATTATGAGAAGGGGCTCGTTGGAAAGAGGGGACCCTGGGGATTCAGGAACCATTGAAATCTAGCCCATCCAGAACCGGAGATATTCAAGCTCAAAGTTGCAGAACCGCAGTTCAAAATTAACTTGGGTTTTCAAATTGTGTAGCTCTGGTTCCTGAAGGTCTACAAATATGGGGTTTGAAAGCTGAGCTCCCCCTCTTCAAAACGTATCTCTCCATTTTCTAATAACTTTCTTTGAACCGGATATATTTCGGGCTCAAATCCGGTCCATTCGGTCCGATTGACTTACAATGGCAAAGCTTTTTTTTGCTTACTTAACAGGTCTTAACCTTTAATCCCGGGCACATAGAAACTTGGTTCTGGTTTCCCCTAAAAGCAGAAATATTCCGCTTTCAAATTACACCGAAACCAATATATCCCAGGGAATGAGCAAAATCGAGGCAGGATGCGGTTGGGGCCTATCTTTCATCCAATGCATTTCTGTGGAAAAGTGAGTGGCGGTAACTTTAATGGTCTATATCTCCGGTTCTACCAGATCGATTTATCCCAAATTGGGCACACTAGAAGAGGGGATACTTTGCTATTAGTGTACCAAATTAACCTCCTCCAGAACAGGAGATCCAGGACTTCCAGTCACCGGTACTTGGTCAGAACTTAACCCGTCCTCTCCCGGGTAGAGAGAGGCCATTTTGCTGGTCTATATCGCCGGTTCTGCTGGACCGAATCACCCCAGATTTGGTACGTTAGTAGAGGGGATTTAGATGTCTAACAAATTTCATGTAATTAGCTCCTTCAGAATCAGAGTTACAGGACTTCCAGGCATTGGTACTTTCCCATTGACTTTACCCAGGCTGTGCCTGGGTAGAGATTGGTGACTTTGTCGGTCTATATTTTTCGGTTCTGAAAGTATTTAGCTTATCTAGAACCAGAGATACATGACTTCCAGTCAGCAGTACTTGGGCAGGGCTTAACCCGTCCTCTCCCGGGTAGAGAAACGTCACTTTGCTGGTCTATATCCGATTCTGTTGGACCAAATCAGCCCAGATTTGGTACACTGATAGAGAGGATACTCATCTACCTGTCTAAATTTCATGTAAATAACTCCTCCAGAACCGGAGATCTAGGACATCCAGGCACCGGTACTTTGCCATTGACTTACCCGGGGGCTCTGACGGGGTAAAGTCCTTGCGGTTCTCCGGTCGGTTGATCATGTTCCATAAATCAGAATCACCCCAAAATTGCCAGACATGCCCCCATGATGTCTATCTAGAAATGGGCGAAGTTTGGGGGAAATCGGTACACTGGAAGGGACTGGGCCTCCCGCCACCCCCTAATTTCTGGACTATTAAGCCCTCCGGGACTGCGACCCCCCAGGGTTCAAACACACCCATGCACCGGTCGGAAGTTGTTGAGGTGCTTTTTTCTAAGTACAGAGTTTTGTTTCAGCGCAAGTTCCCAGGACACCGGCTCAAGGGCACAAATACTCTGGTTCCCTAGGTTGGCCTCAGCTGAACAGCACCGCAATGGGATATGCGGACTATTAAGCCAACCGGGACTGGGTCGTTCCCCGGATTCAAAAACATCTAATGCACCGGTCGGAAGAAGTTGAGGTGCTTTTTTCCAAGTAGAGATTTCTGTTTTGGTACAAGTTCCCAAGACACCGGCTGAAGCTTACAGTCGCTCTAGTTCCCTAAGTGGGCCAAAAATTTGCCATGTTTAGCCCTACATATCTCCGGTTCTACCGGACCGATTCACCCCATATTTGGTACAATGATAGAGGGGATACTCCTTTATAAGTGTACCAAATATCATGTAATGAGAAAGATCCACTTCTAATTCCGTTCCTGACCTGTAGGCGGTGTATGCTATTTCCCGTGCAGTAGATGTAGCGGTAACATTAACTGAAGTGGAATTATTGTTTTTATAAACAATGAGCTAGATCCACTTCTAATTCCATTCCTGACCTGTAGGCGGCGTATGCTATTTCCCCTACAGTAGCTATAGCTGAAACATTAACTGAAGTGGAATTATTGTTTTTATAAACAATGAGCTAGAACCACTTCTAATTCCATTCCTGACCTGTAGGCGGCGTATGCCATTTCCCGTGCAGTTGATGTAGCTGTAACATTAACTGAAGTGGAATTACTGTTTTTAAAGACAATGAGCTAGATCCACTTCTAATTCTGTATCTGAACAGCAGGGGACAAAAACGTACATAAACACAAGGGGAAATACAGGGTTTATAATAAATAATCTAGTTCCTCTTCAGTTACTGAAACCGAAGGGGATCTAGTCTCTACCATGGCTGCATCCCAAGACTCGTACAAGATGGCCGCAGGAAACCTCACAGGAAGTGCGCACTGCATAAGTGACTGCGCCTGCGCCTCTACGCTGCGTCACGCCGGTGGCCGGAAAACGTATTACCATAGATAGCAGGAAGGAGAGTTCGACGAACGTGCCGTAGATAGCACACCGGAAGTAGTACTACACGCCAGCGTCTTCGTCGTACAAGCGCTTCCGCCCTTAAGCTACAATACGCAACATGGCGGGAGCGGAGTCCGTGCAGCAGTTCCAGAGCTTTTCCGAGAGTGATAAACAATGGAGGGCCCGAAGAGAGTTCCTGCTAAAAAACCTTGGCAGTTTCCAAGGGGAGATCGAAGAGGATAGATTGCTAGCTTTGTCTATGGTCTGGGCCAACCATATATTTATGGGCTGCCAGTAAGTTCTGCCTATTGTTCGGTTGCTTTCATAAAATGAGATCTATGTGATTTTTTTGTAACATTTTATATGAACGTGCTAATTAATGATGGGGATGTCCAATACTATACAAATTATGTGTACAACATCTCTGTGGTTGTCATAGTGTTACGGGAGGCAGCAGCGTTTTCACGTCCTATTTTTTCTTTTTTTCTGCATTATAACAAGTACTGTGGGCACCTAAACTGATACCATATGTTCCTACTTATTCAGATACAGTGAGGAACTTTTGGAAAGGGTATTTGATATGGCAGAAGGGATTGAAGTAGAAGATGCTCCGCACTTTACAACTAGAGATGAAATCATGAAACGGGTAAGCTTCTGTTGTGTGGTTCAAATGATATAACACCAGCTGTCGTTTTAATTACCCACAAAAGGCGCAAGTTTTTCTTGCAACAGTGTATCCACACCATTGCAGGCACTGCAACTTCTACACTGGACTCACACATTTTTGCTCACACTCCAGAAGTACCGAAAGTGTGGCATATAAGCAAACTTACTTGTGGATGTGACTTAAGTTGGGTACACATGGGACTGACATGTCGCTTGATGTGTCAGTCCTCTGTGCCATCTGTCCCTGCAGCAAGTGTACGGGCAGTCGCCTGACCACCCGTACCCACGGCCAGATTCACAGACATATTGCTGATCGGCTGTGCTGAGCTATGTAAACAAAATTACTTGTGTTGTTTAGAAAGCGTTTAAGGTTCCTTTTTTTTTTTCTATTACAATATATGACCTTTAATGTTATTTATTCTGTCATGGCTTTGTGTGTTAATTTTTTTAGCTGTTCAACCTAAACAATTTGTGGTTACCTAATTCATTTAATAATCCTGACTTTTTTTTTTTTCCTTTCATACAGAATCGATAATTTGTGGAGTGTATTATGGATTATTATGACTGATATGTTATCACAGTACTTGATAGGATTGACTGCAACTGTTTACGCAAGAATTTATTCATGTGAGAAACTGATTATCCTGAAAGTGTAACTTTTTAAAAACTTGAATAGTGTCGTGTGAAACACCAGCAAAAAGGCATTATTTTACTTTTTATTTTTTTTAAATGTAATAAGACTTTATATAAAACTGTTTTTTTTTTGTTTTTGTTTTTTTTTTATCATGCTTCTAATGACAGCCAAACAGGTAATTTTGAAACAAAAATAAATCATGATGAACTGAAACTATTGTGCATTATATTAATATTGTGTCTGGTACATTTTACATGCTTTTGTGGCTGCTGTCAATGTGGGGAGATGATTCACTTGAGGGGTGGTTTCCTGAATAGTTGGGGTCACTTTCATGCTAACTAGTCTTCTGATAAATGTAGGGTGAGAAGTAAGGGATTGTGGCATGAAAATGTATAGTGAGTGAAAATTATTAAGAGCCTTGTGACTGATTTGGAAACCGATAAAGGTAAGTATATGTGCATTTTCATTCCTGCTCTCTACACTTCAAGCTTTCAACAAACTTTTTATGACTTGAATGCAGACTTTTCTCACACATCACGTGTTTCATATACTAAATGTTTTTTTTTTCTTTTTCTAATTCATATATGCTTTTTCTCTGACGTCCTAGTGGATGCTGGGTACTCCGTAAGGACCATGGGGTATAGACGGGCTCCGCAGGAGACTGGGCACTCTTAAAAGAAAGATTAGGTACTATATCTGGTGTGCACTGGCTCCTCCCTCTATGCCCATCCTCCAGACCTCAGTTAGTATCTGTGCCCGGCCAGAGCTGGATGCACCCTAGGGGCTCTCCTGAGCTTCCTAGAAAAGAAAGTATTTGTTAGGTTTTTTTATTTTCAGTGAGATCTGCTGGCAACAAACTCACTGCTTCGTGGGACTGAGGGGAGAGAAGCGAACCTACCTGCTTGCAGCTAGCTTGGGCTTCTAAGGCTACTGGACACCATTAGCTCCAGAGGGATCGAACACAGGCCCAGCCTCGGTCCTCCGGTCCCGGAGCCGCGCCGCCGTCCCCCTCGCAGAGCCAGAAGAACGAAAATTTGAAAATCGGCGGCTGAAGACTCCGGTCTTCATTAAGGTAGCGCACAGCACTGCAGCTGTGCGCCATTGCTCCCTCTGCACACCACACACTCCGGTCACTGATGGGTGCAAAGCGCTGGGGGGGCACCCTGGGCAGCAATTAGAGTACCTTACATGGCTAAATAGCACATAATACAGTTATTAAACTGTATATGTGCATAATCCCCCGCCATAAAGCATATAAAAAAGCGGGAGAAGTCCGCCGAGAAAGGGGCGGGGCTATCTTCCTCAGCACACCGGCGCCATTTCTCTTCACAGCTCCGCTGGAAGACAGCTCCCCATAGAAACATAGAAACATAGAATTTGTCGGCAGATAAGAACCACTTGGCCCATCTAGTCTGCCCCTTTTTTTTTTTTTTTTTATATATTATTTTTTTTTATCACTAACCTTATTTGATCCTTATTTCTTTGTAAGGATATCCTTATGTCTATCCCATGCATGTTTAAATTGCTCTACTGTCTTAGCCTCTACCACCTCTGATGGGAGGCTATTCCACTTGTCCACTACCCTTTCTGTGAAATAATTTTTCCGCAAATTTCCCCTGAACCTCCCCCCCTCCAGTCTCAGTGCATGTCCTCGTGTCCTATTGCTTCTCTTCATTTGGAGAATGTTTCCCTCCTGGACTTTGTTAAAACCCTTCATATATTTGAAAGTTTCTATCATGTCCCCCCTTTCTCTTCTCTGCTCCAAACTATACATATTGAGATTTCTTAGTCTTTCTGGGTATGTTTTGTGATGTAGGCCATGCACCATTTTAGTTGCCCTCCTTTGTACAGTTTCTAATGTATTAATATCCTTTTGAAGATATGGCCTCCAGAACTGAATACAGTATTCTAGATGAGGCCGTACCAATGACCTATACAGTGGCATTATTACTTCTTTCTTTCTGCTGCTGATTCCTCTCCCAATGCAGCCAAGCATCTGACTAGCCTTCCTCATTGCCTTGTTACATTGCTTACCTGCCTTTAAGTCATCTGAAATAGTGACTCCTAGATCCCTTTCCTCCTCAGTAGTTTCCAGTATAGTGCCATTAATACTGTATTTAGCTTTAGGATTTTTGAGACCCAAGTGCATGATTTTGCATTTTTTGGCATTAAACTGTAATTGCCAGACTCTTGACCATTCCTCTAGTCTACCTAGATCCTCAATCATTTGTTTTACCCCACCTGATGTGTCTACCCTGTTGCATACCTTTGTGTCATCTGCAAAAAGGCATACTTTCCCTTTAATCCCATTTGCAAGGCTCTCCCCTGCAGTTCCAGACTTCTAGGGTAAAAAAGAGAGGGGGGGGGGCACATAAATTTAGGCGCAAATTGTGTATAATAGCAGCTATTGGGAAAAATCACTCAGTATAGTGTGCATCCCTGTGATATATAGCGCTGTGGTGTGTGCTGGCATACTCTCTCTCTGTCTCCCCTAAGGACTTAGTGGGGTCCTATCCTCAGTCAGAGCATTCCCTGTGTGTGTGCGGTGTGTCGGTACGGCTGTGTCGACATGTTTGAGGAAGCTTATGTGGAGGCGGAGCAGGTGCCGATAAGTGTGATGTCACCCCCTGCGGGGCCTACACCAGAGTGGGTGGATATGTGGAAGGTATTACACGACAGTGTCAACTCCTTGCATAAAAGGTTCGATGACATAACAGCTGTGGGACAGCCGGCTTCTCAGCCAGTGCCTGTCCAGGCGTCTCAAAGGCCATCAGGGGCTCAAAAACGCCTCAGATGGCAGACACAGATGTCGACACAGAGTCTGACTCCAGTGTCGACGAGGACGAGACTAATGTACATTCCACTAGGGCCATCCGTTGCATGATTACGGCAATGAAAAATGTGTTGCACATTTCTGACATTAACCCAGGTACCACTAAAAATAAGAATTTACTTACCGATAATTCTATTTCTCGTAGTCCGTAGTGGATGCTGGGACTTCCGTAAGGACCATGGGGAATAGCGGCTCCGCAGGAGACTGGGCACAAAAGTAAAAGCTTTAGACTAGCTGGTGTGCACTGGCTCCTCCCCCTATGACCCTCCTCCAAGCCTCAGTTAGGATACTGTGCCCGGACGAGCGTACATAATAAGGAAGGATTTTGAATCCCGGGTAAGACTCATACCAGCCACACCAATCACACCGTACAACCTGTGATCTGAACCCAGTTAACAGTATGATAAACGTAGGAGCCTCTGAAAAGATGGCTCACAACAATAAACAACCCGATTTTCTCTGACGTCCTAAGTGGATGCTGGGGACTCCGTCAGGACCATGGGGATTAGCGGCTCCGCAGGAGACAGGGCACAAAACTAAAGCTTTAGGATCAGGTGGTGTGTACTGGCTCCTCCCCCTATGACCCTCCTCCAAGCCTGTTAGGTTTTTGTGCCCGTCCGAGCAGGGTGCAATCTAGGTGGCTCTCTTAAGGAGCTGCTTAGAAAAAAGTTTTTAGGTTTCTTATTTTCAGTGAGTCCTGCTGGCAACAGGCTCACTGCATCGAGGGACTTAGGGGAGAGAAGTTCAACTCACCTGCGTGCAGGATGGATTGGCTTCTTAGGCTACTGGACACCATTAGCTCCAGAGGGAGTCGGAACACAGGTCTCACCCTGGGGTTCGTCCCGGAGCCGCGCCGCCGACCCCCCTTGCAGATGCTGAAGATTGAAGGTCCAGAAACCGGCGGCAGAAGGCTTTTCAGTCTTCATGAAGGTAGCGCACAGCACTGCAGCTGTGCGCCATTGTTGTCACACACTTCACACCAACGGTCACGGAGGGTGCAGGGCGTTGCTGGGGGCGCCCTGGGCAGCAATGTATAATACCTTATTCTGGCTAAAAATACATCACATATAGCCCCTGGAGGCTATATGGATGTATTTAACCCCTGCCAGGTCTCAGAAAAACGGGAGAAGAAGCCCGCCGAAAAGGGGGCGGGGCCTATTCTCCTCAGCACACAGCGCCATTTTCCCTCACAGAAAGGCTGGTGGGAAGGCTCCCAGGCTCTCCCCTGCACTGCACTACAGAAACAGGGTTAAAACAGAGAGGGGGGGCACTTATTTGGCGATATGTATATATATATTAAAATGCTATAAGGGAAAAACACTTATATAAAGGTTGTCCCTGTATAATATAGCGTTTTTGGTGTGTGCTGGCAAACTCTCCCTCTGTCTCCCCAAAGGGCTAGTGGGGTCCTGTCCTCTATCAGAGCATTCCCTGTGTGTGTGCTGTGTGTCGGTACTTGTGTGTCGACATGTATGAGGACGATGTTGGTGAGGAGGCGGAGCAATTGCCGGTAATGGTGATGTCACTCTCTAGGGAGTCGACACCGGAATGGATGGCTTATTTAAGGAATTACGTGATAATGTCAACACGCTGCAAGGTCGGTTGACGACATGAGACGGCCGGCAAACCAATTAGTACCTGTCCAGGCGTCTAAAACACCGTCAGGGGCGTTAAAACGTCCTTTTACCTCAGTCGGTCGACACAGACACGGACACTGACTCCAGTGTCGACGGTGAAGAAACAAACGTATTTTCCTTTAGGGCCACACGTTACTTGTTAAGGGCAATGAAGGAGATGTTACATATTTCTGATACTACAAGTACCACAAAAAAGGGTATTATGTGGAGTGTGAAAAAACTACATGTGGTTTTTCCTGAATCAGATAAATTAAATGAAGTGTGTGATGATGCGTGGGTTTCCCCCGATAGAAAATTATTGGCGGTATACCTTTTCCCGCCAGAAGTTATGGCGCGTTGGGAAACACACCTTAGGGTGGATAAGGCGATCACACGCTTATAAAAACAAGTGGCGTTACCGTCTCCAGATACGGACGCCCTCAAGGAGCCAACTGATAGGAGGTTGGAAAATATCCTAAAAAGTATATACACACATACTGGTGTTATACTGCGACCAGCGATCGCCTCAGCCTGGATGGGCAGCGCTGGGGTGGCTTGGTCGGATTCCCTGACTGGAAATATTGATACCCTTGACAGGGACAGTATTTTATTGACTATAGAGCATTTAAAAGATGCATTTCTATATATGCGAAACTCTGGCATCAAGAGTAAGTGCGATGTCCATATCTGCCAGACGATGTTTCTGGACATGACGGTGTTCAGGTGATGCAGATTCCAAACGGCACATGGAAGTATTTCCGTATAAAGGGGAGGAGTTATTTGGGGTCGGTCCATCGGACCTGGTGGCCACGGCAACAGCTAGAAAATCCACCTTTTTTACCCCAAGTCACATCTCAGCAGAAAAAGACATAGTCTTTTCAACCTCAGTCCTTTCGTCCCCATAATATCTGCCCAGGGATAGAGGTAAGGGAAGAAGACTGCAGCAGGCAGCCCATTCCCAGGAACAGAAGCCTTCCACCGCTTCTGCCAAGTCCTCAGCATGACGCTGGGGCCGTACAAACAGGTGCGGTGGGGGGTCGTCTCAAGAGTTTCAGCACGCAGTGGGCTCACTCGCAAGTGGACCCCTGGATCCTACAAGTAGTATCCCAGGGGTACAGATTGGAAATTCGAGACGTCTCCCCCTCGCAGGTTCCTGAAGTTTGCTTTACCAACGTCTACCTCCGACAGGGAGGCAGTATTGGAAACAATTCACAAGCTGTATTCCCAGCAGGTGATAATCAAAGTACCCCTCCTACAACAAGTAAAGGGGTATTATTCCACACTATATTGTGGTACTGAAGCCAGACGGCTCGGTGAGACCTATTCTAAATGGAGTCACTCAGAGCAGTGATAGCGAACCAGGAAGAAGGGGACTATATGGTGTCCCTGGACATCAAGGATGCTTACCTCCATGTCCAAATTTGCCCTTCTCACAAAGGGTACCTCAGGTTCGTGGTACAAAACTGTCACTATCAGTTTCAGACGCTGCCGTTTGGATTGTCCACGGCACCCCGGGTCTTTACCAAGGTAATGGCCGAAATGATGATTCTTCTTCAAAGAAAAGGCGTCTTAATTATCCCTTACTTGGACGATCTCCTGATAAGGGCAAGGTCCAGAGAACAGTTGGAGGTCGGAGTAGCACTATCTCAAGTAGTTCTACGACAGCACGGGTGGATTCTAAATATTCCAAAATCGCAGCTGTCTCCGACGACACGTCTGCTGTCCCTAGGGATGATTCTGGACACAGTCCAGAAAAAGGTGTTTCTCCCGGAGGAGAAAGCCAGGGAGTTATCCGAGCTAGTCAGGAACCTCCAAAAACAAGGAAAAGTGTCAGTGCATCATTGCACAAGGGTCCTGGGAAAAATGGTGGCTTCTTACGAAGCGATTCCATTCGGCAGATTTCACGCAAGAACTTTTCAGTGGGATCTGCTGGACAAATGGTCCGGATCGCATCTTCAGATGCATCAGCGGATAACCCTGTCTCCAAGGACAAGGGTGTCTCTTCTGTGGTGGCTGCAGAGTGCTCATCTACTAAAGTGCCACAGTTATGCATTCAGGACTGGGTCCTGGTGACCACGGATTCCAGCTTGAAAGGCTGGGGAGCAGTCACACAGGGAAAAAATTTCCAGGGAGTGTGATCAAGTCTGGGGACTTCTCTCCGCATAAATATACTGGAGCTAAGAGCAATTTACAATGCTCTAAGCTTAGCAAGACCTCTGCTTCAAGGTCAGCCGGTATTGATCCAGTGGGACAACATCACGGCAGTCGCCCACGTAAACAGACAGGGCGGCACAAGAAGCAGGAGGACAATGGCAGAAACTGCAGGGATTCTTCGCTGGGTGGAAAATCATGTGATAGCACTGTCAGCAGTTTTCATTCCGGGAGTGGACAACTGGGAAGCAGACTTCCTCAGCACGACCTCCACCCGGGAGAGTGGGGACTTCATCGAGAAGTTGTTTCCACATGATTGTGCACCGTTGGGAAAGACCAAAGGTGGACATGATGGCGTCCCGCCTGAACAAAAACTGGACAGGTATTGCGCCAGGTCAAGAGACCCTCAGGAAATAGCTGTGGACGTTCTGGTAACACCATGGGTGTACCAGTCGGTGTATGTGTTCCCTCCTCTGCTTCTCATACCAAAGGTACTGAGAATTATAAGACGTAGAGGAGTAAGAACTATACTCGTGGCTCCGGATGGGCCAAGAAGGACTTGGTACCCGGAACTTCATGAGATGCTCACAGAGGACTCGGGGCCTCTGCCGATAAGAAGGGACTTGCTTCAGCAAGTACCATGTCTGTTCCAAGACTTACCGCGGGTGCGTTTGACGGCATGGCGGTTGAACGCCGGATCCTAAGGGAAAAAAGGCATTCCGGAAGAGGTCATTCCTACCCTGGTCAAAGCCATTAAGGAGGTGACCGCACAACATTATCACCACATGTGGCGAAAATATGTTACGTGGTGTGAGGCCAGGAAGGCCCCACGAAGAAGTTTCAACTCGGTCGATTCCTGCATTTCCTGCAAACAGGAGTGTCTATGGGCCTTAAATTGGGGTCCATTAAGGTTCAAAATTTCGGCCCTGTCTATTTTCTTCCAGAAAGAATTGGCTTCAGTTCCTGAAGTCCAGAAATTTGACAAGGGAGTACTGCATATACAACCCCCTTTTGTGCCTCCAGTGGCACTGTGGGATCTCAACGTAGTCCTGGGATTCCTAAAATCACGTTGGTTTAAACCGCTCAAATCTGTGGATTTGAAATATCTCACATGGAAAGTGACCATGATGTTGGCCCTGGCCTCGGCCAGGCGAGTGTCAGAATTGGCGGCTTTGTCTCACAAAAGCCCATATCTGATGGTCCATTCGGACAGGGCAGAGCTGCGGACTCGTCCCCAGTTTCTCCCTAAGGTGGTGTCAGCGTTTTATCTGAACCAGCTTATTGTGGTACCTGCGGCTACTAGAGACTTGGAGGACTCCAAGTTGCTAGATGTTGTCAGGGCCCTGAAAATATAGATTTCCAGGACGGCTGGAGTCAGGAAAACTGACTTGCTGTTATCCTGTATGCACCCAAAAAACTGGGTGCTCTTGCTTCTAAGCAGACGATTGCTAGTTGAATGTGTAGTACAATTCAGCTTGCACATTCTGTGGCAGGACTGCCACAGCCAAAATATATAAATGCCCATTCCACAAGGAAGGTGGGCTCATCTTGGGCGACTGCCCGAGGGGTCTCGGCTTTACAACTTTGCCGAGCTGCTACTTGGTCAGGGGCACACCCTGGCTGAGGAGGACCTGGAGTTCTCTCACTCGGTGCTGCAGAGTCATCCGCACTCTCCCGCCCGTTTGGGAGCTTTGGTATAATCCCCATGGTCCTGACGGAGTCCCCAGCATCCACTTAGGACGTCAGAGAAAATAAGATTTTACTTACCGATAAATCTATTTCTCGTAGTCCGTAGTGGATGCTGGGCGCCCATCCCAAGTGCGGATTGTCTGCAATACTTGTACATAGTTATTGTTACAAAAAAATCGGGTTGTTATTGTTGTGAGCCGTCTGTTCAGAGGCTCCTACGTTTGTCATACTGTTAACTGGGTTTAGATCACAAGTTATACGGTGTGATTGGTGTGGCTGGTATGAGTCTTACCCGGGATTCAATATCCTTCCTTATTGTGTACGCTCGTCCGGGCACAGTGTCCTAACTGAGGCTTGGAGGAGGGTCATAGGGGGAGGAGCCAGTACACACCACCTGATCCTAAAGCTTTAGTTTTGTGCCCTGTCTCCTGCGGAGCCGCTAATCCCCATGGTCCTGACGGAGTCCCCAGCATCCACTACGGACTACGAGAAATAGATTTATCGGTAAGTAAAATCTTATTTTTTTATTTTTTTTTGTAACAATAACTATATACAAGTATTGCAGACAATCCGCACTTGGGATGGGCGCCCAGCATCCACTACGGACTACGAGAAATAGAATTATCGGTAAGTAAATTCTTATTTTCTCTGACGTCCTAGTGGATGCTGGGACTTCCGTAAGGACATGGGGATTATACCAAAGCTCCCAAACGGGCGGGAGAGTGCGGATGACTCTGCAGCACCGAATGAGAGAACTCCAGGTCCTCCTCAGCCAGGGTATCGAATTTGTAAAATTTTGCAAACGTGTTTGCCCCTGACCAAGTAGCTGCTCGGCAAAGTTGTAAAGCCGAGACCCCTCGGGCAGCCGCCCAAGATGAGCCCACTTTCCTTGTGGAATGGGCTTTTACAGATTTTGGCTGTGGCAGTCCTGCCACAGAATGTGCAAGCTGAATTGTACTACAAATCCAACGAGCAATCGTCTGCTTAGAAGCAGGAGCACCCAGCTTGTTGGGTGCATACAGGATAAACAGCGAGTCAGATTTTCTGACTCCAGCCGTCCTGGAAACATATATTTTCAGGGCCCTGACTACGTCCAACAACTTGGAGTCCTCCAAGTCCCTAGTAGCCGCAGGCACCACAATAGGTTGGTTCATGTGAAACGCTGAAACCACCTTAGGGAGAAATTGAGGACGAGTCCTCAATTCTGCCCTGTCTGAATGAAAAATTAGGTAAGGGCTTTTATATGACAAAGCCGCCAATTCTGAGACACGCCTGGCTGACGCCAGAGCTAACAGCATGACCACCTTCCATGTGAGATATCTTAATTCCACAGTGGTGAGTGGTTCAAACCAATGTGATTTTAGGAACCCTAAAACTACATTGAGATCCCAAGGTGCCACTGGTGGCACAAAAGGAGGCTGTATATGCAGTACCCCCTTGACAAACGTCTGAACTTCAGGCACTGAAGCCAGTTCTTTCTGGAAGAAGATCGACAGGGCCGAAATCTGAACCTTAATGGATCCTAATTTTAGGCCCATAGACAGTCCTGCTTGCAGGAAATGCAGGAAACGACCCAGTTGAAATTCCTCTGTGGGGGCCTTCTTGGCCTCACACCACGCAACATATTTCCGCCAAATGCGGTGATAATGTTTCGCGGTTACATCCTTCCTGGCTTTGATCAGGGTAGGGATGACTTCATCTGGAATGCCTTTTTCCATCAGGATCCGGCGTTCAACCGCCATGCCGTCAAACGCAGCCGCGGTAAGTCTTGGAACAGACAAGGTCCCTGCTGGAGCAGGTCCTTTCTTAGAGGTAGAGGCCACCGGTCCTCCGTGAGCATCTCTTGCAGTTCCGGCTACCAAGTTCTTCTTGGCCAATCCGGAGCCACGAGTATAGTTCTTACTCCTCTCCTTCTTATGATTCTCAGTACTTTGGGTATGAGAGGCAGAGGAGGGAACACATACACCGACTGGTACACCCACGGTGTTACCAGAGCGTCCACCGCTATTGCCTGAGGGTCCCTTGACCTGGCGCAATATCTGTCCAGTTTTTTGTTGAGACGGGACGCCATCATGTCCACCTTTGGTTTTTCCCAACGGTTTACAATCACTTGGAAGACTTCTGGGTGAAGTCCCCACTCCCCCGGGTGGAGGTAGTGTCAGCTGAGGAAGTCTGCTTCCCAGTTGTCCACTCCCGGAATGAACACTGCTGACAGTGCCACCACATGATTTTCCGCCCAGCGGAGAATCCTTGCAGCTTCTGCCATTGCCCTCCTGCTTCTTGTGCCGCCCTGTCTGTTGACATGGGCGACTGCCGTGATGTTGTCCGATTGGATCAATACCGACTGACCCTGAAGCAGAGGCCTTGCTTGACTTAGGGCATTGTAAATGGCCCTTAGTTCCAGAATATTTATGTGAAGAGACGTTTCCATGCTTGACCACAAGCCCTGGAAATTTCTTCCCTGTGTGACTGCTCCCCAGCCTCTCAGACTGGCATCCGTGGTCACCAGCATCCAATCCTGAATGCCGAATCTGCGGCCCTCTAGAAGATGAGCACTCTGTAACCACCACAGGAGAGAGACACCCTTGTCCTTGGAGATAGGGTTATCCGCTGATGCATCTGAAGATGCGATCCGGACCATTTGTCCAGCAGATCCCACTGAAAAGTTCTTGCATGGAATCTTCCGAATGGAATTGCTTCGTAAGAAGCCACCATTTTTCCCAGGACTCTCGTGCATTGATGCACTGACACTTGGCCTGGTTTTAGGAGGTTCCTGACTAGCTCGGATAACTCCCTGGCCTCCTCCTCCGGGAGAAACACCTTTTTCTGGACTGTGTCCAGAATCATCCCCAGGAACAGTAGACGTGTTGTTGGAATCAGCTGTGATTTTGGGATATTTAGAATCCACCCGTGCTGACGTAGCACTACCTGGGACAGTGCTACTCCGAACTCTAACTGTTTCCTGGATCTTGCCCTTATCAGGAGATCGTCCAAGTAAGGGATAATTAAGACGCCTTTTCTTCGTAAGCATCTTTGATGTCCAGAGATACCATATAGTCCCCTTCTTCCAAGTTCGCTATCACTGCTCTGAGTGATTCCATCTTGAATTTGAACCTTTTTATGTAAGTGTTCAAGGATTTTAGATTTAAAATTGGTCTCACCGAGCCGTCCGGCTTCGGTACCACAAACAGCGTGGAATAATACCCCTTTCCCTGTTGTAGGAGGGGTACCTTGATTATCACCTGCTGGGAATACAGCTTGTGAATAGCTTCCAATACTGCCTCCCTGTCGGAGGGAGACGTTGGAAGAGCAGACTTCAGGAATCGGCGAGGGGGAGACGTCTCGAATTCCAATTTGTACCCCTGTGATACTACCTGCAGGATCCAGGGGTCCACTTGCGAGTGAGCCCACTGCGCGTTGAAATTTTTGAGACGGGCCCCCACCGTGCCTGAGTCCGCTTGTAAAGCCCCAGCGTCATGCTGAAGACTTGGCAGAAGCGGGGGAGGGCTTCTGTTCCTGGGAAGAGGCTGCCTGGTGCAGTCTTTTTCCCCTTCCTCTGCCCCGGGGCAGAAATGAGTGGCCTTTTGCCCGCTTGTTCTTATAGGAACGAAAGGACTGAGTTTGAAAAGACGGTGTCTTTTTCTGCTGAGAGGTGACCTGGGGTAAAAAGGTGGACTTTCCAGCCGTTGCCGTGGCCACCAGGTCTGATAGACCGACCCCAAATATGTCGTTTGGAATCTGCATCACCTGACCACTGTCGCGTCCATAACGCCCTTCTGGCAGAAATGGACATCGCACTCACTCTTGATGCCAGGGTGCAAATATCCCTCTGTGCATCTCGCATATATAGTAATGCATCCTTTAAATGCTCTATAGTTAATAAAATACTGTCCCTATCCAGGGTATCAATATTTTCAGTCAGGGAATCCGACCAAGCCACTCCAGCACTGCACATCCAGGCTGAGGCGATTGCTGGTCGCAGTATAACACCAGTATGTGTGTATATACCTTTTAGGATATTTTCCAGCCTTCTATCAGCTGGTTCCTTGAGGGCGGCCGTATCAGGAGACGGTAACGCCACTTGTTTTGATAAGCGTGTGAGCGCCTTATCTACCCTAGGGGGTGTTTCCCAACGTGCCCTAACCTCTGGCGGGAAAGGGTATAGTGCCAATAATTTGTTAGAAATCAGCAGTTTTTTATCGGGGGAAACCCACGCTTTATCACACACCTCATTTAATTCCTCTGATTCAGGAAAAACTACTGGTAGTTTTTTCACACCCCACATAATACCCTTTTTTGTGGTACTTGTAGTGTCAGAAATGTTCAATGCCTCCTTCATTGCCGTGATCATGTAACGTGTGGCCCTACTGGACATTACGTTTGTCTCCTCACCGTCGACACTGGATTCAGTATCCGTGTCTGGGTCTGTGTCGACCATCTGAGGTAACGGGCGTTTTAGCGCCCCTGACGGTGTCTGAGACGCCTGAACAGGCACTAACTGATTTGCCGGCTGTCTCATGTCGTCAACAGTTTTTTGCAAAGTGCTGACATTGTCACGTAATTCTTTAAATACGACCATCCAGTCAGGTGTCGACTCCCTAGGGGGTGACATCACTAACACAGGCAATTGCTCTGCTTCCACATCATTTTTCTCCTCATACATGTCGACACAATCGTACCGACACCCAGCACACACACAGGGAATGCTCTGATAGAGGACAGGACCCCACTAGCCCTTTGGGGAGACAGAGGGAGAGTTTGCCAGCACACACCAGAGCGCTATATATATATACAGGGATAACCTTATATAAGTGTTACTCCCTGTTATAGCTGCTGTATTTATATATTAGCTGCCAATAGTGCCCCCCCTCTCTGTTTTACCCTGTTTCTGTAGTGCAGGACTGCAGGGGAGAGTCAGGGAGCCGTCCTTCCAGCGGAGCTGTGAAAGAAAATGGCGCTTGTGTGCTGAGGAGAAAGGCTCCGCCCCCTTCACGGCGGCCTTTTCTCCCGCTTTTTTCAGGAAAACTGGCAGGGGTTAAATGCATCCATATAGCCCAGGAGCTATATGTGATGCATTTCTTTAGCCATAAAAGGTTTTTACAGTGTTTTTATTGCGTCTCAGGGCGCTCCCCCCCAGCGCCCTGCACCCTCAGTGACCGGAGTGTGAAGTGTGCTGAGAGCAATGGCGCACAGCTGCAGTGCTGTGCGCTACCTTATGTGAAGACAGGAACGTCTTCTGCCGCCGATTTCTCCGGACCTCTTCGCTCTTCTGGCTCTGTAAGGGGGCCGGCGGCGCGGCTCCGGGACCCATCCAGGCTGAACCTGTGATCGTCCCTCTGGAGCTAATGTCCAGTAGCCAAGAAGCCCAATCCACTCTGCACGCAGGTGAGTTAGCTTCTTCTCCCCTTAGTCCCACGATGCAGTGAGCCTGTTGCCAGCAGGACTCACTGAAAATAAAAAACCTATTTAAACTTTTACTTCTAAGCAGCTCAGGAGAGCCACCTAGCATGCACCCTTCTCGTTCGGGCACAAAAATCTAACTGAGGCTTGGAGGAGGGTCATAGGGGGAGGAGCCAGTGCACACCAGCTAGTCTAAAGCTTTTACTTTTGTGCCCAGTCTCCTGCGGAGCCGCTATTCCCCATGGTCCTTACGGAAGTCCCAGCATCCACTAGGACGTCAGAGAAAAGGGTATTATGTTTGGGGAGAAAAAGCAAGCAGTGGTTTTTCCCCATCAGATGAGTTGAATGAAGTGTGTGTGAAGAAGCGTGGGCTTCCCCCGATAAGAAACTAGTGATTTCTAAAGTTACTGATGGCGTACCCTTTCCCGCCAGAGGACAGGTTACGTTGGGAGACATCCCCTAGGGTGGATAAGGCGCTCACACGCTTGTCAAAAAAGGTGGCACTGCCGTCTCAGGATACGGCCGCCTTAAAGGAGCCTGCGGATAGAAAGCAGGAGGCTATCCTGAAGTCTGTATATACACACTCAGGTACTATACTGAGACCTGCAATTGCTTCAGCTTGGATGTGCAGTGCTGCAGCAGCTTGGTCCGATACCCTGTCAGATAATATTGATACCCTCGACAGGGATACGATTTTGCTTACCATAGAGCATATTAAAGACGTCGTCTTATATATGAGAGATGCACAGAGGGATATTTGCCGGCTGGCATCTAGAATTAATGCAATGTCCATTTCTGCCAGGAGAGTATTATGGACTCTGCAGTGGACAGGTGATGCGGATTCTAAAAGGCACATGGAGGTTTTGCCTTACAAGGGTGAGGAATTGTTTGGGGATGGTCTCTCGGACCTCGTTTCCACAGCAACAGCTGGGAAGTCGACATTTTTACCTCAGGTTCCCTCACAGCCTAAGAAAGCACCGTATTATCAGGTACAGTCCTTTCGGCCCCAGAAAGGCAAGCGGGTCAAAGGCGCTTCTTTTCTGCCCAGAGGCAAGGGAAGAGGGAAAAAGCTGCACCAGACAGCCAGTTCCCAGGATCAAAAATCCTCCCCCGCTTCCTCTAAGTCCACCGCATGACGCTGGGGCTCCACAGGGGGAGCCAGGTGCGGTGGGGGGCGCGTCTCCGGAACTTCAGCGACCAGTGGGTTCGCTCACAGGTGGATCCCTGGGTTCTACAAGTAGTATCACAGGGATACAAGCTAGAGTTCGAGGCGACTCCCCCTCGCCGTTACCTCAAATCAGCCTTGCCTGCTGCTCTCAGAGAAAGGGAGGTAGTACTGGCGGCAATTCACAAGCTGTATCTTCAGCAGGTGATAATCAAGGTACCCCTCCTTCAACAGGGACGGGGTTACTACTCCACAATGTTTGTGGTACCGAAACCAGACGGTTCGGTGAGACCCATTCTAAATTTGAAATCCTTGAACATTTTATATAAAAAAGTTCAAGATGGAATCGCTCAGGGCGGTTATTGCAAGCCTGGAAGAGGGGGATTTTATGGTGTCATTGGACATCAAGGATGCTTACCTGCATGTCCCCATTTATCCACCCCACCAGGAGTACCTCAGGTTTGTGGTACAGGACTGTCATTACCAATTCCAGACGCTGCCGTTTGGTCTGTCCACGGCACCGCGGGTATTTACCAAGGTAATGGCTGAAATGATGATGCTCCTCCGAAAGAAAGGAGTCATAATTATCCCGTACTTGGACGATCTCCTTATAAAGGCGAGGTCCAAAGAGCAGTTGCTAGTCAGCGTAGCACTATCTCAGGAAGTGTTGCATCAGCACGGCTGGATTCTGAATATCCCAAAGTCACAGCTGATTCCTGCGAAGCGTCTGCTGTTCTTGGGCATGATTCTGGACACAGAACAGAAGAAGGTGTTTCTCCCGGAGGAGAAGGCCCAGGAATTATCATCTCTAGTCAGGGACCTCCTGAAACCAAAGCAGGTGTCGGTGCATCACTGCACGCGAGTCCTGGGAAAGATGGTAGCTTCTTACGAAGCAATTCCCTTCGGCAGATTCCTTGCAAGGATCTTTCAGTGGGATCTGTTAGACAAGTGGTCCGGATCGCATCTCCAGATGCATCGGTTGATCACCCTGTCCCCGAGGGCCAGGGTGTCTCTGCTGTGGTGGCTGCAGAGTGCTCATCTGCTCGAAGGCCGCAGATTCGGCATACAGGACTGGGTCCTGGTGACCACGGATGCAAGCCTCCGAGGTTGGGGGGCAGTCACCCAGGGAAGAAACTTCCAAGGACAATAGTCGAGTCAGGAAACTTCCCTACACATAAATATTCTGGAACTAAGGGCCATTTACAGCGCCCTGAGTCAAGCAGAATCCCTGCTTCAAAACCAACCAGTTCTGATTCAGTCAGACAACATCACGGCAGTCGCCCATGTAAATCGACAGGGCGGCACAAGAAGCAGGATGGCAATGGCAGAAGCCACAAGGATTCTTCGATGGGCGGAGAATCACGTTCTAGCACTGTCAGCAGTGTTCATCCTGGGAGTGGACAACTGGGAAGCAGACTTCCTCAGCAGACACGACCTCCACCCGGGAGAGTGGGGACTTCATCCAGAAGTCTTCAAGCTGATTGTAAATCGCTGGGAACGGCCACAGGTGGACATGATGGCGTCCTGCCTCAACAAAAAGCTAAAAAGATATTGCGCCAGGTCAAGGGACCCTCAGGCGATAGCTGTGGACGCTCTAGTGACACCGTGGGTGTACCAGTCGGTGTATGTGTTCCCTCCTCTTCCTCTCATACCCAAGGTATTGTTCCGGATTGGCCAAGAAGAACTTGGTACCCAGAACTTCAGGAAATGATCTCAGAGGACCCATGGCCTCTGCTGCTCAGACAGGACCTGCTACAGCAGGGGCCCTGTCTGTTCCAAGACTCACCGCGGCTGCGTTTGACGGCATGGCGGTTGAACGCCGGATCCTAAAGGAAAAGGGCATTCCGGATGAAGTCATTCCTACGCTGATAAAAGCTAGGAAGGATGTGACAGCAAAACATTATCACCGCATATGGCGAAAATATGTTGCTTGGTGTGAGGCCAAGAAGGCCCCAACGGAGGAATTTCAGCTGGGTCGATTTCTGCACTTCCTACAGTCAGGAGTGACTATGGGCCTTAAATTGGGTTCCATAAAAGTCCAGATTTCGGCCCTGTCTATTTTCTTTCAAAAAGAACTGGCTTCAGTACCTGAAGTTCAAATGTTTGTTAAGGGAGTGCTCCATATTCAGCCCCCTTTTGTGCCTCCAGTGGCACCTTGGGATCTCAACGTTGTGTTGGATTTCCTAAAATCACATTGGTTTGAGCCACTTAACCGTGGAGCTAAAATATCTCACGTGGAAAGTGGTCATGCTATTGGCCTTGGCTTCGGCCAGGCGTGTGTCAGAATTGGCAGCTTTGTCGTGTAAAAGCCCATATCTGATTTTCCATATGGACAGGGCAGAATTGAGGACTCGTCCCCAATTTCTCCCAAAGGTGGTATCGGCTTTTCATTTGAACCAACCTATTGTGGTGCCTGCGGCTACTCGTGACTTGGAGGATTCCAAGTTGCTGGACGTAGTCCGGGCCCTAAAAATGTGTCCAGGACAGCTGGAGTCAGAAAAACTGACTCGCTATTTATCCTGCATGCACCCAACAAGCTGGGTGCTCCTGCTTCAAAGCCGACTATTGCTCGCTGGATCTGTAACACGATTCAACTTGCACATTCTGCGGCTGGACTGCCGCATCCTAAATCAGTAAAAGCCCATTCCACAAGGAAAGTGGGCTCTTCTTGGGCGGCTGCCCGAGGGGTCTCGGCTTTACAACTTTGCCGAGCTGCTACTTGGTCGGGTTCAAACACATTTGCAAAATTCTACAAGTTTGATACCCTGGCTGAGGAGGACCTTGAGTTTGCTCATTCGGTGCTGCAGAGTCATCCGCACTCTCCCGCGCGTTTGGGAGCTTTGGTATAATCCCCCTGGTCCTTACGGAGTACCCAGCATCCACTAGGACGTCAGAGAAAATAAGAATTTACTCACCGGTAATTCTATTTCTCGTAGTCCGTAGTGGATGCTGGGAGCCCGTCCCAAGTGCGGACTCTCTGCAATACGTGTATATAGTTATTGCTTAACTAAAGGGTTTTGTTATGAGCCATCTGTTAATGAGGCTCATTTGTTGTTCATACTGTTAACTGGGTATAGTTATCACAAGTTGTACGGTGTGATTGGTGTGGCTGGTATGAGTCTTACCCTGGATTCCAAATCCTTTCCTAGTAATGTCCGCTCTTCCGGGCACAGTTTCCCTAACTGAGGTCTGGAGGAGGGGCATAGAGGGAGGAGCCAGTGCACACCAGATATAGTACCTAATCTTTCTTTTAAGAGTGCCCAGTCTCCTGCGGAGCCCGTCTATACCCCATGGTCCTTACGGAGTACCCAGCATCCACTACGGACTACGAGAAATAGAATTACCGGTGAGTAAATTCTTATTTTATCTTCCATGGTCAAGATGCAGTAGAGCTTTCCAGAAACAATCTAATTTCTTCCTGCTTGTAAATGGGAAACCTCCCACCCAGTCCTATTTCATAACTGAAAAGGTTTCTTATGCCATGCCGACTAGCATTAAATAATTATAAACTCTCACGTACTGGAGGCAAGTCCAACATCAGGTCAACTCCTTTGTTGAGTCCACAGTGAAATCCCAAGTTCCATGGCACTAAACTTTTACTCACAATGGGCCTGGGTTGCTTTACTGGAATCATTTGCTTCCACCATCAGCCTAGTTCCAATGTGATAGAGCCATCCCTTTTTAAAATGTAAGCGCTCAAGAGCAGGGCCCTCTTCCCTCATGTACTTATCCTTTTTCTTACTTTTAATAATCTTCAACTGCACCAAATCCAGCAGTCTTCTGCCACCTGATACTTACTCCAGTGTCATCTGTTGCTATGTTTATTTCCCCTGTACTTGTCTTATTATCTTCACCTGGAAGTTGCTATTTCCTGTTTTGATTATTTCTTTATGTACTCTGTAATTGGGTGCTGCAGAACCCTTGTGGTGCCATATAAATAAAGGATAATAATAGTAAGAGGAAAGGATGCAGACAATGAAGGTAACGGATCAATTTCTAGAGTAATTTAGGCTACGACCCAGCACCACGTACACATAGTTCCAGTGTTCGCTAATACTTGCTGTAACGTGTATTTTACGCACTGTGATGACCACTGTGCACCACAACTAATGGTAATCCTGCTGTGGTGCTGCCGTGTCAGTGGGAGACTCCCCACCCACTCAGTTACTGTCATTCAGTCTGAACATACCATAGACAGGGAGAGTATAACTTAGCATGGTTGGTGCTGATTCCCTTACTCATAGCCGCATGCCGTAGTATCAGGAAGTGAATGGCCACGTGTCAGGCTCAGCCACTATAAGACTTGGAGTGGTATTGAAAATGGGAGTGCTTAATATGATTTGTGTGCAATACCTGTACAGAAAAGGGATAGTGCATAATGTTTAAAAGCTCTTTTTGGGAGTTTATTAAAAGCGATTTGCCTGTGCAGTCAGTTACAGCTGTGGAGGGTTTCAGTTGTTAATGCCAGTGGCTGGAGCTGCATTGAGGGTAGCAATAAGGTGCAGACTAGCTATGCTTTTCCTGACTCTTACTAACCTGTAGCCGGGTGTCCTCCTCTGTGGCCGGCTGGTTCCCGCGATCTCCGGTAAAGTTAGGGAAAGTATTGTTAGTCTGCACCATAACTGACTGCGGGGTCTTTTTTAAACATTATGCACTAACCCTTTTCTTTACAGGTATTGCACACCTAAATCACATTAAGCGCTCCCATTTTCAATACTGTGTGTGTCTGTGTACATATGCATACAGGCACTTTATTATATCTACAGGTATCTGAAAATGAGTATGTTTGTGGCTGTATGCATGTTTTGTTTTTTACACTATGGGGTAAATTTACGAAGGTGGGAGTTCTATTGAAGATGGGATGTTGCTCATAGCAACCACAGAACTCCCATTTTAGTAAATTTACCCCTAAGTCTGAGGTGCCTCACTTATAACCTGTTTAGCAAGAAGTGGGCTTCCATTATCTATATTTGGCCATTCAGGTATGCAGTACTCTCTACTGCAGGCATTCCCAACCACGGTCCTCAAAGCACACCAACAGTGCAGGTTTTAGTGATATCCAGGCTGCAGCACAGATAATTAGTAGCACAGTTATTTTGATTTAACTATCTGTGCTGCAGCCTGGATATCACTAAAACCTGCACTGTTGGTGTGCCTTGAGGACCGTGGTTGGGAATGCCTGCTCTACTGTCTTCGCATACTGTATCTGTACAATAGCATAATGCCACCTTAGCTAGCAGGGCAATAAAACACATGTATGGTCCCAGCCTGCAATCACTGCACTGGTGATCCTTACTGTGCAGCCAGCGGATAGTTATGTTACTTACAGCAGATGGGGAAGTGCTGTATATTTAGAAGAGATGTAGTTACTGTCTGTGCAGTCAGCAAATGTAATGGTGTTTTTTTTATAGGGTATGAGGATGTTTCTGGAAAACGAGTACAGTAAAGCTTGGTATACACCTGTACAAAAAACAAATTGGTCAGATTTTCAAATGCGCAAAGAGCTGCCTGTGTGAACCAGTTGATGTGGAGCACCAACACTCCAATACCATATCAGAACGCCAAAATCATCAACATCGATTCCCTTGGCGCTTAGTAATGACATCACAGAATCATCTAATTAAAGTGGCTCAGAGTAGATATCAGTCTTCCAAATAGATCCTTAAAAGAAAATAAACATAACACCTCATAGGGCAATATATTCAGTTCCTCTATATAGAAAAATGAGGACTCCTACCCTTTAGAGGGGTCTACGTATCAGGTAGACAAAACAGCATGTGATATTTGAGGGGGTACAACCCACAATGGATACCTCATATGTCCTCCAAGAGAAGAAAATATTCCAAAAAATAAGAATTTACTCACCGGTAATTCTATTTCTCGTAGTCCGTAGTGGATGCTGGGGACTCCGTCAGGACCATGGGGATTAGCGGCTCCGCAGGAGACAGGGCACAAAATTTAAGTTTGACCACTAGGTGGTGTGTACTGGCTCCTCCCCCCATGACCCTCCTCCAAGCCTCAGTTAGGATACTATGCCCGGACGAGCGTACACAATAAGGAAGGATTTTGAATCCCGGGTAAGACTCATACCAGCCACACCAATCACACCGTACAACTTGTGATCTGAACCCAGTTAACAGTATGATAACGTAGGAGCCTCTGAAAAGATGGCTCACAACAATAAACAACCCAATTTTTTTGTAACAATAACTATGTACAAGTATTGCAGACAATCCGCACTTGGGATGGGCGCCCAGCATCCACTACGGACTACGAGAAATAGAATTACCGGTGAGTAAATTCTTATTTTCTCTGACGTCCTAGTGGATGCTGGGGACTCCGTCAGGACCATGGGGATTATACCAAAGCTCCCAAACGGGCGGGAGAGTGCGGATGACTCTGCAGCACCGAATGAGAGAACTCCAGGTCCTCCTCAGCCAGGGTATCAAATTTGTAAAATTTTGCAAACGTGTTTGCCCCTGACCAAGTAGCAGCTCGGCAAAGTTGTAAAGCCGAGACCCCTCGGGCAGCCGCCCAAGATGAGCCCACCTTCCTTGTGGAATGGGCATTTACAGATTTTGGCTGTGGCAGGCCTGCCACAGAATGTGCAAGCTGAATTGTACTACAAATCCAGCGAGCAATAGTCTGCTTAGAAGCAGGAGCACCCAGCTGATACCACCTTAGGCAGAAAATGAGGACGCGTCCTCAATTCTGCCCTGTCCGAATGGAAAATCAGATATGGGCTTTTATACGATAAAGCCGCCAATTCCGACACTCTCCTGGCTGAAGCCAGGGCCAGTAGCATGGTTACTTTCCATGTAAGATATTTCAAATCTACCGATTTGAGTGGCTCAAACCAATGGGATTTGAGAAAATCCAAAACTACATTGAGATCCCACGGTGCCACTGGGGGCACAACCGGGGGCTGTATATGTAGTACTCCTTTTACAAAAGTCTGGACTTCAGGAACTGAAGCCAATTCTTTCTGGAAGAAAATCGACAGGGCCGAAATTTGAACCTTAATGGACCCTAATTTGAGGCCCATAGATAATCCTGTTTGCAGGAAATGTAGGAATCGACCCAGTTGAAATTCCTCTGTCGGGGCCTTCCTGGCCTCACACCATGCAACATATTTTCTCCAAATGCGGTGATAATGTTGTGCAGTCACCTCCTTCCTGGCTTTGACCAGGGTAGGGATGACCTCTTCCGGAATGCCTTTTTCCCTTAGGATCCGGCTTTCAACCGCCATGCCGTCAAACGCAGCCGCGGTAAGTCTTGGAATAGACGGTCTCTGCTGAAGCAGATCCCTTCTTAGAGGTAGAGGCCACGGATCTTCCGTGAGCAATCTCCTGAAGTTCCGGGTACCAAGTCCTTCTTGGCCAGTCCGGAGCCACTAGTATCGTTCTTACTCCCCTTTGCCGTATAATTCTCAGTACCTTGGGTATGAGAGGCAGAGGAGGGAACACATACACTGACTGGTACACCCATGGTGTTACCAGAGCGTCCACAGCTATTGCCTGAGGGTCTCTTGACCTGGCGCAATACCTGTCCAGTTTTTTGTTGAGGCGGGACGCCATCATGTCCACCATTGGTCTTTCCCAATGGACTACAATCATGTGGTGAACACTGCTGACAGTGCTATCACATGATTTTCCGCCCAGCGAAGAATCCTTGCAGCTTCTGCCATTGCCCTCCTGCTTCTTGTGCCGCCCTGTCTGTTTACGTGGGCGACTGCCGTGATGTTGTCCGACTGGATCAACACCGGCTGACCCTGAAGCAGAGGTTTTGCCAGGCTTAGAGCATTGTAGATTGCTCTTAGTTCCAGTATATTTATGTGAAGAGACGTTTCCAGGCTTGACCACACGCCCTGGAAGTTTCTTCCTTGTGTGACCGCTTCCCAGCCTCTCAGGCTGGCATCCGTGGTCACTAGGACCCAGTTCTGTATGCCGAATCTGCGGCCCTCTAACAGATGAGCACTCTGCAACCACCATAGCAGAGAGACCCTTGTCCTTGTCGACAATTTTATCCGCTGATGCATCTGCAGATGCGATCCGGACCATTTGTCTAGCAGATCCCACTGAAAAATTCGTGCATGGAATATGCCGAATGGAATCGCTTCGTAAGAAGCAACCATTTTTCCCAGGACTCTTGTGCATTGATGCACAGACACTGTCCCTGATTTTAGGAGGTTCCTGACGAGTTCGGATAACTCCCTGGCTTCTCCTCAGAAAGAAATACCTTTTTCTGAACAGTGTCCAGAATCATCCCTAGGAACAGCAGATGTGTCGTCGGGATCAGTTGGGATTTTGGAAAATTCAGAATCCACCCTTGCTGTTGGAGCACTACTTGAGTTAGTGCTACTCCGACCTCCAGCTGTTCTCTGGATCTTGCCCTTATCAGGAGATCGTCCAAGTAAGGGATAATTAATACGCCTTCTCTTCGAAGAAGGATAATCATTTCGGCCATTACCTTGGTAAAGACCCTGGGTGCCGTGGACAATCCAAACGGCAGCGTCTGAAACTGATAATGACAGTTTTGTACCACGAACCTGAGGTACCCTTGGTGTGAAGGGCAAATTGGGACATGAAGGTAAGCATCCTTGATGTCCAAGGACACCATAAAATCCCCTTCTTCCAGATTCGCTATCACTGCTCTGAGTGACTCCATCTTGAACTTGAATCTTTGTATGTACAGGTTCAGAGATTTCAGATTTAGAATAGGTCTTACCGAGCCGTCCGGCTTCGGTACCACAAATAGCGTGGAGTAATACCCCTTTCCCTGTTGTAGAAGGGGTACCTTGATTATCACCTGCTGAGAATACAGCTTGTGAATGGCTTCCAATACCGTCGCCCTGTCTGAGGGAGACGTTGGCAAAGCAGATTTTAGGAACCGGCGAGGGGGAGACTTCTCGAATTCCAACCTGTAACCCTGAGATACTACCTGCAGGATCCAGGGGTCCACCTGCGAGTGAGCCCACTGTGCGCTGAAATTCTTGAGGCGACCCCCCACCGCCCCTGAGTCCGCTTGTAAGGTCCCAGCGTCATGCTGAGGCCTTTGCAGAAGCCGGGGAGGACTTCTGCTCCTGGGAAGGGGCTGCTTGCTGCAGTCTCTTACCCTTTCCTTTGCCTCGGGGCAAATATGAATGTCCTTTTGCTCGCTTGTTCTTATAGGAACGAAAGGACTGCGGCTGAAAAGACTGCGTCTTTTTCTGCTGGGAGGGGACTTGAGGTAAAAAGGTGGACTTCCCGGCTGTTGCCGTGGCTACCAAATCCGATAGACCGACCCCAAATAATTCCTCCCCTTTATACGGCAATACTTCCATATGCCGTTTGGAATCCGCATCGCCTGACCACTGTCGTGTCCATAGACTTCTTCTGGCAGATATGGACATCGCACTTACTCTTGATGCAAGAGTGCAGATATCCCTCTGTGCATCTCGCATATAAAGGAATGCATCCTTTAATTGCTCTATAGTCAATAAAATACTGTCCCTATCCAGGGTATCAATATTTGCAGTCAGGGAATCCGACCAAGCCACCCCAGCACTGCACATCCAGGCTGAGGCGATTGCTGGTCGCAGTATAACACCAGTATGTGTGTATATACTTTTTAGAGTATTTTCCAGCCTCCTATCAGCTGGATCCTTGAGGGCGGCCGTATCAGGAGACGGTAACGCCACTTGTTTGGATAAACGTGTGAGCGCCTTGTCCACCCTAGGGGGTGTTTCCCAGCGCGCCCTAACCTCTGGCGGGAAAGGGTATAACGCCAATAACTTCTTTGAAATTAGCAGTTTTTTATCAGGGGTAACCCACGCTTCATCACACACGTCATTCAATTCCTCTGATTCAGGAAAAACTACAGGTAGTTTTTTCAGACCCCACATAATACCCCTTTTTGTGGTACTTGCAGTATCAGAGATATGCAAAGCCTCCTTCATTGCCGTGATCATATAACGTGTGGCCCTACTGGAAAATACGTTCGTTTCTTCACCGTCGACACTAGATTCGGTGTCTGTCGACCGACTGAGGCAAAGGGCGTTTTACAGCCCCTGACGGTGTTTGAGACGCCTGTACAGGTACTAACTGGTTTGCCGGTCGTCTCATGTCGTCAACCGACTTTTGCAGCGTGCTGACATTATCACGTAATTCCATAAACAAAGCCATCCATTCCGGTGTCGACTCCCTAGGGGGTGACATCACCATTACCGGCAATTGCTCCGCCTCCACACCAACATCGTCCTCATACATGTCGACACACACGTACCGACACACAGCAGACACACAGGGAATGCTCTGATAGAAGACAGGACCCCACTAGCCCTTTGGGGAGACAGAGGGAGAGTTTGCCAGCACACACCAAAGCGCTATAATTATATAGGAACAACCTTATATAAGTGTTGTTTCCTTATAGCTGCTTAAATATATATAATATCGCCAAAAAATGCCCCCCCTCTCTGTTTTTTACCCTGTTTCTGTAGTGCAGTGCAGGGGAGAGCCTGGGAGCCTTCCTAGCAACGGAGCTGTGTAGGAAAATGGCGCTGTGTGCTGAGGATAGGCCCCGCCCCCTATTCCGGCGGGCTCTTCTCCCGGTTTTTCTGAGACCTGGCAGGGGTGAAATACATCCATATAGCCTCATGGACTATATGTGATGTATTCTTTTTAGCCAGAAAGGTATTAACATTGCTGCCCAGGGCGCCCCCCCCAGCGCCCTGCACCCTCAGTGACCGCCGGTGTGAAGTGTGCCTGAGCGCAATGGCGCACAGCTGCAGTGCTGTGCGCTACCTCATGAAGACTGAAAAGCCTTCAGCCGCCGGTTTCTGGACCTCTTCTTACTTCGGCATCTGCAAGGGGGTCGGCGGCGCGGCTCCGGTGACCCATCCAGGATGTACCTGTGATCGTCCCTCTGGAGCTAGTGTCCAGTAGCCTAAGAAGCAAATCCATCCTGCACGCAGGTGAGTTCACTTCTTCTCCCCTAGGTCCCTCGTTGCAGTGAGCCTGTTGCCAGCAGGACTCACTGAAAATAATAAAACTATCAAAACTTTTACTCTAAGCAGCTCTTTATGAGAGCCACCTAGATTGCACCCTGCTTGGACGGGCACAAAAACCTAACTGAGGCTTGGAGGAGGGTCATGGGGGGAGGAGCCAGTACACACCACCTAGTGGTCAAACTTTTAAATGTTGTGCCCTGTCTCCTGCGGAGCCGCTAATCCCCATGGTCCTGACGGAGTCCCCAGCATCCACTAGGACGTCAGAGAAATAGTATAATACTGTTTTTTAATACAATAACAAAAGCACAAACAGTGGCAGCGATGCTAGCCTCTCACCCGGTGAGTGGTCTACTCAGAATAAGCAGACAAATGAGAATAGAAAAGTCCTTGATAAAGATACCGGAAGTATCGAAACGCATTGGCAAGGAGGCTGGAGGCAGTGATCCTGATTCGAACCAGGTGGATTTTGAGCTTGCAGGGACGCCTGGACTTTTCTATTCTCACGCTCATTTGTCCGCTTATTCTGAGGAGACCACTCACCAGGTGAGAGGCTAGCATCGCTGCCACTGTTTGTGCTTTTGTTATTGTATTAAAACAGTATTATACTATTTTGGTATACACAGGGCTGGCCTGCCAACTTAGTTAACACCCAGTTACCAGCTTGTCAAACTGACAGAACGACATAACAGTAATGTCAGTGACTGTGTGCCTCCAACTGGAGCTTGCTCCGTCTGATGCTATCTAGTGGCAGCCATTGTCTAAAACACTTGTATTCCCTTCAGAGGTAAGGAGCAGTGTTCGCTTTTTATTGTATAGGATTAGGGAGGGCATATACACTTACCAGTCGCCCCCCTCGATGTATCATGCTTGATGTCACAAGTGGGCGGGTATTTAAATGCCCACCCATTGGAGAAGTCATTCTCCAGTAGTCCCTGCAGCAAGTGTACAGGAAGTCGGTGGACCGCACTTACACAGAGCCAGATGCGCCGATATATCTGCAGATATATTGGGCATCGTCTGCTGCAGGGCCGATGCGATAGGTATTTGAATTACATCCCTCCTACATGGATGCTTAATATGTGGTTAACTCCTGAAAACGTTAGGGCAGGCATGTCCAAACTGCAGCCCTCCAGCTGTTGAGAAACTACACATCCCAGCATGCCCTGACACTGCTTTAGCATTCTCTGACAGCAAAACTGTGTCAGGGCATGCTGGGATATGTAGTTTCACAACAGCTGGAGGGCCACAGTTTGGACATGCCTGCGTTAGGGAGATGGCTGTTTTTCTGTACCTCAATAGGAGATTCATGTGTTTTGTCTGCCATAACTCACTCAGTGATGACTGGAGGGGGTAAAAAAAAAAAAGGGTCATATCAGTATATAGATGATGGAGTGGAATGTGGGTTGCTTCTGTGCTTGTACTGATGAATGGGTTTTGTCTATGCCTGTACGGTGGGATTTTAGTACTCTGTTTTGTCTGTTCTCTGGGAGAGGAGTGTGCATTGTGCCTGTATGTATAGAGGTGAGTATGTGTTTTGTATTTATGGATTGAGATAAGTGTGTGTTGTGACTATGGCAGAGGAGTGAGAGTTATGTGCATGTTCTTTGGCAGTGTGGAGTGTGCATTGTGTGACTGTTCACACACACGCACACAAATGTAAAATTATGAAGGTGTTCAACATTCATTAAAGGGGCACGTTGAGTGGTATGCTATTTAGTGGGATCCGATGGACCTGTAGGGAGGCACATGGAGAGCTCAAAAGTATAAACTGTGATGGGACCCAGAAACAGAGAATTAGGACCCCAATTTCTCACAGTGAGGGGTCCATGGGACCCACATCTTTTTGCTCAGCGCGATCACAGAACTATTAGCTAAAGTGTTAAATATCTAGTGCTCAAGCACTGAAAGGTCTAGGTTTTTTCTCAAATGATACTGAAAGGTAACATGTTGCACTAAGAGGGTAATTTTAGAAATAACATTAAGGAATCCGAACACCATGATTAAATGCCTCAGAAGTGTTTAGTCTAGTTTTTAAAAGTGATAAATGGTTATAATATTAGAACGTGTATCAGTACTACAACTTCATTTATTGTGGTTTGGTGGCTACCATACAATTCAAGCTTACGAGGGAGTAATATAGTACTCAATACACTGAGTAATCACAATTAAAATAAGAATTTACTCACCGGTAATTCTATTTCTCGTAGTCCGTAGTGGATGCTGGGTACTCCGTAAGGACCATGGGGAATAGACGGGCTCCGCCGGCACTCTTAAAAGAAAGATTAGGTACTATATCTGGTGTGCACTGGCTCCTCCCTCTATGCCCCTCCTCCAGACCTCAGTTAGGGAAACTGTGCCCGGAAGAGCTGACATTACTAGGAAAGGATTTGGAATCCAGGGTAAGACTCATACCAGCCACACCAATCACACCGTACAACTTGTGATAACTATACCCAGTTAACAGTATAAACAACAAATGAGCCTCATTAATAGATGGCTCATAACAAAACCCTTTAGTTAAGCAATAACTATATACACGTATTGCAGAGAGTCCGCACTTGGGACAGGCTCCCAGCATCCACTACGGACTACGAGAAATAGAATTACCGGTGAGTAAATTCTTATTTTCTCTGACGTCCTAGTGGATGCTGGGTACTCCGTAAGGACCATGGGGATTATACCAAAGCTCCCAAACGGGTGGGAGAGTGCGGATGACTCTGCAGCACCGAATGAGCAAACTCAAGGTCCTCCTCAGCCAGGGTATCAAACTTGTAGAATTTTGCAAATGTGTTTGAACCCGACCAAGTAGCAGCTCGGCAAAGTTGTAAAGCCGAGACCCCTCGGGCAGCCGCCCAAGAAGAGCCCACCTTCCTCGTGGAATGGGCTTTTACTGATTTAGGATGCGGCAGTCCAGCCGCAGAATGTGCAAGTTGAATCGTGCTACAGATCCAGCGAGCAATAGTCTGCTTTGAAGCAGGAGCACCCAGCTTGTTGGGTGCATGCAGGATAAATAGCGAGTCAGTTTTTCTGACTCCAGCTGTCCTGGAAACATAGATTTTTAGGGCCCGGACTACGTCCAGCAACTTGGAATCCTCCAAGTCCCGAGTAGCCGCAGGCACCACAATAGGTGGTTCAAATGAAAAGCTGATACCACCTTTGGGAGAAATTGGGGACGAGTCCTCAAGTTTGCCCTGTCCATATGGAAAATCAGATATGGGCTTTTACACGACAAAGCTGCCAATTCTGACACACGCCTGGCCGAAGCCAAGGCCAACAGCATGACCACTTTCCACGTGAGATATTTTAGCTCCACGGTTTTAAGTGGCTCAAACCAATGTGATTTTAGGAAATCCAACACAACATTGAGATCCCAAGGTGCCACTGGAGGCACAAAAGGGGGCTGAATATGCAGCACTCCCTTAACAAACGTCTGAACTTCAGGCAGTGAAGCCAGTTCTTTTTGAAAGAAAATAGACAGGGACGAAATCTGGACTTTTATGGAACCCAATTTTAGGCCCATAGTCACTCCTGACTGTAGGAAGTGCAGAAATCGACCCAGCTGAAATTCCTCCGTTGGGGCCTTCCTGGCCTCACACCAAGCAACATATTTCCGCCATATGCGGTGATAATGTTTTGCTGTCACATCCTTCCTAGCTTTTATCAGCGTAGGAATGACTTCATCTGGAATGCCCTTTTCCTTTAGGATCCGGCGTTCAACCGCCATGCCGTCAAACGCAGCCGCGGTAAGTCTTGGAACAGACCGGGCCCCTGCTGTAGCAGGTCCTGTCTGAGCGGCAGAGGCCATGGGTCCTCCGAGATCATTTCCTGAAGTTTTGGGTACCAAGTTCTTCTTGGCCAATCCGGAACAATGAGTATAGTTCTTACTCCCCTTTTTCTCATTATCCTCAGTACCTTGGGTATGAGAGGAAGAGGAGGGAACACATACACCGACTGGTACACCCACGGTGTCACTAGAGCGTCCACAGCTATCGCCTGAGGGTCCCTTGACCTAGCGCAATATCTTTTTAGCTTTTTGTTGAGGCGGGACGCCATCATGTCCACCTGTGGCCGTTCCCAGCGATTTACAATCAGCTTGAAGACTTCTGGATGAAGTCCCCACTCTCTCGGGTGGAGGTCGTGTCTGCTGAGGAAGTCTGCTTCCCAGTTGTCCACTCCCGGAATGAACACTGCTGACAGTGCTAGCACGTGATTCTCCGCCCATCGAAGAATCCTTGTGGCTTCTGCCATTGCCATCCTGCTTCTTGTGCCGCCCTGTCGATTTACATGGGCGACTGCTGTGATGTTGTCTGACTGAATCAGAACTGGTTGGTTTTGAAGCAGGGGTTCTGCTTGACTCAGGGCGTTGTAAATGGCCCTTAGTTCCAGAATATTTGTGTAGGGAAGTTTCCTGACTCGACCATTGTCCTTGGAAGTTTCTTCCCTGGGTGACTGCCCCCCAACCTCGGAGGCTTGCATCCGTGGTCACCAGGACCCAGTCCTGTATGCCGAATCTGCGGCCTTCGAGCAGATGAGCACTCTGCAGCCACCACAGCAGAGACACCCTGGCCCTCGGGGACAAGGTGATCAACCGATGCATCTGGAGATGCGATCCAGACCACTTGTCTAACAGATCCCACTGAAAGATCCTTGCATGGAACCTGCCGAAAGGGAATTGCTTCGTAAGAAGCTACCATCTTTCCCAGGACTCGCGTGCAGAAATGCACCGACACCTGCTTTGGTTTCAGGAGGTTCCTGACCAGAGATAATTCCTGGGCCTTCTCCTCCGGGAGAAACACCTTCTTCTGTTCTGTGTCCAGAATCATGCCCAAGAACAGCAGACGCGTCGCAGGAATCAGCTGTGACTTTTGGATATTCAGAATCCAGCCGTGCTGATGCAGCACTTCCTGAGATAGTGCTACGCTGACTAGCAACTGCTCTTTGGACCTCGCCTTTATAAAGGAGATCGTCCAAGTACGGGATAATTATGACTCCCTTCTTTCGGAGGAGCATCATCATTTCGGCCATTACCTTGGTAAATACCCGCAGTGCCGTGGACAGACCAAACAGCAACGTCTGGAATTGGTAATGACAATCCTGTACCACAAACCTGAGGTACTCCTGGTGGGGTGGATAAATGGGGACATGCAGGTAAGCATCCTTGATGTCCAAAGACACCATAAAATCCCCCTCTTCCAGGCTTGCAATAACCGCCCTGAGCGATTCCATCTTGAACTTTTTTATATAAATGTTCAAGGATTTCAAATTTAGAATGGGTCTCACTGAACCGTCCGGTTTCGGTACCCCAAACATTGTGGAATAGTAACCCCGTCTCTGTTGAAGGAGGGGTACCTTGATTATCACCTGCTGAAGATACAGCTTGTGAATTGCCGCCAGTACTACCTCCCTTTCTCTGAGAGCAGCAGGCAAGGCTGATTTGAGGTAACGGCGAGGGGGAGTCGCCTCGAACTCCAGCTTGTATCCCCGTGATACTACTTGCAGAACCCAGGGATCCACCTGTGAGCGAACCCACTGGTCGCTGAAGTTCCGGAGACGCGCCCCCACCGCACCTGGCTCCGCCTGTGGAGCCCCAGCGTCATGCGGTGGACTTAGAGGAAGCGGGGGAGGATTTTTGATCCTGGGAACTGGCTGTCTGGTGCAGCTTTTTCCCTCTTCCCTTGCTTCTGGGCAGAAAAGAAGCGCCTTTGACCCGCTTGCCTTTCTGGGGCCGAAAGGACTGTACCTGATAATACTGTGCTTTCTTAGGCTGTGAGGGAACCTGAGGTAAAAATGTCGACTTCCCAGCTGTTGCTGTGGAAACGAGGTCCGAGAGACCATCCCCAAACAATTCCTCACCCTTGTAAGGAAAAAACCTCCATGTGCCTTTTAGAATCCGCATCACCTGTCCACGGCCGAGTCCATAATACTCTCCTGGCAGAAATGGACATTGCATTAATTCTAGATGCCAGCCGGCAAATATCCCTCTGTGCATCTCTCATATATAAGACGACGTCTTTACTATGCTCTATGGTTCGCAAAATCGTATCCCTGTCGAGGGTATCAATATTTTCTGACAGGGTATCGGACCAAGCTGCTGCACCACTACACATCCAAGCTGAAGCAATTGCAGGTCTCAGTATAGTACCTGAGTGTGTATATACAGACTTCAGGATAGCCTCCTGCTTTCTATCCGCAGGCTCCTTTAAGGCGGCCGTATCCTGAGACGGCAGTGCCACCTTTTTTGACAAGCGTGTGAGCGCCTTATCCACCCTCGGGGATGTCTCCCAACGTAACCTGTCCTCTGGCGGGAAAGGGTACGCCATCAGTAACTTTTTAGAAATCACTAGTTTCTTATCGGGGGAAGCCCACGCTTCTTCACACACTTCATTCAACTCATCTGATGGGGGAAAAACCACTGGTTGCTTTTTCTCCCCAAACATAATACCCTTTTTAGTGGTACCTGGGTTAATGTCAGAAATGTGCAACACATTTTTCATTGCCGTAATCATGCAACGGATGGCCCTAGTGGAATGTACATTAGTCTCGTCCTCGTCGACACTGGAGTCAGACTCCGTATCGACATCTGTGTCTGCCATCTCAGGTAGCGGGCGTTTGAGCCCCTGATGGCCTTTGAGACGCCTGGGCAGGCACTGGCTGAGAAGCCGGCTGTCCCACAGCTGTTATGTCATCAAACCTTTTATGCAAGGAGTTGACACTGTCGTGTAAAACCTTCCACATATCCACCCACTCTGGTGTCGACCCCGAAGGGGGTGACATCACACTTATCGGCACCTGCTCCGCCTCCACATAAGCCTCATCAAACATGTCGACACAGCCGTACCGACACACCGCACACACACAGGGAATGCTCTGACTGAGGACAGGACCCCACAAAGTCCTTTGGGGAGACAGAGAGAGTATGCCAGCACACACCACAGCGCTATATAATCAAGGATTTACACTAACACAAAGTGATTTCTCCCTATAGCTGCTTTACATATACAGTTTGCGCCTAAATTTAGTGCCCCCCCCCCCCCCCCTCTCTTTTTTACCCTTTGAGCCTGGAAACTGCAGGGGAGAGCCTGGGGAGCTGTCTTCCAGCGGAGCTGTGAAGAGGAAATGGAGCCAGTGTGCTGAGGGAGATAGCCCCGCCCCCTTCTCGGCGGACTTCTCCCGCTCTTATATTTATATTATGGCGGGGGATTTTTGCACATATATAGTTTTTTAGACTATATTATGTGCTGTTTGCCAATGTAAGGTACTCTAATTGCAGCCCAGGGCGCCCCCCCCCCCCCCCCCCCCCCGGCGCCCGCCCCCCCCCCCCCAGCACCCATCAGTGACCGGAGTATGTGGTGTGCATAGGGAGCAATGGCGCACAGCTGCAGTGCTGTGCGCTACCTTAATGAAGACCGGAGTCTTCAGCCGCCGATTTTCAGGATGTTCTTCTTGCTTCTGGCTCTGCAAGGGGGACAGCGGCGCGGCTCTGGGACCGGACGATCGAGGCTGGGCCTGTGTTCGATCCCTCTGGAGCTAATGGTGTCCAGTAGCCTTAGAAGCCCAAGCTAGCTGCAAGCAGGTAGGTTCGCTTCTCTCCCCTTAGTCCCTCGTAGCAGTGAGTCTGTTGCCAGCAGATCTCACTGAAAATAAAAAACCTAACAAATACTTTCTTTACTAGAAGCTCAGGAGAGCCCCTAGTGTGCAACCAGCTCGGGCCGGGCACAGATTCTAACTGAGGTCTGGAGGAGGGGCATAGAGGGAGGAGCCAGTGCACACCAGATATAGTACCTAATCTTTCTTTTAAGAGTGCCCAGTCTCCAGCGGAGCCCGTCTATTCCCCATGGTCCCATGACGTCATCGCGCACCGCTCAGCAAAAGTCCTCTCCGCGAAGGGAAACTAGATGCTACGCGTCTAGTTCCCTTCACAGGGGACCACAGACGCAGAGCCGGGGGACACAGCGGGCAGCGGAGGGCACAGCAGTGGCGGATCTTGCCATGGCGCCAGCGCCCTCCGGAAGGCGGCGCCCCGGGCAAAAGTCCTGCTTGCCCGTGGCAAGATCCGCTACTGCTTACGGAGTACCCAGCATCCACTAGGACGTCAGAGAAAAGTAACTGACAATTTAACAAGGCATTTTACCATAAGGTAACTCCAAATAGCTGTTCACAAATTACATTATTATGAATTCTTTGCTTAGATTTTGATTGAATTTGTTGTCAGACTGCAGAAAAGTACCATCCATGTTTAGACCTTTCATTATGGCTACACTCAGCCTTCAAAAGCTGGGACTTTAAAACTGATGCAAGTCAGTATAAAACATCCATTAGTTTCACACATACTGTATGAAGATGCATGCCAGCAGTCACATAAGTTGCTTAGTGCTTTTATGGCACACAACACCACCTCACTATCATTTAAATACTGTATAAGGTGCTATATACTCTATATGTACTTTGGGACAACTACCTATAGGTAAACACCTCCTGCAACACATTTCCCTGTTGGCTCCATTACCTCTAGAATTTCATTTAGGGGCAGATGTATCAAGCCTTGGAGAATAGAGAGAGTTGCCCAAAGCAACCAATTAGCTTCTGTCATTTATCTAGCACAGTCTTTGAAATGAGAGATGCTTATTGGTTGCTTTGGGTAACTTCTCAATCTTATTTATTTCCAAGGCTCATAAAAGCAACTGGATATCAGTGAGAGGAGTCAGAAAAAGTGCTTGAGGACTGAGGCCATTCTAGAGATTGTCTGCTAGAAGAGGTGTGAAAGCAGCACCTCCTATCCAGCCAGGTGTCATTCGCCACCTCATTCCAGTCCTGGCAGACTTTCAATTCTGACCACACCCTCCGCAGCACTGACACCCCTCCTGTTCAGCAGAAAAGCCATGGTCATGAACGGTTGACCAATTAACGATTACATTCCTGCAAAGGATTGTAAATTGCACATTCGCCCCATTGGGAGAGAAAGAGAAAAAAAAAAAAAACACAAAAAGTAGATACTGTGCATATTCAAATAGATTACAAGAGAAAATAATGCTATATATTTTCTAAACCTTTACTGACTGGCGGTTTCTATTCTGTACTTTAACAATTTCTTGAATTTACCTAAATATGTACTTGTGATGGGGAACCCTACTCTTAGTTGCTATTTATGAAGCAGTAGGTTATAGTTGAAATACAAACATGGTTTGAAATAAGAAAAACAAGTCAAAGATTGTTCAATCAACTCTATTGTGAGTTATTAATTTATCAGCTTTCTTTAAAATATAAAAAAAAAATCAAGCTATAGAGACTTTTATAAAAAAAAATTATATATATTTCTCTAACGTCCTAGTGGATGCTGGGGACTCCGTAAGGACCATGGGGAATAGACGGGCTCCGCAGGAGACTGGGCACTCTAAGAAAGATTTAGTACTACTGGTGTGCACTGGCTCCTCCCTCTATGCCCCTCCTCCAGACCTCAGTTAGAATCTGTACCCGGAAGGAGCTGGGTGCATTTTAGTGAGCTCTCCTGAGCTTGCTATTAAGAAAGTATTTTAGTTAGGTTTTTTATTTTCAGAGAGCTTCTGCTGGCAACAGACTCTCTGCTACGTGGGACTGAGGGGAGAGAAGCAAACCTACTAACTGTGGCTAGGTTTCGCTTCTTAGGCTACTGGACACCATTAGCTCCAGAGGGATTGAACACAGGAACTTAACCTTGGTCGTCCGTTCCCGGAGCAGCGCCGCCGTCCCCCTCGCAGAGCCAGAAGACAGCGGGTTGAAGCAAGAGGACGTCAAAATCGGCGGCAGAAGACTCCTGTCTTCATATGAGGTAGCGCACAGCACTGCAGCTGTGCGCCATTGCTCCCACACTAACCCACACACTCCGGTCACTGTAGGGTGCAGAACACAGGGGGGGGCGCCCTGGGCAGCAATTGAGTACCTCCTGGCAAAAAGCAGCATATATACAGCTGGGCACTGTAATATGCATGAGCCCCCGCCATTATTTTTACACAAAATCGCGGGACAGAAGCCCGCCGCTGAGGGGGCGGGGCTTCTTCCTCAGCACTCACCAGCGCCATTTTCTCTCCACAGCTGAGAGGAAGCTCCCCAGGCTCTCCCCTGCAGAAGCACGATAGAAAAGGATGAAATAGAGAGGGGTGCCACATAAATTTGGCGTAAAAACAATATATACAGCAGCTACTGGGTTAACACTAAGTTACTGTGTGATTCCTGGGTCATATAGCGCTGGGGTGTGTGCTGGCATACTCTCTCTCTCTCTCTCCAAAGGGCCTTGTGGGGGAACCGTCTTCAAATAGAGCATCCCCTGTGTGTGTGTGTGGTGTGTCGGTACGTGTGTGTCGACATGTCTGAGGTAAAAGGCTCCCCTGAGGAGGAGATAGAGCAAGTGTGTGTGAGAGGGTGTCTCAGTCGACAACGCCGACACCTGTTTGGATATGTGTAAGTGCTAAGGTGAATTTATTGCACAAAAGATTAGAGAACAGACAGGAAATCTACCCATGTCTGTCCCTATGGCGCAGAGACCTTCAGAGTCTCACAATGCTCACTATCCAAAATAATAAACACTGATATCGACACGGAGTTTGACTCCAGTGTCGACTACGATAATGCAAAGTTACAGCCAAAATGGCAGAAAAGTATTCAATATATGATTATTGTAATAAAAGATGATTTGCATATCACTGATGACTCATTTGTCCCTGACACAAGGGTACACATGTTTAAGGGGAAGAAAGCTGAGGTAAATTTCCCTCCTCTCATGAGGAAAAAGAGCGGGAATCTCCAGACAAGAGACTGCAGCTTCCCACAAAGAATTCTTAGGCAGTATCCTTTCCCCACTAGGGCCAGGATGTGATGGGAATCTTCCCTTAGGGTGTCATGTTTGCCCAGAAGGTAGCACTTGCTATTCTCAGGGATCCTGCAGATAGCGTGCACATTCTGGTACACTACTCAGACCGGCGATTGTGTCGGCATGGGTTTATAGCGCTGGGGCGGCGTGGACAGGTACCTTATCAGCTGAAATTGAGACCGTAGTGTGTGTGTGTGTGTGTGTGTGTGTGTGTGTGTGTGTGTGTGTATGTATGTATGTATGTATGTATATATATATATATATATATATATATATATATATATATATATATATATATATATATATATATATAGAGAGAGAGAGAGAGATGTATATATATTAAAGATGCTGTCTTAAGAGATATATATATAATCAAACATGCCCAAAGAGACATGAGTATACTGGGTCCTAGAGTCAAAGCTATGTCGATTTCTGCTTGACGTGTCCTGTAGAATATGCAAAGGACAGATGATGCCAACTTAAGTGGCATATGGAAGGCTGAGGATTGTGTGGAGAAGGGTTCTCGGACCTGGTCTCCACAGCTATAGCTGGTAATTCAGATATTTTGCCTTATATTCCTGCACAGCCTAGGAAAGCACGTCATTATCAAATGCAGCTTTTCGAACAAAGAAACAAGAAAGTCCGAAATGCGTCCTTTCTTGCCAGAGGCGGGGTCAGAGGAAAGAAGCTGCACAACACAGCTAGTTCCCAGGAACAGAAGTCCTCCCCGGCCTCTACAAAAATCCACCGCATGTCGCTGGGGCTCCACAGACGGAGCTAGGCCCGGTGGGGGCACGCTTTCGTAAGTTCTGCAACAAGTGGGTTCACTCCCTGTTAGATCCCTGGGCAATAGATATTGTGTCTCAGGGATACAAGCTGGACTTTGAGAAGATGCCTCCTCCCTGACGGCTTCCCCCCACGAGAGGGAAACAGGGTTAACTGCAATTCACAAATTGTAGCTTCAACAGGTGGTGGTCAAGGTTCCCCTCCTTCGACAAGGAGGGGGTTATTATTCGACCATGTGGTAGTCCTGAAACCAGACTGTTCAGTCAGACCCATATTGAATTTAAAATCCCTGAACATAAACCTGAAAAGGATCAGGATCAAGATGGAATCGCTAAGAGCGGTCGTTACAAGCCTGAAAGGGGGGATTTTATCGTGACTCGGGACATAAAAGGAGGCGTACCTTCATGTCCCCATTTATCCACCTCATCAGGCGTACCTCAGAATTGCGGTACGGGATTGTCATTACCAATTTCAGACGTTGCCGTTTGGTCTCTCCACGGCCCCGAGAATATTCACCAAGGTAATGGAGGAAATGATGGTGATCCTGCGGAAGCAAGGTGTCACTATTATCACGTACTTGGACGATCTCCTCATAAAAGCGAGATCAAGAGAGCAGTGGCTGAACAGCGTATCACTTTCTCTGGAAGTGTAACGGCAACACGGCTGGATTCTATATATTCCAAAGTCGCAGTTGGTTCCTACAGCTCATCTGCCTCTCCTAGGCACGATCCTTGACACAGACCAGAAAAGGGTTTATCTCCCGATAGAGCTCAGGAGCTCGTGACACTGGTCAGGAATCTATTAAAACCAAAACAGGTGTCAGAGCATCACTGCACTCGAGTCCTGGGAAGGATGGTGGCATCATACGAGGCCATTCCTTTCGGCAGGTTCCATGAGAGGACCTTCTAATGGGACTTACTGGACAAAGTGGTCCAGATCACATCTTTAGATGCATCGGTTAATCACACTATCCCCCGGGGCCAGGGTGTCTCTCCGGTGGTGGCTGGAGAGTACTCAACTTCTCGAGGGCCGCAGGTTCGGCATTCAGGACTGGGTCCTGGTGACCACGGATGCAAGCCTCCGAGGGTGGGGAGCAGTCACTCAGGGAAGAAGTTTCCAAGGGCTGTGGTCAAGTCAGGAAACTTGCCTTCACATCAATATCCTGGAACTAAGGGCTATATACAACGCCCTAAGTCAAGCGGAGACCCTGCTTCGCAACCAATCGGTGCTGATCCAATCAGACAACATCACCGCAGTGGCTCATGTAAATCGTCAAGGCGGCACAAGGAGCAGGGTGGCAATGGCAGAAGCCACCAGAATTCTTCGATGGGTGGAGAATCACGTATGAGCACTGTCAGCAGTGTTCATTCCGGGAGTGGACAACTGGGAAGCAGACTTCCTCAGCAGGCACGACCTCCACCCGGGAGAGGGGGGACTTCATCAAGAAGTCTTCGCACAGATTGTAGGTCGGTGGGAACTGCCACAGGTGGACATGATGGCATCCCGCCTCAACAAAAAGCTACAGAGGTATTGCGCCAGGTCAAGAGACTCTCAGGCGATAGCTGTAGACGCACTGGTGACACCGTGGATGTTCCAGTCGGTTTATGTGTTTCCTCCTCTTCCTCTCTTACCCAAGGTGCTGAGAATCATAAGGAAAAGAGGAGTGAGAACAATACTCATTGTTCCGGATTGGCCAAGAAGGACTTGGTATCCAGAGCTGCAAGAAATGCTCACAGAGGACCCATGGCCTCTGCCTCTAGGGCAGGATCTGTTGCAGCAGGGACCTTGTATGTTCCAAGACTTACCGCAGCTGCGTTTGACGGCATGGCGGTTGAATGCCGGATCCTAGTAGAAAAAAAGGATTCCGGATGAGGTTATTCCTACGCTGATAAAGGCTAGGAAGGACGTGACGGCTAAACATTATCACCGTATACGGCGAAAATATGTTGCTGGGTGTGAGGCCAGGAAGGCCTCTGCAGATGAATTCCAGCTGGGCCGTTTCCATCATTTCCTACAGTCGGGAGTGACTTTGGGCCTAGAATTGGGGTCCATTAAGGTCCAGATTTCGGCCCTATCCATTTTCTTTCATAAAAAACTAGCTTCTCTACCTGAAGTTCAGACGTTTGTAAAGGGAGTGCTGCCCCCTTTTGTGCCACCTTGGGATCCTAACGTGGTGTTGAGTTTCCTGAAATCGCACTGGTTTGAGCCGCCTAAGACCGTGGAGTTAAAATATCTCACGTGGAAAGTGGTCATGCTATTGGCCTTAGCTTCGGCTAGGCGTGTGTCAGAATTGGTGGCTTTGTCATGTAAAAGCCCCTATCTGGTTTTCCATATGGACAGGGCAGAATTACGGACTCGTCCGCAATTTCTGCCAAAGGTGGTCTCATCTTTTCATTTGACCCAACCTATTGTGGTGCCTGCGGCTACTCGTGACTTGGAGGATTCCAAGTTACTAGATGTAGTCAGGGCTTTGAAGATTTATGTAGCCAGAACGGCTGGAGTCAGGAAAACTGACTCGCTGTTTATCCTGTATGCATCCAACAAGCTGGGTGCTCCTGCTTCAAAGCAAACTATTGCTCGCTGGATCTGTAACACGATTCAGCAGGCTCATTCTGCGGCTGGCTTGCCGCCTCCAAAATCAGTAAAAGCCCATTCCACAAGGAAGGTGGGCTCTTCTTGGGCGGCTGCCCGAGGGGTCTCGGCATTACAGCTTTGCCGAGCAGCTACTTGGTCGCGTTCAAACACTTGCAAAGTTCTACAAGTTTGATACCCTGGCTGAGGAGGACCTTGTGTTTGCTCATTCGGTGCTGCAGAGTCATCCGCACTCTCCCGCCCGTTTGGGAGCTTTGGTATAATCCCCATGGTCCTTACGGAGTCCCCAGCATCCACTAGGACGTTAGAGAAAATAAGATTTTACTCACCGGTAAATCTATTTCTCGTAGTCCGTAGTGGATGCTGGGCGCCCGTCCCAAGTGCGGACTTCTTCTGCAATACTTGTATATAGTTATTGCTTAAATAAGGGTTATGTTATGGTGGCATCAGGTTTGTCTGATGCTCTGTTGTTGTTCATACTGTTGACTGGGTATGTTATCACAAGTTATACGGTGTGATTGGTGTGGCTGGTATGAGTCTTACCCTGGATTCCAAAATCCTTTCCTTGTAATGTCAGCTCTTCCGGGCACAGTTTCCTTAACTGAGGTCTGGAGGAGGGGCATAGAGGGAGGAGCCAGTGCACACCAGTAGTACTAAATCTTTCTTAGAGTGCCCAGTCTCCTGCGGAGCCCGTCTATTCCCCATGGTCCTTACGGAGTCCCCAGCATCCACTACGGGAAATAGATTTACCGGTAAGTAAAATATATATATATATATATAAATAAATAAAATGTATGTATGTATGTATGTATGTGCTGTCAATATTTGCATGTGGCATTCATATACCTTAAGGGAGAAGTGGTGAAGGATAAAAGAAAAAATAGTTTAGATTTACAAAAGATGTGTTTTATGAAAATTCCATGCCAACATTATACATTAGAGGAAAAATTACAAACCGGATATATTACAAATGTAGCAATAACTTATTTTTCAAACCATGCACAACATGCAATAAAAAAATACACTAGTAGACATACACAAGCTCTTACACTTTCAAACAAGGGATACAGGAAAAATGGGACTAAGAGTATTCTGTGTATTGTCATCAACGTATGGAAATCCTTAATTGTGGCATTCGTAGTATCCTCCATTTCTGTCTGTTGTGATGGTAAATTGTACACACCAAAAAAATAAAAGGAAGGCTGGTGAAGCAGAGGGAGGGCTATATTAGGAATCATTCCAACTTTGTTCAACAATTGCAGATACCCTTTTCTCATATTCACGTTTGTTTTCCTGATAAAGTTGTGCTGCTTGACTGTTCGCAGGGCTATTCGGATTTGGTTCATCAAGAAGTGACTGTAAATAAATAAAGTTTCAGATAAGTGACAGATAAAACTGTTGTACATACACACTTTCAGCAGAACCTTACAACATCAGATGACCCTCCAATTTTCAATATTTTATGGTCTGGATTCCTGCTTGCTTCCATTCTTCTGACAAGGCACTGATTACATCCAGTCCTGCCCTCACAATTAAATCACTCAAGTGGGTAAGCCAATGATTTCCACAAGATCTACAGAATGGTTCTGTATTTGGTTACACACACATACTTGCAAATGGATCTATTCCTATGGATTTCCCCTTTACACATTTTCTAAATTGTCTTAAAAATACAATACATTAAAAAAGAAAATGTATTTTCAGTATACGTGTTAATGAAACATACTGTATGTCTAAGAACAATATGGCTGCCCAACATTTGTAACACCATTGCTTCCCACTCATCATCTGCATTTTTAAACTATATACAGAGGATGACTCCCACAACAATAGGTGAACAATGGGAGGGGGGACGAAGACGGGGCCTCTTCTCCCACCAGTCCAGACAACCACTGAACTTGCTCCAGCTGCTGGGACAGATTGGAAAGTTGTCGTTGTGCGTACCTTTGTTAAATGAAGAAAAAAAAAAAGTTGGGATGGGTGGTGTCAACACTTTTTCAGCTCCTCAAAATCATGGCCGTGTAATGTAATGAACCGGGACTCGCAAACTGAATTAGGGGAAAGTGCTATACATTATTCACTGTTCTCTGGTGTAATGATCACTTTGCTTACGGTATGTGGAACATGGAAGTCAATGCGTATATGGACATATCTTCAAGAGTGAAAGATTTCTGGGAGATGTAATACATTTGAGATGCAGGTAACCACGTTATCAGTAGATTGTCATTCTATTGGCTCAAAGGGAGTGAACAGTGATTACTTTGAACAGCAGGTACACACTTTGAGACAAATATGATCAAAATGCTTCAGTGTAACCCTACCTGACTTCACATCGGAGTAGTCACTGGATGAAAGGGGCCAACGACTTTTTGTATGGCTGATAGGCACTATACTGCATGTTCTGGTACACAGATGTTTGCAGAGTGTTGTGATCATGGGGGTCATTCCGAGTTGTTCGCTCGCAAGCTGCTTTTAGCAGCTTTACACACGCTAAGCCGCCGCCTACTGGGAGTGAATCTTAGCATAGTAAAATTGCGAACGAAAGATTCTCAAAATTGCGAATAGACACTTCTTAGCAGTTTCTGAGTAGCTCCAAACTTACTCGGCATCTGCGATCAGTTCAGTGCTTGTCGTTCCTGGTTTGACGTCACAAACACACCCAGCGTTCGCCCAGACACTCCTCCGTTTCTTCAGCCACTCCCGCGTTTTTCCGCACACACCCATAAAACGGCCTGTTTCCGCCCAGAAACACCCACTTCCTGTCAATCACATTACGATCACCAAAACGAAGAAAATACCTCGTAATGCCGTGAGTAAAATACCTAACTGCGTAGCAAATTTACTTGGCACAGTCGCAGTGCGGACATTGCGCATGCGCACTAAGCGGAAAATCGCTGCGATGCGAAGAAATTTACCGAGCGAACAACTCGGAATGACCACCCATGTACTGTGAATCTTTTTTTTTTTTTTTATTTAATGTTAGTGCAACTTATAATATGAAGTGTATACCCTTCTAAGAAGGCATAATGCCAGTAACTATTATATTTTTCCCTATTCTATATACTTGATGTGGATGGAAAATCAGAGAAATATAATTGATCTATGAAAATGGTTTACCTTAAGGGTGAACTGATTTGAATGTAGGGCCGTTTGTAGAAGTGGGGCCCAGGGCAAAAATTTACTTTTGGCTTCCCACCTCAGACAAAAATGAACATATCATCCTCAGAGCACCTTCATATCCCTTTATATGCTACATCAGAGCTCCCATATGCCCATTTATAGGTCTCATGGCCCCCTTCCGGATTGCAAAAGCTCTCCTGAGGAGACTATGGACTTGGATCATAGGAGGAGACTGTCAGGCTTAGTGATGAGGGTCTGAAGGTGAGGGTGAGAAGGTAGCAGTTGAGTGCTGACAGCAATGCCTGGTTTGGTCCCACCCTAGATGTTGGAATAAAGAAGACCCAGGCTAGTTCTCTGTGCCTAACAACCAGGTACGGGAGCATCAGCACCCACTCAAGCCTTCCACCCCCATCTCACACACAGAGAGAGAGAGAGAGATGGCTTCTCCAATTGGCAGAAGCAGGTGTTATTTACCTGCCCACGATGCTGCTACTGCTGGAGTTTGACACACACTGACTGGAGTGTAATTATAACCAAGCAGGAGACTGCAAGTGCAGTCAGCTAACCCTATTAATTCATACTCCAGCTCCTGTCTGACTGAGAGGCAGATATACTAAGCTTTGGAGAGTGATAAAGTGTAGCAATAAAGTACAATGTATTCAGCTCCTAACTGCCATGTTAGAGGCTATGCTTGAAAAAGGACAGTTTGGTTGGTAGCTTAGCTATAGCCCCGTACACATGAGGGAGATGTATGCTGAGCAATCAAGCACAGACGGCACAGCACAATGTGTGTTGAGGGAGGAGGGCGCTCATTTCACCCAGCGGTGAAATGAGCCCTCTCACTAGATTTGGCATGCATGCAGGCCAAATCTAGAGTCAGCGATATATTGCACCCACGGAGAGATCCATGCTTAATTTCTAAGCAAACTAATCAGATTGCTTAGAATGTAAGCACGGATTTCTCCGTGTGTACCCCCCTTATCTCCACCACTCAGTACATCTGCTCATAAGTGAAGCAGTGGGTTCAAAATGCAAAATACTGGCTAAAAGGGGGCATAAGATGCCCAGGCACAGCCCTACCCCCGCCAGTATAAATACTGTATGAAAAACTCTGAGGTGAAAACGCGCCATTGCGGGGGCAGAGTTTCCTCCTCAGTCAGCCAGCACACTGCTCAGCGCCATTTTCTCTCTCTCCTCAGGCTGCAGAGACAACGCTGGTCCTCCTCCACTTCTGACTACAAGTATCAGGGTGCAAAACAGGGGGGGGGGGGGCGGCACAGCGTTTGCTGCCGGCACACCAAGAGCCTGCATGGGTGAAAGAAATACGTGATAGTATGCATCATATCAATAGGATGTTAGATAAGTCTGAATCTCATGCAGAATGCTGGAGAAAGTCTGTGGAAGATGTGATTTTTCAGGGTTCTGTTCTTCCACACGCAGGCGACCCCTCTGGGTCACATAAGAGACCGTTTGTAAATACTGATACCGACACGGACACCGATTCCTGTGTCGACGATAGTGACTCCAGGGAAATAGATCATGGCGAAAAATATACAATATATGATTGTGGCTATAAGAGAAGTTCTGGAGGTTACAGAAACCACTCCTATACCTCAGGAGAAGGCCTATTTCTATAAAGAAAAGAAATCTAAGGTTACTTTTCCTCCTTCCCACGAGCTAAATACTCTCTTTGAAGGGGTGTGGGTGAATCCTGAAAATAAATTTCGTATTCCCAAGAGGATTCAGATGGCTTATCCTTTCCCTGCAGGGGACAGGAAAAGGTGGGAGTCAACCCCGGTGTTGGACAGTGCACTGTCCAGGTTGACAAAGAAAGTGATTCTCCCTGCACCTGGGACGGCTTCACTAAAGGAGCCGGCAGACCGCAAAATGGAGACTACATTAAAGTTCATTTATGTTGCCAATGGTACGCTGCTCAGGCCCACAATTGCTTGCGTGTGGGTGAGTTGTGCTATTGAAAAATGGTCAGAAAGCTTGTCATCAGAAATTGACACGATTGATAAAGATGAGATACTCCTTAAGTTAGGGAATATCAAAGACGCTGCCGCATACATGCTAGAAGCCATGAAAGATATTGGACTCTTGGGTTCAACAGCCGCTACCATGGCGGTATCGGCTAGGCGGGCGTTGTGTATTCGCCAGTGGAACGCGGATGCAGATTCCAAAAAGAATATGGAGGCTCTCCTGTATAAAGGTGCGGCCTTATTTGGTGATGGACTGGATGAAGTCCACAGCGGCTTCAGGATCCCAGGAGCAGAAGTCAACCCCTACTTATGCCAAGCTACAGCATGACGCTCGGGGGAGGGGGGGGGAGGTCTAAAACTGTTCAGTCAAGGTTGGATTCAATCTGGCCTGGATCCCTGGGTTTTACAAATAGTGTCCCAGGGTACAAGCTGGAGTTTCAAGACGTTCCCCCATACCCATTTTTCAAATCGACCTTGCCAGTTTCTCTTCCAGAAAGAGAGGTAGTAACAGTGTCAATTCAAAAATTATGTCAGGATCAGGTCATAGTCCTGGTACCTTTTTCACAACAAGGGGAGGGGTTTTATTCAAGCCTCTTTGTAGTTCCGAAGCCGGACGACTCGGTCAGACCGATCCTAAACCTAAAAAATCTGAATCTCTACTTGAAACGGTTCAAGTTCAAAATGGAATCACTGAGGGTAGTGATTTCCAGTCTGGAGGAAGGGGACTACATGGTGTCAGCAGACATAAAGGATGCTTACCTGCATGTTCCCATTTATCCGCCCCACCAGGCTTATCTGAGATTTGCGGTTCAGGATTGCCATTACCAATTCCAGACGTTGCCTTTTAGTCTCTTCACGGCGCCGAGGGTATTCACCAAGGTGATGGCGGAGATGATGGTCCTCCTTCGTCAAAAGGAGTCAGTATAATTCCTTATCTGGATGATCTCCTGATAAAGGCGAGATCCAGGGAGCAGTTGTTACAAGACATCACACTCTACCTGTCCATACTCCAACAACACAGTTGGATGATAAAATTTCCAAAGTCACAGTTGGAACCGACGACAAGATTGTCTTTCCTCGGAATGATTCTGGACACAGAGGTTCAGAGAGTTTTTCTTCCGGTGGGAAAGGCTCTGGAAATCCAGAAAATGGTGAAACAGATATTAAAGCCAACAAGTGTGTCGATCCATCAGTGCATTCGATTGTTGGGAAAGATCGTGGCGGCCTACGAGGCCATACAGTTTGGCAGGTTCCATGCCAAAGTATTCTAGTGGGACCTGTTGGACAAGTGGTCGGGTTCCCACCTACACATGCACCGGAAGATAACCCTGTCGTCAAAAGCCAGGATTTTCTCTCCTGTGGTGGCTACACAGTTCTCACCTACTAGAGGGACGCAGGTTCGGGATTCAGGACTGACTCCTGATAACCACGGATGCAAGTCTCCGAGGCTGGGGAGCGGTCACTCAGGGGGAAAGCTTCCAAGGAAAATGGTCAAGTCAGGAAACCTGCCTTCACATAAACGTGCTGGAATTGAGAGCCATTTACCATGGCCTTCAACAAGCGGTACATCTTCTGCAAGATCATCCCGTGCAGATTCAGTCAGACAATGTAACAGCAGGCGCGTACATAAACAGGCAGGGCAGAGCGAAAAGCAGAGCGGTGATGGCAGAGGTGACAAAGATCCTCCTCTGGGCAGAAAGACATGTAAAGGCTCCGCCGGTGATTTTCATTCCGGGAGTAGACAACTGGGAAGCAGGACTTCCTCAGCAGACACGATCTCCATCCAGGAGAGTGGGGCCTCCACCAAGAAGTCTTCGCAGAGGTGACAAGTCTTTGGGGAGTTCCTCAAGTAGACATGATGGCATCTCGTCTCAACAAGAAGCTTCAGAGATATTGTTCCAGGTCGAGAGACCCTCAAGCAATAGCAGTGGATGCGCTGGTGGCCCAGTGGGTGTTCAGGTCGCTGTATGTCTTCCCTCCACTTCCGCTGATCCCAAAAGTTCAAGATAATAAGAAGAACAAGAGTTCGAACAATCTTCATTGCCCCAGACTGGCAAAGGAGGGCTTGGTACCCAGATCTTCAGGAGTTGCTCATAGAGGACCCTCGGCCTCTTCCTCTTCGCGAGGACTTGCTACAGCAGGGGCCGTGCGTGTATCAAGACTTACCGCGGCTATGTTTGACGGCTTGGCTGATGAGCGCCGGATCCTAGCCCGAAAAGGTATTCACAAGGAAGTCATCCCCACTCTTATTCAGGCCAGGAAAGGAGTAACGTCTAAACATTACCACCGTATTTGGAGAAAATATGCGTCTTGGTGTGAATCCAAGAAAGCTCCTGCGGAAGAGTTTCAGTTGGGACGTTTTCTCCATTTTCTACAGGCTGGGGTGGATGCAAGCCTTCGATTGGGGTCGATCTAGGTTTAGATTTCGGACTTGTCAGTTTTTTTCCAAAGACAGTTGGCCTCTCTTCCAGAAGTTCAGACCTTTGTGAAAGGGGTTCTGCACATCCAGCCTCCATTTGTGCCTCCAGTGGCACCATGGGACCTTAATGTGGTGTTGCAGTTCCTTCAATCGGATTGGTTTGAACCTCTACAAGAGATAGAGTTGAAGTTTCTCACTTGGAAAGTGGTGATGCTTTTGGCTTTGGCATCCGCAAGGCGGGTGTCTGAATTGGGGGCCTTGTCTCACAAGAGCCCTTACCTGATCTTCCATGAAGATAGGGCAGAGTTGAGAACTCGCCAACATTTTCTTCCTAAGGTGGTTTCATCTTTCCACATAAACCAACCTAGGCTACTGACACGTTCACTGAATCAAAGTCTCTAGATGTGGTTAGGGCTTTGAAGATTTATGTAGCTAGAACAGTTAGGATACGGAAAACAGAGGCTCTGTTTGTCCTGTATGCTCCCAGCAAAATTGGGTGTCCTGCTTCCAAGCAGACTATTGCGCGCTGGATCAGATGAACGATTCAGCATGCTCATTCTACGGCTGGATTGCAGTTATCTACGTCGGTGAAGGCCCATTCTACTAGGAAGGTGGGCTCATCCTGGGCGGCTGCCCGGGAAGTCTCGGCATTACAACTTTGCCGAGCGGCTACTTAGTCAGGGTCAAACACATTTGCAAAGTTCTACAAGTTTGACGCCTTGGCCGAGGAGGACCTCAAGTTCGGTCAATTGGTTCTGCAGGGTCATCCGCACTCTCCCGCCCGTACTGGAGCTTTGGTATAAACCCCATGGTCATGAAGTGGACCCCAGCATCCTCTAGGACGTATGAGAAAACAGGATTTTAATATCTACCGGTAAATCCTTCTCCTAGTCCGTAGAGGATGCTGGGCGTCCGTCCCAGTGCGTACTTTACCTGCAGTTTTGTTTATTAGAGTTACACATGTTGTGTTTTATTAGTGTTCAGCATGTTGCTGTAATTGGTTCATGCCTGTTGGCGTGTGTTATGTTGAATGCCATGTTGTGCGGCATGGTTGAGGTGTGAGCTGGTGAGGTGTGTGTCTCACCATTAGTATTAAAGTAAATTCTTTCCTCGAAATGTCAGTCTCCCTGGGCACAGTTCCTATAACTGAGGTCTGGAGGAGGGGCAGAGGGAGGAGCCAGTTCACACCCTTTGAAAAGTCTTAAAGTGCCCATGGCTCCTGCGGAACAGTCTATACCCCATGGTCATGAAGTGGACCCCAGGATCCTCTACGGACTAGGAGAAAAGGATTTACCGGTAGGTATTAAAAACCTGTTTTTGCACTACATTTGTGTAACCACATTACAAATAGGGGGAATTTGGGTTTTCATCTGCTACCATAGGAAAAATTATCTGTACTTCACTATTTCACGACTGAGGCTGTTCTGAATATCCTCCCTACCCGTCTTTTTCATTTTTGAGCTCATAGTTTGACTTCAGAAGAATATGAATAATTATCAGATACTAGTGCAATGTAACATCACTCCTTTGTTTATGTCACTTTTTATTGTTTTGGTAAAAACGATTGTAGCCATTACTGGAAAACAGGTTGTGTGTTGTCTTTTACTTTAATTCTGTATATATGATCTATTCAAAACAAGAATCACCCTGTGACGACATGCTTCTCAGCAAACAAAGCAAAGAAACAAGATAGCTAATGTGCATGCTGGTAATAAAATAGTCTGCTAATAGCGTGGTAAACAATGTAGCTCTTGGTTCCTACATATTGATGGTTACTCAAAATAACCAAGGCACTAAGTAAGACCCCTGTGCTCATGTAGGGCTATCCTTAAAACCTGGAGTGGAGAGCTAGGTACACAGTAAGGGAGCATACACACGGGGCGACTTGTGCTGTGTGCTAAGCGATCTTGCCTGCATGTTGTAAAGATCTGAGCAGGTGATGGCAATGCGCAGTCCATCGCTATGGGGTGTACACAGAGATCTGTGCTTCATTTCTAAGCGATCTAGACAGCTTAGAAAATATGCAAAATCCACCCCATGTGTATGCCCCATTAGGGATACATCGTTCAGACATGAATCAGTACAATATATAGTACGCATCGCATAGTGTGTACCTCTGCTAATCAACTCCCATCTGTCAGATGGGACAATGTAATGAACAATGGCATGCATTTAAGTGCATGCTGTAACCATACGTCGTACACTGGATCATGCAGCATGTATAGTGCATGAAACGTATTGTTACATTGCAACTTTCAGTCAGCTGGGACACACTGTGTGCCTTGTGGACTGTGGGGGTAATTCAGAGTTGATCGCGGCAGTAAATTTGTTAGCAGTTGGCCAAAACCATGTGCACTGCAGGGGGGGGCAGATATAGCGTGCAGAGAGTGTTAGATTTGGGTGGGGTGTGTTCAACTTGAAATCTAAATTGCAGTGTAAAAAATAAGATTTTAATACCTACCGGTAAATCCTTTTCTCACAGTCCGTAGAGGATGCTGGGGTCACTTCAAGAACCATGGGGTATAGACGGGATCCGCAGGAGACATGGACACTTTAAGACTTTCAAATGGTGTGACCTGGCTCCTCCCTCTATGCCCCTCCTCCAGACTCCAGTTTGAGAAACTGTGCCCAGGGAGACTGACATTTCGAGGAAAGGATTTATTGTTAAACCACGGTGAGCATCTTACCAGCTCACACCTCAAGCATGCCGCAGAACGTGGCATTCAACAGAACACAAGCCAACGGCATGAAGAATTTTCAGCAATATGCTGACAAAAAACGTAACACAACCTGTGTGTAACCACAACCAATAACTGCAGATACAGTACGCACTGGGACGGGCGCCCAGCATCCTCTACAGACTAAGAGAAAAGGATTTACCGGTAGGTATTAAAAACCTATTTTCTCATGCGTCCTAGAGGATGCTGGGGTCACTTCAAGAACCATGGGGTTATACCAAAGCTCTAGAATGGGCGGGAGAGTGCGGACGACCCTGCAGTACCGAATGACCACACGTGAGGTCAACCTCGGCCAAGGCATTAAGTGTAAAACTTAGCCCAATTGTTTGCTAAATAGCTGCTCGGCAAAGTTGCAATGCCGAGACTTCTCGGTCAACCGCCCTGGACGAGCCCACCGTTCTAGTAGAATGGGCCTTCACCTATTTCGGTAACGGCAATCCTGCCGTAAGAAGAAGAACATGCTGAATCGTACCACAGATCCAGCGCGCAACGGTCTGCTTGGAAGCAGGACACCCAATCTTGCTGGGAGCAAACAGGACAAACAGAGCCTGTGTTCCTAAACGGAGCCGTCCTGGCGACATAAATTTTCGAAACTCTGACCACATGCAGAGACTTCGATTCAACGAAGGCATCCGTAGCCACCGGCACCACAAAAGGTTGGTACATGTGGAAAGTAGAAACCACCTTTGGTAGAAAATGTTGACGAGTTTCCAACTCTGCTCTATCTTCATGGAAGATCAAATAAGGTCTATTGTGAGACCAGACCGCTAACTCAGACACTCGCCTTGCGTATGCCAAGGCCAACCTGATGACCACTTTACAAGTGAGGAATTTCACTCCGTCTTACATAAAGGTTCAAACCAATGTGATTGAATGAACTGCAAGATCCCCTGGTGCCACAGGGGGCACGAAAGGAGGTTGGATGTGCAACTGCCCCTTCACGACAGTCTTAACTTCTGAAAAGTAGTACAATTTATTCTGAAATAAAACCGATAAGGCCGATTTTAATTACTGAAATCTCTGCCGTAGGAGTCTTCTTGGATTCACACCAAGAAACTTATTTTCTCCAAAACCGGTAGTAATGTTTAGACGTTACCCCTTTTCTAATCCAAATAAGTGTGGGAACTACTTCCGTGGGAATACTCTTAAGAACTAATATCTGGCGTTCAACCGCCATGTCGCCAAACATAGCTGCGGTAAGTCCTAATACACGCATGGCCCCTGTCGTAACAGGTCCTTGCGCAAAGAAAAAAGGCCAGGGATCTCCTATGAGCAATTCCTGAGATCTGGATACCAAGCTGTCCTTGGCCAGTCTGGGACCATGAGGCTCGCCCGAATTTCCTTTTTATGAACCCAGAACTTTTGGAAGGAGAGAAAACGTAGGGAATACATACACCGACTGAAAACACCCACGGTGTCACCAGTGCCTTCACTGTTCCTGATTGAGGGTCCCTTGACCTGGAACTCTGAAGCTTCTTGTTGAGACGAGATGCCATTATTCCTACTTGAGGAAATCCCAACGACATGTCACCCCTTCGAACACTACTTGGAGGAGGTCACCCTTCTCCTGGATGGAGGAGGTCTCCCCTCTCCTGGATGGAGATCATCTGCTGAGGAAGTCTGCTTCCCAGTCGTCCACTCCTGGAACGAACATCGCTGACAAAGCACTTGTATGTTTTTCCGCCCAGCGGAAAATCCCTGTGGCTTCTGCCATTGCTGTTCTTTTTGTTGTAAACGGACCTTAACTCTAGACCGTTTATGTGGTGACAAGTTTCCTAACTTGACCATCTTCCTTGGAAATTTTCCCCCTGAGTGACTGCCCCCTCCCCCCGCCTCGGAGACTTGCATCTGTGGTCACCAGGATACAGTGCTGGATACCGAACCTGCGCCCCTCTATGAGGCGAGAACTACGCAGCCACCACAGAAGTGAGATTCTGGTCTTGGAAGACAGGATTATCCTCCGGTGTATGTGTAGGTGGGAACCGGACCACTTGTCCAACAGGTCCCTCTGGAACACCCTGGCATGGAACCTGCCAAATTGAGTGGCCTCGTAGGCCGCAACCATCTTTTCCAGGAACCGAATGTATTGATGAAATGACCGTCTTGCTGATCTCGGAATTTGTTTGAACAGACTCTGGATCTCCAGAGACTTTTCCACTGGAAGAAAAAAAACTCTTTGTAGTTCTGTGTCTAGTATTATCCCCAAAACAGACAACCGCGTCGTTGGAACCAACAGTGATTCCGACAAGTTCAGGAGCTAACCCTGTTTCAGGGAGAGTGCAATGTTTTGCACCAACTGGTTCCTTGAACTCGTCGTTATCAGGGGACAGTCCCAGTACGGGATAACTGTGACTCCTTAATAGCGACGGAGAACCATCATTACCACCATCACCCTTGGAGCCGTGGACAAACCAACGGCAACATCTGAAATTGGTAATGACATCCCTGAATAGCAAACCTAAGGCAAGCCTAATGCGGAGGTTCTTTATGTCTACTGAGACCATGGAAAAAACTTCCAGATTGAATTTCTTTAAGTAGAAAATGAGGGATTTCAGATTTAGGATTGGTTTGATCGAACAGTCTGGTTTCGGGACCACGAAGAGGCTTGAATAAAAACCTTCTCCCTGTTGTGACAGTGGAAAAAATAGGATTTTAGTACCTACCGGTAAATCCTTTTCTCCTAGTCCGTTGAGGATGCTGGGGACTCCAAAAGGACCATGGGGTATAGATGGGATCCGCAGGAGCTTGGGCACACTGAAAAGACTTTGACTGGGTGTGAACTGGCTCCTCCCTCTATGCCCCTCCTCCAGACCTCAGTTATAGAAACTGTGCCCAGGAGAGACTGACATTTCGAGGAAGAGATTTTTGTTTAAACCAAGGGCGAGAAAGCCTACCAGCCCACACCACAAACATACCGTACAACCGGAGTATCAGGAAACCAGATAACAGTATGAATTAACAACAGCAACAAGCTGAATACAACTAATACACAACCCGCGTGTAAAATTTAACCAGCAATAATACACTGCAAGTAACAGTCCGCACTGGGAAGGGCGCCCAGCATCCTCTACGGACTAGGAGAAAAGGATTTACCGGCCGGTACTAAAATCCTATTATCTCTTACGTCCTAGAGGATGCTGGGGACTACAAAAGGACCATGGGGTCTATACCAAAGCTCCAGAACGGGCGGGAGAGTGCGGACGACTCTGCAGCACCGACTGAGCAAACGTAAGGTCCTCATCAGCCAGGGTATCAAACTTGTAAAACTTAGTAAAAGTGTTTGAACCTGACCAAGTAGCAGCTCGGCAAAGCTGAAGTGCCGAGACCCCTCGGGAAGCCGCCCAAGACGAGCCCACTTTTCTGGTAGAATGGGCCTTTACTGACTTCGGCAACGGTAGTCCAGCCGAAGAATGAGCTTGCTGAATCGTACTACAAATCCAGCGTGCAATAGTCTGCTTAGAAGCAGGATTTCCAATCTTGTTGGAAGCATACAGGACAAAGAGAGCCTCAGTTTTCCTGGCAAGAGCCGTTCTGGCGATGTAAATCTTCAAAGCTCTTACAACATCAAGAGACTTTGGAACTGCCACAGCATCCGTAGCCACAGGTACCACAATCAGTTGGTTAATGTGAAAGGAAGAAACCACCTTCGGCAGAAATTGTTGACGAGTCCTCAATTCCGCTCTATCTGAATGGAAGATCAAATATGGACTCTTGTGAGATAAGGCCGCCAACTCTGACACTCGCCTGGCAGACGCCAGAGCCAAAAGCATGACTACCTTCCAAGTGAGAAACTTTAACTCAACCTTACGCAAAGGCTCAAACCAGGGAGACATAAGAAACTGCAAGACCACATCAAGATCCCACGGCGCCACAGGCGGTACAAATGGAGGATGGATATGCAGCACTCCCTGAGGTTCAGACTTTTGTGAAGGAAGGGCAGCCAATTCTTTTTGAAAGAAAATAGATAAAGCCGAAATCTGCACTTTGATGGAACCCAATTTCAGGCCTGCATCGACGCCTGCCTGCAAAAAATGGAGAAACCGACCCAAGTGAAATTCCTCCGCAGGAGCAGTTTTGGTCTCACACCACGAAACATACTTTCTCCAAATACGGTGATAATGTTTCGCCGTAACCTCCTTCCTCGCCTTAAGGAGAGTGGGGATGACCTCCCCAGGAATACCTTTTCGAGCTAAAATTTGGCGCTCAACTTCCATGCCATCAAACGCAGCCGCGGTAAGTCCGGAAATACGCATGGAGCCTGCAGTAACAGGTCCTGTCAGAGGGAGCGGCCAAGGATCTTCCACCAATAATTCCTGAAGATCCAGATACCAGGCCCTGCGCGGCCAATCTGGAACTACGAGAATCGCCTGAACCTTTGCTCATCGTACGATTCCCAGCACCTTTGGAATGAGAGGAAGTGGAGGGACCACATATACCGACTGAAACACCCACGGAGTCACCAGGGCGTCCACTGCACTGGCTTGAGGGTCCCTTGACCTGGAACAATACCTCGGAAGCTTCTTGTTGAGGCGAGACGCCATCATGTTCATCAGAGGAATTCCCCAACGCTTCGTCACTTCTGCAAATACCTCCTGGTGAAGAGCCCACTCTCCCGGATGGACATAGTGTCTGCTGAGGAAGTCTGCTTCCCAGTTGTCCACCCCCGGGAGGAAGACTGCTGACAGACCGCTCACGTGCTGTTCCGCCCAGCGAAGGATTCTTGTGGCCTCCACCATAGCCGCCCTGCTTCTTGTGCCGCCTTGACTGTTTACATGCGCTACCGCTGTTATGTTGTCCGACTGGATCAGGACAGGTCGACCTTGAAGAAGGCTCTTTGCTTGTAGCAGGCCGTTGTAAATGGCTCTTAACTCGAGGACATTTATGTGGAGACAAGATTCCTGGTTTGACCATTTCCCCTGGAAATTTCTTCCTTGGGTGACTGCGCCCCAGCCTCGGAGACTTGCATCTGTTGTCAGTAGGACCCAGTCCTGCATTCCGAATCGGTGCCCTCCTAGAAGGTGAGAGCTTTGTAACCACCACAGGAGAGAAATCCTGGCCCTGGAAGATAGACTTATTTTCCGGTGCATGTGCAGGTGAGACCCGGACCATTTGCTCAGCAGATCCCACTGAAACACCCGGGCATGAAACCTGCCAAACGGAATGGCTTCGTAAGTCGCAACCATTTTCCCCAGAACTCTGGTACACTGATGAATCGACACACTTGTCGGCCTCAAAAGCTCCCTGACCATTATCTGTAGTTCCAGAGCTTTGTCTTCCGGAAGAAACACTCTGTAACTCCGTATCCAGAATCATGCCCACAAAGGGCAGCCGAGTGGTCGGAGTCAACTGAGACTTTGGTAAATTTAGAACCCAACCGTGTTGTCGCAGAACCGACAGAGACAATTCCACATTTCTTAAAAATTTTTCCTTGAACCTCGCCTTTAACAGGAGATCGTCCAAGTACGGGATAATTGTAACCCCTTCTTTGCGAAGGAGAACCATCATTTCCGCCATGACTTTGGTGAAAATCCTCGGGGCCGTGGAAAGCCCAAACGGCAACGTCTGAAATTGGTAGTGACAATCCTGTATCGCAAACCTGAGGAAAGCTTGATGCAGAGGATATCTCGGGACGTGTAAGTAGGCATCCTTTATATCGACTGACGCCATAAAATCCCCCCCTTCTAAGCTGGAGATCACAGCTCGAAGTGATTCCATCTTGAACTTGAAAACTTTCAAGTAAGGATTGAGGGATTTTAGGTTCAGAATTGGTCTGACCGAACCGTCCGGCTTCGGTACAACAAAGAGGCTCGAGTAGAACCCCTCCCCCCGTTGGGACAGGGGAACGGGAACAATGACCCTCTGCTGACATAACTTTTGTATTGCTGCCTTCACGACCTCCCTGTCCGGAAGAGACATTGGCAAGGCCGAAATGAAAAAGTGGTAAGGGGGCATCTCCTGAAACTCCAACCTGTATCCCTGAGACACTATTTCAAGGACCCAAAAATCCAGGCCAGAGTGAACCCAGACCTGACTGAAGATCCGCAGACGGCCCCCCACCGGTCCGGCCTCCCCCAGGGGAGCCCCAGCGTCATGCGGTGGACTTGGTAGAGGTGGGGGAGGACTTTTGGTCCAGAGCGCCTGATACTGCAGGCGACTTTCTTCCCCGTCCTCTACCCTTTGAAGCGAGGAAGGACGAGCCTTTTCCTCGCTTGTATTTATTTGGACGAAAGGACTGCATCTGCTGATGGGGTGCCTTTTTCTGCTGCGTGGGAACATAAGGAAGAAAAGATGACTTACCCGCAGTCGCGTTAGACACCAGGTCAGTCAAGCCGTCACCAAACAAGACACTACCTTTGAAGGGGAGAGCTTCCATAGCTTTCTTGGAGTCGGCATCAGCATTCCATTGATGGATCCACAGCGCCCTCCTGGCCAAGACCGCCATGGCATTGGCTCTTGATCCCAAGAGACTAACATCCCTCGCCGCATCCTTCAGGTAATCTGCAGCGTCCTTGATATAACCAAGAGTCAAAAGAACATTATCTTTATCAAGGGTATCCATATCAGAAGCTAAATTATCAGCCCATTTAGCAATAGCACTATTCACCCATACCGACGCCACAGCAGGTCTGAGCAATGCACCCGTATTAGCGAAAATGGCCTTCAGAGACGTCTCCAGCTTGCGATCCGCCGGATCTTTGAGAGCTGCCATGTCAGGGGACGGAAGTGCTACCTTCTTAGACAAACGGGATAGAGCCTTGTCGACATTTGGAGACGGCTCCCATTTTTCTCTGACGTCCTAGTGGATGCTGGGAACTCCGTAAGGACCATGGGGAATAGCGGCTCCGCAGGAGACTGGGCACAAAAGTAAAAGCTTTAGGACTACCTGGTGTGCACTGGCTCCTCCCCCTATGACCCTCCTCCAAGCCTCATGTAGATTTTTGTGCCCGAACGAGAAGGGTGCACACTAGGGGCTCTCCTGAGCTGCTTAGTGAAAAAGTTTAAGTTAGGTTTTTTATTTTCAGTGAGTCCTGCTGGCAATAGGCTCACTGCATCGAGGGACTAAGGGGAGAAGAAGCGAACTCACCTGCGTGCAGAGTGGATTGGGCTTCTTAGGCTACTGGACATTAGCTCCAGAGGGACCGATCACAGGCCCAGCCATGGATGGGTCCCAGAGCCGCGCCGCCGGCCCCCTTACAGAGCCAGAAGACAGAAGAGGTCCGGAAAATCGGCGGCAGAAGACGTCCTGTCTTCAACAAGGTAGCGCACAGCACTGCAGCTGTGCGCCATTGCTCTCAGCACACTTCACACTCCGGTCACTGAGGGTGCAGGGCGCTGGGGGGGGGGCGCCCTGAGACGCAATAAAAACACCTTGGATGGCAAAAAATGCATCACATATAGCTCCTGGGCTATATGGATGAATTTAACCCCTGCCAGAATACACAGAAAAACGGGAGATAAGGCCGCCGAGAAGGGGGCGGAGCCTATCTCCTCAGCACACTGGCGCCATTTTCCCTCACAGCTCCGTTGGAGGGAAGCTCCCTGGCTCTCCCCTGCAGTCACTACACTACAGAAAGGGTTAAAAAAGAGAGGGGGGCACTAATTACGCGCAGTATTAAAAATACAGCAGCTATAAGGGGAAAAACACTTATATAAGGTTATCCCTGTATATATATAGCGCTCTGGTGTGTGCTGGCAAATTCTCCCTCTGTCTCCCCAAAGGGCTAGTGGGGTCCTGTCCTCTATCAGAGCATTCCCTGTGTGTGTGCTGTGTGTCGGTACGTTGTGTCGACATGTATGAGGAGAAAAATGATGTGGAGACGGAGCAGATTGCCTGTAATAGTGATGTCACCCCCTAGGGGGTCGACACCTGAGTGGATGAACTGTTGGAAGGAATTACGTGACAGTGTCAGCTCTGTATAAAAGACAGTGGTTGACATGAGACAGCCGGCTACTCAGCTTGTGCCTGTCCAGACGTCTCATAGGCCGTCAGGGGCTCTAAAGCGCCCGTTACCTCAGATGGCAGATATAGACGCCGACACGGATACTGACTCCAGTGTCGACGGTGAAGAGACAAATGTGACTTCCAGTAGGGCCACACGTTACATGATTGAGGCAATGAAAAATGTTTTACACATTTCTGATAATACGAGTACCACCAAAAAGGGGTATTATGTTCGGTGAGGAAAAACTACCTGTAGGTTTCCTGAATCTGAGAAATTAAATGAGGTGTGTGATGATGCGTGGGTTTCCCCCGATAACAACTGATAATTTCTAAAATGTTATTGGCATTATATCCTTTCCCGCCGTTGGGAAACACCCCCTAGGGTGGATAAAGCGCTCACACGCTTTTAAGAACAAGGGCTCTATCCTCTCCTGAGATGGCCACCCTTAAGGATCCTGCTGATAGAAAGCAGGAGGGTATCCTAAAATGTATTTACACACATACTGGTGTTATACTGCGACCAGCAATCGCCTCAGCCTGGATGTGCAGTGCTGGGTTGGCGTGGTCGGATTCCCTGACTGAAAATATTGATACCCTAGATAGGGACAGTATATTATTGCCTATAGAGCATTTAAAAGATGCATTTCTATATATGCGTAATGCACAGCGGAATATTTGCCGACTGGCATCAAGTCTAAGTGCGTTGTCCATTTCTGCCAGTAGAGGGTTATGGACACGACAGTGGTCAGGTGATGCGGATTCCAAACGGCATTTGGAAGTATTACCTTATTAAAGGGAGGAGTTATTTGGGGTCGGTCTTTCAGACCTGGTGGCCACGGCAACAGCTGGGAAATCCACGTTTGTACCCCAGGTCGCCTCTCAACATAAGAAGACGCCGTATTATCAGGCGCAGTCCTTTCGTGGGCAAGCGGGCAAAAGGTTCCTCTTTTCTGCCCCGTGACAGAGGGAGAGGAAAATAGGCTGCAGAAATCAGCCAGTTCCCAGGAACAGAAGCCCTCTCCCGCCTCTGCCAAGCCCTCAGTATGACGCTGGGGCTTTACAAGCAGAATCAGGCACGGTGGGGGCCCGTCTCAATGAATTTTCAGCGCGCAATGGGCTCACTCGCAAGTAGACCCCTGGATCCTTCAGGTGATATCTCAGGGGTACAAATTGGAATTCGAGACGTCTCCCCCTCGCCGTTTTCCTAAAGTCGGCTTTACAGACGTCTCCCTCGGACAGGGAGGCAGTTTTGGAAGCCATTCACAAGCTGTATTCCCAGCAGGTGATAATCAAGGTACCCCTCCTGCAACAGGGAACGGGGTATTATTCCACACTGTTGTGGTACCGAAGCCGGACGGCTCGGTGAGACCGATTCTAAATCTAAAATCTTTGAACACTTACATACGGAGGTTCAAATTCAAGTTGGAGTCACTCAGAGCAGTGATTGCGAACCTGGAAGAAGGGGACTACATGATGTCTCGGGACATCAAGGATGCTTACCTTCATGTCCCAATTTACCCTTCTCACCAAGGGTAACCTCAGGTTTGTGGTACAGAACTGTCACTATCAGTTTCAGACGCTGCCGTTTGGATGGTCCACGGCACCCCGGGTCTTTACCAAGGTAACGGCCAAAATGATGATACTCCTTCGAAGGAAGGGAGTTTTAGTTATCCCTTACTTGGACGATCTCCTGATAAGGGTAAGATCCAGAGAACAGTTGGAGGTCGGTGTAGCACTATCTCAGGTAGTGTTGCGGCAGCACGGTTGGATTCTCAATATTCCAAAATCGCAGCTGGTTCTGACGACTCGTCTTCTGTTCCTAGGGATGATCCTGGACACAGTCCAGAAAAAGGTGTTTCTCCCGGAGGAGAAAGCCAGGGAGTTATCCGAGCTAGTTAGGAACCTCCTAAAACCGAGCCAAGTCTCAGTGCATCAATGCACAAGGGTTCTGGGAAAAATGGTGGCTTCCTACGAAGCAATCCCATTCGGCAGATTCCACGCAAGAACTTTCCAGTGGGATCTGCTGGACAAATGGTCCGGGTCGCATCTTCAGATGCATCAGCGGATAACCCTGTCACCAAGGACAAGGGTGTCCCTCCTGTGGTGGTTGCAGAGTGCTCATCTTCTAGAGGGCCGCAGATTCGGCATTCAGGACTGGGTCCTGGTGACCACGGATGCCAGCCTGCGAGGCTGGGGAGCAGTCACACAGGGAAGGAATTTCCAGGGCTTATGGTCAAGCCTGGAGACATCACTTCACATAAATATCCTGAAGCTAAGTGCCATTTACAATGCTCTAAGCTTAGCAAGACCTCTGCTTCAAGGTCAGCCGGTGTTGATCCAGTCGGACAACATCACGGCAGTCACCCAGGGTGGCACAAGAAGCAGGAGGGCAATGGCAGAAGCTGCAAGGATTCTTCGCTGGGCGGAAAATCATGTGATAGCACTGTCAGCAGTGTTCATTCCGGGAATGGACAACTGGGAAGCAGACTTCCTCAGCAGATCAGGCAATAGCTGTAGACGCTCTGGTAACACCGTGGGTGTACTGGTCAGTGTATGTGTTCCATCCTCTGCCTCTCATACACAAGGTACTGAGAATTATAAGATGGAGAGGAGTAAGCACTATATTTGTGACTCCGGATTGGCCAAGAAGACTTGGTAACCGGAACTTCAAGAGATGCTCACGGAGGATCCGTGGCCTCTACCTCTAAGAAGGGACCTGCTCCAGCAAGGACCCTGTCTGTTCCAAGACTTACCGCGGCTGCGTTTGACGGCATGGCGGTTGAACGCCGGATCCTGAAGGAAAAAGGCATTCCGGATGAAGTCATCCCTATCCTGATCAAAGCCAGGAAGGATGTAACCGCAAAACATTATCACCGCATTTGGCGAAAATATGTTGCGTGGTGCGAGGCCAGTAAGGCCGACGGAGGAATTTCAACTGGGTCGATTCCTACATTTCCTGCAAACAGGAGTGTCTATGGGCCTGAAATTGGGGTCCATTAAGGTTCAAATTTCGGCCCTGTCAATTTTCTTCCAAAAAGAACTAGCTTCAGTCCCTGAAGTTCAGACGTTTGTAAAAGGGGTACAGTATATACAGCCTCCTTTTGTGCCTCCAGTGGCACCTTGGGATCTCAATGTAGTTTTTGGGTTCCAAAAGTCACATTGGTTTGAACCACTTAAATCTGTGGAGTTAAAATATCTCACATGGAAGGTGGTCATGCTGTTGGCCCTGGCCTGGGCCAGGCGCGTGTCAGAATTGGCGGCTTTATCCTGTAAAAGCCCTTATCTGATTTTCCATGCGGACAGGGCGGAATTGAGGACTCGTCCTCAGTTTCTCCCTAAGGTGGTTTCAGCGTTTCACCTGAACCAACCTATGGTGGTGCCTGCGGCTACTAGGGACTTGGAGGACTCCAAGTTGCTAGACGTTGTCAGGGCCCTGAAAATATATGTTTCCAGGACGGCTGGAGTCAGAAAATCTGACTCGCTGTTTATCCTGTATGCACCCAACAAGCTGGGTGCTCCTGCTTCTAAGCAGACTATTGCTCGTTGGATTTGTAGTACAATTCAGCTTGCACATTCTGTGGCAGGCCTGCCACAGCCAAAAATCTGTAAATGCCCACTCCACAAGGGAGGTGGGCTCATCTTGGGCGGCTGCCCGAGGGGTCTCGGCTTTATAACCTTGCCGAGCAGCTACTTGGTCAGGAGCAAATACGTTTGTAAAATTCTACAAATTTGACACCCTGGCTGAGGAGGACCTGGAGTTCTCTCATTTGGTGCTGCAGAGTCATCCGCACTCTCCCGCCCGTTTGGGAGCTTTGGTATAATCCCCATGGTCCTTACGGAGTTCCCAGCATCCACTAGGACGTCAGAGAAAATAAGAATTTACTTACCGATAATTCTATTTCTCGTAGTCCGTAGTGGATGCTGGGCGCCCATCCCAAGTGCGGATTGTCTGCAATACTTGTACATAGTTATTGTTAACTAAATCGGGTTATTATTGTTGTGAGCCATCTTTTCAGAGGCTCCTCTGTTATCATGCTGTTAACTGGGTTCAGATCACAGGTTGTACGATGTGATTGGTGTGGCTGGTATGAGTCTTACCCGGGATTCAATATCCTTCCTTATTGTGTACGCTCGTCCGGGCACAGTATCCTAACTGAGGCTTGGAGGAGGGTCATAGGGGGAGGAGCCAGTGCACACCAGGTAGTCCTAAAGCTTTTACTTTTGTGCCCAGTCTCCTGCGGAGCCGCTATTTCCCATGGTCCTTACGGAGTTCCCAGCATCCACTACGGACTACGAGAAATAGAATTATCGGTAAGTAAATTCTTATTTTCCCTGTCATCAGAGGGGAAAGGATACGCCATGAAAATTCTCTTGGGAATCTGCCACCTCTTATCCGGCGACTCCCAAGCCTTTTCAGAAAGAGTATTCATTTCATGAGAGGGGGGAAACTTCACCTCAGGTTTTTTCCCTTTAAACAAACAAATCCTTGTTTCCTGCACCGCAGGTTCGTCAGAGATACGTAAAACATCTTTAATAGCCACAATCATGTACTGAATACTCTTAACTAGCCTCAGTGAAGTCGACATCGGAATCCGTGTCGGTATCCGTATCTACCATCTGTGTAAACGAACGCTTTTGCGACCCTGACGGGGCCTGCACCTGAGACAAAGCATCCTCCATGGATTTTCTCCACATTTGTGTTTGAGACTCCGATTTATCCAATCGTTTAGACAATGAGGCCATATTTGTATTAAGAGTACTTAACATTGTAAGCAAATCAGGTGTCGGCTGTGCAGACAGAGCCATCTCCAGACCAGTATCTGCGCCCCCAGCAACCTCCTCCGAGGAGTAACACTCAGCTTCAGACCTGCTGACACGTAGTACCGACACACACACACTGCCTCAGCTAGGGGACAGACCCATAAGGAAGCCCGGATAGGGAAAACACAGAGGGAGTATGCCAGCTCACACCCCAGCGCCCATATATCCCACCACACGATATATGTGGAAAGTGCTGCTGTTACTACAATATATATATATATATATATATATATATATATATATATATATATATATATTGTAGTAACAAATATCTTGGAGCTTGGAGGTCCCGGGCCAGAGTCTCATGCAGCGGCTGTGGATGAGAGGAAATGGCGCTGGTGAGCTGTGCGGCTAAGCCCCGCCCCTTCCCGGCACGCTTCAGACCCGCTAAAATTTGAAATTGAAATGCTGGCGGGGGTACGGAAAACGTTGGCCAGGCACCAAAAATGCCTTCTGCCATGTGTGTGGGAGCATGGAGCGCAGCGCTACCGCTGCGCTGCTACCTCGTTACTGAAGTCTTCTGCCGTCTGATGTCTTCGGTTCTTCACATACCCGGCTTCTTTCTTCTGGCTTCTGTGAGGGGGTGACGGCGCGGCTACGGGAACAAGCAGCTAGGCGAACCAAGTGATCGAACCCTCTGGAGCTAATGGTGTCCAGTAGCCTAAGAAGCAGAGCCCTTAACTAAGCAGAAGTAGGTCTGACTTCTCTCCCCTCAGTCCTGCAGGGAGCCTGTAGCCAGCAGGTCTCCCTGAAAATAAAAAACCTAACAAAATCTTTTCTAGAGAAACTCAGGAGAGCTACCCTAGTGAGTGTCCAGTTACTCCTGGGTACAAAGTCTAACTGAGGTCTGGAGGCGGGGCATAGAGGGAGGAGCCAGTTCACACCCAGTCAAAGTCTTTTCAGTGTGCCCAAGCTCCTGCGGATCCCGTCTATACCCCATGGTCCTTTTGGAGTCCCCAGCATCCTCTAGGACGTAAGAGAAACAGGTCAATGACCTGATCCTGATACAACCTTTGTCTTGTGTCGCATACTACCTCCCCGTCCGGAGGAGAATCGGTAATTTGAAAAATCGGTGAGGGAAAACGTATGGAAACTCCAGTACGTACCCTTGGGACACTATTCGTAAAACCCACGGGTCCAGGTCCGTTCCAGGACCGACTGAAGAGTTTTTAGACGTGGCCCCACCGGTGTGGACTCCCGCAAGAGAGTCCCAGCGTCATGCGGTGGATGTGGCAGAACAGAAGATGTCTGCTCCTGTGATCTTGAAGAAGTTTCGGACCTCTTCCCTTTTCTCCTTCCTCTACCTGCAAAGAAAGGGGAATCAGTATCTATTGGGCCGAAATGACTGCATCCGACAATGATGCTTCAACATCCACTGTGAGGGAACACAGGGCAAGAAGGTAGACTTACCAGCGGCAGCTGTCGAGATCAAATCAACTAGGCCGCCACCAAACCAGGCTTCACCTTCATAGGGCCGAGACTCCATTTCTTCTCGGAGTCCGCATCAGCATTGCATTGGTGAATCCACAAGGCTCTCCTAACCGAGACCGCCATGGAATTGGCCTGAGACCCCAATAGTCCTATATCCCTTGCAGTTGCACTAAAGTATGCTGCAGTATTTGATATGACCCAACGTAAGGAGTATCCCATCTCTCTCCAGGGTATCTATATCGGATGACAAGGCACCCGACCATTTCTGAATACTACTACTCCCCCATGCGCATGTAATGGCAGGTCTAACTAACGTACGCATGAACACACAACTAGAAAATGACGTATTTCCTGCATACGATCCGCTGGATTTGTGACAGGGCTCCATGCAGAACAGGGGGTGACTCCCACTTTATTCTGTCCGCGGCGGGAAAAGAATAAACAATCAGAATCCTCATGAGGATTTGAAACCATCTTGTCAGGGCTGACCCAGACTTTCACACAAAGAGCTCTCTGCACATGAGAAGGAGGAACGATACCTCAGCTTTCATTCTAACTTTATTATATTATAATATATAAATATATATATAAATATATATATAAATAAATATATATATATAATAAGAATTTACTCACCGGTAATTCTATTTCTCGTAGTCCGTAGTGGATGCTGGGAACTCCGTAAGGACCATGGGGATAGCGGGCTCCGAAGGAGGCTGGGCACTCTAGAAAGATCTTAGACTACCTGGTGTGCACTGGCTCCTCCCACCATGACCCTCCTCCAAGCCTCAGTTAGGTACCGTGCCCGGACGAGCGTACACAATAAGGAAGGATTTTGAATCCCGGGTAAGACTCATACCAGCCACACCAATCACACCGTACAACTCGTGATATGAAACACAGTTAACAGTATGAAACAATAGAGCCTCTCAACAGATGGCTCAACAATAACCCGATTTAGTTAACCATAACTATGTACAAGTATTGCAGATAAACCGCACTTGGGATGGGCGCCCAGCATCCACTACGGACTACGAGAAATAGAATTACCGGTGAGTAAATTCTTATTTTCTCTAACGTCCTAGTGGATGCTGGGAACTCCGTAAGGACCATGGGGATTATACCAAAGCTCCCAAACGGGCGGGAGAGTGCGGATGACTCTGCAGCACTGAATGAGAGAACTCCAGGTCCTCCTCAGCCAGGGTATCAAATTTGTAGAATTTTTGCAAACGTGTTTGCCCCTGACCAAGTAGCTGCTCGGCAAAGTTGTAAAGCCGAGACCTCTCGGGCAGCCGCCCAAGATGAGCCCACCTTCCTTGTGGAATGGGCATTGACAGATTTTGGCTGTGGCAGGCCTGCCACAGTATGTGCAAGCTGAATTGTACTACAAATCCAACGAGCAATAGTCTGCTTAGAAGCAGGAGCACCCAGCTTGTTAGGTGCATATAGGATAAACAGCGAGTCAGATTTTCTGACTCTAGCCGTTCTGGAAACATATATTTTCAGTGCCCTGACAACGTCTAGCAACTTGGAGTCCTCCAAGTCCCTAGTAGCCTAGGCACCACAATAGGCTGGTTCAGGTGAAACGCTGACACCACCTTTGGGAGAAACTGGGGACGAGTCCTCAATTCTGCCCTATCCATATGGAAAATCAAATAAGGGCTTTTACAAGACAAAGCCGCCAACTTTGATACTCGCCTGGCAGAAGCCAAGGCCAATAACATAACCACCTTCCACGTGAGATATTTCAGATCCACGGTTTTTAGTGGTTCAAACCAATGTGATTTTAAGAAACTCAACACCACGTTGAGATCCCAAGGTGCCACAGGAGGCACAAACGGGGGCTGACTCTGCAGCACTCCTTTTATAAATGTCTGAACTTCAGGTACTGAAGCTAGTTCTTTTTGAAAGAAAATCGACAGAGCCGAGATCTGTACCTTAATGGAACCCAATTTAAGGCCCATAGTCACTCCTGCTTGCAGGAAATGCAGAAATCGACCTAGTTGAAATTCCTCTGTTGGGGCCCTTTCGGCCTCACACCATGCAACATATTTTCGCCATATGCGGTGATAATGAGTTGCTGTAACCTCTTTCCTGGCTTTAGTAAGCGTAGGAATGACTTCCTCCGGAATGCCCTTTTCCTTCAGGATCCGGCGTTCAACCGCCATGCCGACAAACGCAGCTGCGGTAAGTCTTGGAACAGACAGGGCCCCTGCTGCCGCAGGTCCTGTCTGAGTGGCAGAGGCCATGGGTCCTCTGATATAAATTCATGAAGTTCTGGGTACCAAGCTCTTCTTGGCCATCCACAAGTATCGTTCTTACTCCTCGCCTTCTTATTATTCTCAGTACCTTTGGTATGAGAGGCAGAGGGGAGAACACATAAACCGACTGGTACACCCACGGTGTTACCAGAGCGTCCATAGCTATCGCCTGAGGGTCCCTTGACCCGGTGCAATATCTTTTATAGCTTTTTGTTGAGGCGGGACGCCGTCATGTCCACCTGTGGCCTTTCCCAATGGTGTACAATCCTATTGGAAGACTTCTGGAGGAAGTCCCCTTTCTCCCGGGTGGAGGTCGTGTCTGTTGAGAAGATCTGCTTCCCAGTTGTCCACTCCGGGAATGAACACTGCTGACAGTGCTAACACATGATTTTCCGCCTATCGGAGAATCCTTGTGGCTTCTGCCATCGCCATCCTGCTTCTTGTGCCGCCCTGTTGGTTTACATGGGCGACTGCCGTGATGTTGTCTGATTGGATCAGTACCGGCTGGTTTTGAAGCAGAGGCCTTGCCGGCCTCAGGGCATTGTAAATGGCCCTCAGGTCCAGAATATTTATGTGTAGGGAAATAACCTGACTTGACCAAAGTCCCTGGAAATGTCTTCCCTGTGTGACTGCCTCCCAGCCTCAAAGGCTGGAATCCATGGTCACTAGGACCTAGTCCTGTATGCCGAACCTGCGGCCCTCTTGAAGATGGGCACTCTGCAGCCACCACAGTAGAGATACCCTGGTCCTTGGAGACAGGGTTATCAGCCTATGCATCGGAAGATGCGATCCGGACCACTTGTCCAACAGGTCCCTCTGAAAAGTTCTTGTATGGAACCTGCCTAATGGGATTGCTTCGTAGGAAGCTACCATTTTTTCCCAGGACTCGCGTGCAATGATGCACCGCTACCTATTTTGGCTTCAGGAGGTCTCTGACTAGAGATGACAACTCCTTGGCTTTCTCCTCCGGGAGAAACACTATTTCTGGTTTATGTCCAGAACTATCCCCAGGAACAGTAGACGTGTCATAGGAACCAGCTGTGACTTTGGACTGTTTAGAATCCAACCATGCTGTTGTAGCACTTTCCAAAATAGTGCTACCCCGACTACCAACTGCTCCTTGGACTTCGCCCTTATAACGAGATTGTCCAAGTACGGGATAATTACAACTCCCTTTTTTTGAAGGAGTATCAACATTTCGGCCATTACCTTGATAAAACACCCTCGGTGCCATGTACAGTCCAAACGGCAGTGTCTGGACTTGGTAATGGTAATCCTGTACCACAAATCTGAGGTACTCCTGGCGAGGATGGTAAATGGGGACATGCAGGTAAGCATCCTTGATGTCCCAGGATACCATGTAATCCCCCTCGTCCAGGCTTGGAATAACCGCCCTGAGCGATTCCCTCTTGAACTTGAATTTTTGTGTTCAAGGATTTTAAATATAAAATGGGTGACACCGAACCATGCGGTTTCGGTACCCCAACCCGTGTGGAATAGTAACCCCGTCCTTGTTGAAGTAGGGGCACCTTGAGTATTACCTGCTGGGAATACCGCTTATTAATTGCCTCTAGCACAGCCTCCCTGCCTGAGGGAGTTGTCAGCAAGGCATATTTTAGGAAACGGCTGGGGGGAGACATCTCGAATTCCAGCTTATACCCCTGAAATACTACTTGAAAGAAACAGGGATCCACCTGTGAGCGAGCCCACTAATTGCTGAAATTTTTGAGACGGCCCCCCACCGTACCTGGCTACACCTGTGGAGCACCCGCGTCATGGTGTGGCCTCACAGGAGGCGGGGGAAGAATCTTGATTCTGGGAACAGGCTGACTGGTGCAGCTTTTTTCCCTCTACCCTTGTCTCTGTACAGAAAGGAAGCGCCATTTGACCCGATTGCTTTTCTGAAGCCGAAAGGACTGTACCTTTGTCTGTGAGGAAACCTGAGGTAAAATTATTTCTTCCCAGCAGTTGCTGTGGATACGAGGTCCCAGAGACCATCCCCAAATAATTCCTCACCCTTATAAGGCTCTCTATGCGCTTTTTAAGTCAGCATCACCTGTCCAGTGACAGGTCTCTAATACCCTCCTGACAGAATGGACATTACATTTATTTTGGATGCCAGCCGGCAAAATATCCCTCTGTGCATCCCCCATATATAAGACGACGTCTTTAATATGTTTTTATGTTTGCCAACTAGTATCCCTGTTTGACAGGGTCACCGACCACGCTGCAGCAGCACTATCTGCAGGTCTCAGTCTAGTACCTGAGTGTGTAAATACAGACTTCAGGATAGCCTCCTGTTTTTTATCAACAGGTACCTATTAAAGTGGCCGTATCCTAAGACGGCAGTGCCACCTTTTTTGACAAACGTGTGAGCGCCTTATCCACCCTAGGGGATATCTCCCAGCGTAACTTATCCACCTGGCGGGAAAGGGTACGCCATCAGTAACTTTTTATAAATTACCAGTTTCTTAACGGGGGAAACCACGCTTTCACACACTTCATTTATTCATCTGATGGGGGAACAAAACACTGCCTGTTTTTTCTCCCCAAACCTAAAACCCATTTTTAGAGGTGCTTGGGTTAAAGTCAGAAATGTATAACACATTTTTTATTGCCGGGATCACGTCACGGATGTTCCTAGTGGATTGTGTATATGTCTCCACCTTGTCGACACTGGAGTCAGACTCCGTGTCGACATCTGTGTCTGCCATCTGAGAGAGCGGGCGTTTTTGAGCCCCTGATGGCCTTTGAGACGCCTGGGCAGGCGCGGGCTGCGAAGCCGGCTGTCCCACAGCTGTTACGTCATCCACCCTTTTATGTAAGGAGTTGACACTGTCGGTTAATACCTTTCACCTATCCATCCACTCTGGTGTCGGCCCCACAGGGGGCGACATCACATATATCGGCCTCTGTTCTGTCACCATATAAGCCTCCTCATTCAACATGTCGACACAGCCGTACCGACACACCGCAGACACACAGGGAATGCTCTAAACGAGGACAGGACCCACAAAAGCCCTTTGGGGGGACAGAGTAAGAGTATGCCAGCACACACCAGAGCGCTATATATATACAGGGACTAACTGAGTTATGTCCCTAATAGCTTTTATATACAGTATACAGTGCCAATTTTAATGCCCCCCCTCTCTTTTCCCTCTTACTGTGCAGGGAAGAGCCAGGGAGCTTCCCTCCAGCCGAGCTGTGAGGGAAAAAATGGCGCCAGTGTGCTGAGGAGATAGGCTCCGCCCCTTTTTCGCGGCCTATTCTCCCGTTTTTTATGGAATTCTGGCAGGGGTATTTACCTCATATATAGCCCCTGGGGCCATATATTGAGGTATTTTAGCCAGCCAAGGTGTTTTTATTGCTGCCTCAGGGCGCCCCCCCCAGCGCCCTGCACCCTCAGTGACCGGAGTGTGAAGTGTGTGAGAGGAGCAATGGCGCACAGCTGCAGTGCTGTGCGCTACCTTGGTGAAGACAGAGTCTTCATGCCGCCGATTTTCCGGACCATCTTCTTGCTTCTGGCTCTGTAAGGGGGACGGCGGCGCGGCTCCGGGACCGAACATCAAGGCTGGGCCTGCGGTCGATCCCTCTGGAGCTAATGGTGTCCAGTAGCCTAAGAAGCCCAATCCGGCTGCAAGCAGGCGAGTTCGCTTCTTCTCCCCTTAGTCCCTCGCTGCAGTGAGCCTGTTGCCAGCAGGTCTCACTGAAAATAACAAATTCTAAGACTATAACTTTCTAAGAGCTCAGGAGAGCCCCTAGTGTGCATCCAACCTCGGCCGGGCACGAAATCTAACTGAGGCTTGGAGGAGGGTCATGGTGGGAGGAGCCAGTGCACACCAGGTAGTCTAAGATCTTTCTAGAGTGCCCAGCCTCCTTCGGAGCCCGCTATCCCCATGGTCCTTACGGAGTTCCCAGCATCCACTAGGACGTTAGAGAAATATAGATATATATATATAGATAGATAGATATAGACGGCGCCGGACAGGCGAGCTGACGTCGTGACGTCGGTTGCCATAGTGACGTACTCTAACAAAGATAAGTGTTTACTGAAGAATACTAACAATCATCAGCTTATACCTAATCAAAACAAACTTGTGAAGCACAACCGACACCAGACATAACACAAAATATATAAAAGACATGTCACTTTAATCCTAGATTAGTTATTAATAGCAGGATACTGGTATTAGAATAGGTATCTTATGATCGGTATCGATCGTCAAAACATGCATTGCAATCCCAAATTCTCGTTCAATCCTCCTGGTGCTATTGTCTTTAATTTAAATATCCATTTGGTTTCTAACTGCAATAAAGTTTTTCCCCTATTACCTCCTCTATGTGAGATAGGGACATGATCTATCAACATAGCCCTAATACTAGTAGGGCTATGTCTGGCTGTGAGCCAGTGACGAGCCACTGGCTGATCACTAACACCCTTCTCTAGGGCTTGTTTAATGGCACTTCTGTGCCCTGCCATCCGGTCCCGGAATTGCCTTTGTGTTTTCCCAATATATGCCAATCCACACGGACACTTAAGCATATATATAACGTGTGTTGTTGTGCACGTAAGGCGATGATGTATGCTAAATTTCCTACCCGTAGAGGGGTGATGGAACATAGGTCCCGTCATCAGTATGTTACATGCTGAGCATCCAAGGCAGCGGTAACATCCCAATTTTGGTCTCAAGAAATGCATCTGTTCCGTCTTGGTTAGAGGGAACACATCCAATTTAACTAATTGATCTGCAAGATTTCGACCTCTGGTGTAACTAGGGAGTAATCGACTATGGTTCAAGGCTGGTAACTCAGTATCAGTAGATACTATAGGCCAATATTTTTTAGCCTTTTTGGTAGTATAGTTGGTATTGACAGTATATTTATTGACCCAAGGGATAACATTAGTGTCCTTAGTTGGTCTATTCTTAGGATTTATCAACTTCCCCTTTAAGGCTTCATCCCTGGATATGTTCAGCACTTTCTGCTTTAATTTATTTAACTCTTTTCTAGGGTAGCCTCTTTCTATAAATTTCTCCACCATCAAATCAATGGTTACTACTGTCTCTCTATTGGATCTGAGGTGATTCTCCGCGCTCTTAAAAATTGTGAATACGGTAATCCCTTTCTTAATGGGAGCGGGTGAAAACTGTCATGTGCCAGCAGTGAATTCCTATCAGTTGGCTTAACGAACAATGAAGTTCCTATGGTGCCTTCATGATGTTTAATAAGCACATCCAAGAAATGGATGGAGCTTTTGCTGTGCTCAAAGGTAAATTTTATGCAGCTATCAGACCTATTATGTGCTTCAAAAAATTACTCTAGGTTCTCTGTTGGACCCTCCCAAAATAGCAGCAAGTCATCTATATATCTCTTATAGTAAAAGACTTGCTCCCTCACTTGTATGTTGTCATAAATGATACATTGCTCAATATGGTACATGAATAAGTTAGCATACGACGGGGCCACCGGGGACCCCATCGCACACCCCATTAATTGACGGTATTATTTACCATTAAAGGTGAAATAATTTCTATTCAAAATTAACAACAATAATTGTAAAAACAAATCTATTGGAGGACCCTTGTACAATTCATTATCGGTTATTAATAACTTAACTGCCTCTACACCCGCATGATGCGGGATGCAAGTGTAGAGGCTGGTTACATCAGCACTACACATGGTAAAGGCCTCTGGCAATGGGCCTAGTTGTAATTGTAACAATAAAGCAGTTGTGTCCTTTAAGTGAGAGGGTATGGCCTGTACACATGGGTTTAGAAAAGCATCTAGATACGCGGAAACTGGGTGAAACAATGATTCCCTGGCAGACACTATGGGTCGACCTGGTGGCTGTTTGAGTGATTTATGTATTTTCGGGACCGTATAGAATAATGGTACCCGGGGAAATTCTACCCTCAGGGCTGTAAAAACCTCTGATGTAATATCGCCATTCGTGACTGCCTGCTGCAAAATTGCATCCAGTTCCCGCTTATACGACAAGGTGGGGTCCCTAGGGAGCAACTCATACGTGTTCTCATCCGTGAGTTGTTTGTTACATTCTGAAACATAATCACTTAAGTCTTGGACCACTACGGATCCCCCCTTATCCGCTTTACGTATTACGAGATCAGTCCTCTGTGCCAAACTTTTGAGAGCTTCTCTCTCATCCCTGGACATATTAGGGTGATAATGTGGCTCTTGAGACCCCGAGGGTACTGACTGATCTAGCAATCGAGTAAATGTTCGAATGGAAGAATTATAGGATACTGGATCAAATTTAGACCTAGGGGTTAGTTTTTTAAGCTGTGCTGGAATGGATTCCTGTGTTGTAGAACTTGACCCTCCTGACCCAAAATGTTCTTTCAAACGTAATGTCCCACTATGTCTGTAGCGGAGAGCGGGCGGTCAGCGGCTAAGGACAGGCGAGTATGATTAATCAATTTTAGATAGGATTGTCTTGCCTATATAAGTGTAATGTTGGTATTGTCTGTTTGTGATGTGCTGTCCCTGACGACGGGGTTTATCCCCGAAACGCCGTTGGAAAATAAATTACTACTTTTATAAAGCCTTGAGCAAGTCTGTATGAGTGCCGCCGCTTGGTGAATACATGGGGTTTGTGCTACCAACCCACGGAGGGCACCGCAGCAAGTATTGCCTTTAATCCCATATTGGAGTGCCGGGTAACATTATTCTATAATATATATATATATATATATAGGCAAAATTGGAGACATGCAGCGGCACTCAGAGACTGATCCCAAAGGTTAAGGTGCAAAAGTAGATTCTTTAATCCATAAAAAGCAGCAACACAAAAGGTCACCTTTGTTTGTTACATTCTGAAAACATAATCACTTACTGATACAACATCTCAGATTTGTGATACATTGAGCTTCAGCAAAGCACAAGCTGACCGCATTTTATTCGCTGAGGATTGCGTGCCGGAGGCACTTGATGATACAGTTGACGATGTGTTTAAACAATTGTTACGTTTGAAAAAACGAGAGACTGATTATTTATTGCATGGCTCCACCTTGTCAGATTATTTTAGACAAAAATTGATTCCGCGGGGCTTTCGAGTCCGCAACACCCCGACTATAGGGAGGACTAACCCTGAGTTCTGCCGCCGTTGGATTTCTGTATTAAATAAATGTAGTTTCGACTTGATGCTTCTTGTGATCGAGGAGTCTGGTCGGGAACTACAAGTGGCGAAGTCTAAAATTGAAGCTCTGAATACTACACACTCAGCAATTATCTCTGACCCGAGCCACGCAGCCACCTGGGCTAAATTAACGCAACAAATAGAAAATCATCGGAAAGAATTGCTCAAATTCAAGAAATCTAAGCTACAGGTAGTCCAAAACGACTATGAAGATTTTCAAGTCTATAGATGGCTGACGGGTACAGATTCTGCTAAATCTAACTATAGAGCTCGGTCACGCAGTACAAATCGACAACGCCGAGGACGCCCTGATAAAGGACATTACTCATCTAATAGTGACAGCGACTTTGTGGTCGCCGATGTAGATGATGTTCCTTTAACCAAACGTCCCCCTTTAGGGGCTACCACCAGGGCCAGAGCAGAGGCTGGTCCAAGCCCACGAGACGGGGTGGACAAAGTCAAAGGATCAACAAAAGCAAACAAGTCCAAGAAAACATGATTTTTAATTTATCTTCAAGACACCTCACACCTGTCGAGGAAGAAGTATTAAATAAAGGACTTTCCTTTGTCCCTACCAACCATCATGACTCTTTTGAATGGCAAGCCGACATGCATCAGATGAATAGAAAATTACGTCTGAGGGAATTCTATCAACACACAAACAGTCAACAACCATCTGATCCAGCCAATCTCATTATTCGGAAATACCATATCTCTAAATTTGATCCGATCTCCCACAATGCATCGTTAAAAACGTTCGGACGCTTGATGGATGACTCAGTTAATAGGTTCATCAGCACCCCACAACCCATTTATCACAATTTATCATACGATCAACGTAAAGCTTTGAAAGATCTGAGTCAGGACACTTCGATCATAATTCGTCCGGCCGATAAGGGTGGGGGGATCGTACTGCAAGATCGAGTACAGTACGTCCAGGAGATTATGAGCCAATTAGCTTGTACTGACACCTATATGCGATTAGAGAATGATCCGACGATGAGGTTTCAAAAAGAACTCCATACGGTGTTGGACCAAGCGGTCTCAGATAATTTGCTGGATCTGAAGCTCAAGGATGTACTTATTCCGAAGAATCCTATCATTCCCTGCCTATATACACTGCCGAAGGTCCACAAGAGCCTTACCAATCCCCCGGGCCGCCCCATAGTGTCGGCAAGGGGATCTCTATACCAACCGACAGCAGAACTTTTAGATGCCCTCCTCCAACCGCATGTGACCACACGATACACTTACCTTAAAGACACCACTACGTTCCTCAAGAAGATCAGAGAGTTTGACGTATTGCCAGAAGATACGCTATTATGTACCATGGACGTTACCGCCCTCTATACGTCTATCCCACATAGAGAGGGGTTAGAAGCCATGGATAGATTTATTAGTCATCTTGATGTTGAATTTGGTCTTGAAAAAAATTTATTTCTCAAATTATTGGAATTGGTACTCACCAAAAATTACTTTCTGTTCAATGGTAGATTTTATCTCCAACGGGCAGGCTGTGCCATGGGCAGTAGCGTGGCACCAGCCTATGCCAATGTCTTCATGTTTGACCAAGAACAGAAATTAATTTTTGAAAATGCTATATACAGTGACAATATTATTTGGTTCACTAGATATATAGATGATGTATTTATGCTATGGAAGGGCACTGCTGCTCTATTTTGTGAGATGGTGCAAAATATAAATCAGATGCCAGGTCCAATCAAATTCACGTTTGTCTGTAAACCTGATCAAATTAATTTTTTGGACGTTACAGTCCATTTGAATAATGGTACATTGAGTACCACTGTGTTCTATAAAGATACGGATCGCAATTCACTTCATGATGCCGGTAGTCATCACCCAGTGGCATTAAAGAAAGGATTACCCTATTCCCAAATGCTCAGGGTAGCTCGCATAACTAGTGATCCTGAACTGTTGGATGAGGCCTTAGATAAGGTTGTGAATAAATTTTGCTGTCGGGGATATGACATCAGAGATTTGAGAAAAGCTAAGTCCCGGGTTTTGAGCAAAGATCGGATGAATATACTTCAGGAATCATCTGAGAAGAAAGATGACCATAATAGGTTTATTTGGTCCACGAGATATTCTACTGCCAGCCCGGTCATACCCCGTGCCAGCAGAGCATTGTGGCCTATAATTAAGACAGATAAATCTTTACCGTGCTTTCAGAACACACAGGTCATGACCAGTTACAAACGAGGTCGCAATTTACGCGACATATTAGTGAAAACTGACATTACTGATTATAGTCCTAAACCAGGCATCTTTGGATCGGTTAAAAAACCAGGGTGCTACAGATGCCCTTCCTGCATTACATGTTCAGCTTTAATTACAGGAACATGGTTTAGTCATCCAGGTACCAAACGCAGATTCGACATCAAACATGTTGTAAATTGCACGACCAGATTTATTATTTACGTTATTATCTGTCCTTGCAAATTAATGTATGTGGGTTTGACGACCCGCACGTTGCGAGAAAGAATGGCGTTACATCGCTCAAATATCAGCCAGGCGTTAGCAGGTAACATAAATGAACAACCGGTGTCTAGACATTGCTGCGAGAAGTCCCATGCATTATCTGACCTTCGTTATCAAATTATTGATCACGTTCCTGAATTACCTAGAGGAGGTGATAGAGTTCTAGCCCTACATAGATTGGAGGCTAAGTGGATCATTAGGCTCAACACATTGCAACCACTAGGAATCAATGAGAAGATTAATTGGAATTATTTACAATTGAAGTAGTTCTGTGTTTAGCGATTTTTAATATTTAATCAGGTTCTGGTGAATTGGATTCATTACTTGATAGCCGGTGGAGTACATCTAGTACCCACACAGAGGCTACATATATTAGGGTTTGTATCACTTAGATTATCTTCCCTCTGCCTAAGGTGTATGTATTGCCATGTTAGGTGAAGTATATTCACTTATTATAGTACATTGTATTTTGTTTGTATGCACGTTATTTGGTTCTGTGTTCTCACTTTGCCATATGTATTTATGTTTTATAGCCTCCCCCTGTCAGGCAGCACGGCCAGTGACAGCGCCCGTGACTCCAGGCATCGGGTTGCTGTGGTTACCGCAGCTTCCCGATGATGTCATCACACAGGCGTCCCGCGCTGTTCCGTGGCTGAAGACGCCGACATGGGGATGCTATATAGGTGAGTTTAATGTTTTATGTATGTTTGTTCATTTTATTGCCAGCACCAGCATTACCTGATGAAGGGCCTTGCATGGCCCGAAATGCCGCATTGCAATATGCTTGTGCTTTAAAGCTGGATCATTAAACATTTTTTATGTGCAGTCCTGGAGTGCCGTGTCTATCTGGAGCATGTGATTGCTCAGATTCTACCATGTATACAATTTCAGACAAGGGCACCCAGGCAGATGGACATTAGTTAGAGTGCCGGATCATTTGGATACTATAATATTACTGCACTGGCTGTAGGAATGGCAGCCTTATTCTTCTAAATTCCCTGTTAGAAGGAATTGAAAATAAGAATATATAACACAATAGAAGAATTGGCGCCCACAATACGTATCAATACTTAATAATGTAAACAAACCCTTTTAAAAAACTTTACTCCTAAAACATAATGGTGACATGTTCCATCTAAAAACTTTTATTATTGTAAAAACATACAATCAATATTTGTACATAGAAAAAGTGGTAACTCGCTTCACCCTTTTTACAGATCAATGACCACAGTAGCGTTTCGTCTTTTCTCCAAGACTTAATCAGGGGTGGATCTCAACTAAATGGTAAGTATGAATAGTATATAGAACCACAATCTCAACGGCTCATTCGTGAATGCTTGATGACAAGCTCCTCCCTCTATGTCCCTCCTCCAGACCTCAGTTAGAGAAACTGTGCCCGGAAGAGCTGACAGTACAAGGAAAGGATTTTGGAATCCAGGGCAAGACTCATACCAGTCACACCGTATAACTTGTGATAAACTTACCCAGTTAACAGTATGAACAACAACGGAGCATCAGATCAACCCTGATGAAACCATAACATAACCCTTATTTAAGCAATAACTATATACAAGTATTGCAGAAGAAATCCGCACTTGGGACGGGCGCCCAGCATCCATTACGGACTACGAGAAATAGATTTACCGGTAAGTAAAATCTTATTTTCTCTAACGTCCTAGTGGATGCTGGGGACTCCGTAAGGACCATGGGGATTATACCAAAGCTCCCAAATGGGCGGGAGAGTGCGGATGACTCTGCAGCACCGAATGAGCAAACACAAGGTCCTCCTCAGCCAGGGTATCAAACTTGTAAAACTTTGCAAGTGTGTTTGAACCTGACCAAGTAGCTGCTCGGCAAAGCTGTAATGCCGAGACCCCCCGGGCAGCCGCCCAAGAAGAGCCCACCTTCCTTGTGGAGTGGGCTTTTACTGATTTTGGAAGCAGCAAACCAGCCCCAGAATGAGCCTGCTGAATCGTGTTACAGATCCAGCGAGCAATAGTTTGCTTTGAAGCAGGAGCACCCAGCTTGTTGGATGCATACAGGATAAACAGCGACTCAGTTTTTCTGACTCTAGCCGTTCTGGCTACATAAACCTTCAAAGCCCCACGGGTCCGCAATTCTGCCCTGTCCATATGGAAAACCAGATAGGGGCTTTTATGTGACAAAGCCGCTAATTCTGACACACGCCTAGCTGAAGCCAAGGCTAATAGCATGACCACCTTCCACGTGAGAAATTTTAACTCCACGGTTTTGAGAGGCTCAAACCAGTGTGACTTCAGGAAACTCAACACCACGTTAAGATCCCAAGGAGCCACTGGAGGCACAAAAGGGGCTGAATATGCAGCACTCCCTTTACAACGTCTGAACTTCAGGAAGAGAAGCCAGTTCTTTTTGAAAGAAAATGGATAGGACCGAAATCTGGACCTTAATGGAACCCAATTTCAGGCCCAAAGTCACTCCCGACTGTAGGAAGTGAAGGAAAACAGCCCAGCTGGAATTCCTCCGTAGGGGCATTCCTGGCCTCATACCACGCAACATATTTTCGCCATATACGGTGATAATGTTGAGCCGTCACATCCTTCTTAGACTCTATCAGCGTAGGAATGACCTCATCCGGAATGCCTTTTTCTGCTAGGATCCGGCGTTCAACCGCCATGCCGTCAAACGCAGCCGCGGTAAGTCTAGGAACAGACAGGGCCCCTGTTGCACAAGTCCTGTCTTAGAGGCAGAGGCCACAGGTCCTCTGTGAGCATTTCTTGCAGATCTGGATACCAAGTCCTTCTTGGCCAATCCGGAACAAATAGTATTGTTCTCACTCCTCTTTTCCTTATGATTATCAGCACCTTGGGTATGAGAGGAAGAGGAGGAAATACATATACCGACGGGAACACCCACGGTGTCACCAGTGCGTCCACAGCTATCGCCTGAGGGTCTCTTGACCTGGCGCAATATCTCTGCAGCTTTTTGTTGAGGCGGGAAGCCATCATGTCCACCTGTGGCAGTTCTCACCGACTCACTCTGCATGAAGACTTCTTGATGAAGTCCCCACTCTCCCGGGTGGAGGTCGTGCCTGCTGAGGAAGTCTGCTTCCCAGTTGTCCACTCCCGGAATGAACACTGCTGACAGTGCGCTTACGTGATTCTCCGCCCAGCGAAGAATTCTGGTGGCTTCTACCATCGCCACCCTGCTCCTTGTGCCGCCTTGGCGGTTTACATGAGCCACTGCGGTGATATTGTCTGACTGAATCAGAACCGGTTAGTCGCGAAGCAGGGTCTCCGCTTGACTTAGGGCGTTGTATATGGCCCTTAGTTCCAGGATATTGATGTGAAGGCAAGTCTCCTGCCTTGACCACAGCCCTTGGAAATATCTTCCCTGTGTGACTGCCCCCCACCCTCGGAGGCTTGCATCCGTGGTCACCAGGACCCAGTCCTGAATGCCGAATCTGCAACCTTCGAGAAGGTGAGCACTCTGCAGCCACCACAGGAGAGACACCCTGGCCCTGGGGGATAGGGTGATTAATCTGAAGATGTGATCCGGACCACTTGTCCAGTAAGTCCCATTGGAAGGTCCTCGCATGGAACCTGCCGAAGGGAATGGCCTCGTATGATGCCACCCTCCTTCCCAGGACTTGAGTGCAGTGATGCACTGACACCTGTTTTGGTTTTAATAGATTCCTGACCAGTGTCACGAGCTCCTGAGCTCTCTCTATCGGGAGATAAACCCTTTTCTGGTCTGTGTCTAGGATCATGCCTAGGAGAGGCAGATGAGCTGTAGGAACCAACTGCAACTTTGGAATATATAGAATCCAGCCGTGTTGCCGTTACACTTCCAGAGAAAGTGATACGCTGTTCAGCAACTGCTCTCTTGATCTCGCTTTTATGAGGAGATCGTCCAAGTACGTGATAATAGTGACACCTTGCTTCCGCAGGAGCACCATCATTTCCGCCATTACCTTGGTGAATATTCTCAAGGCCGTGGAGAGACCAAACGGCAACGTCTGAAATTGGTCATGACAATCCCGTACCGCAATTCTGAGGTACGCCTGATGAGGTGGATAAATGGGGACATGAAGGTATGCATCCTTTATGTCCCGAGTCACTATAAAATCTCCCCCTTTCAGGCTTGCAATGACCGCTCTTAGCGATTCCATCTTGAACTTGAACCTTTTCAGGTATATGTTCAGGGATTTTAAATTCATTATGGGTCTGACCGAACCGTCTGGTTTCGGGACTACAACATGGTCAAATAATAACCCCCTCCTTGTTGAAGGAAGGGAACCTTGACCACCACCTGTTGAAGATACAATTGTGAATTGCAGTTAACACGGTTTCCCTCTCGTGGGGGGAAGCCGGCAGGGCCGTCGGTGAGAGAGCATCTTCCTAAAGTCCAGCTTGTATCCCTGAGACACAATATCTATTGCCCAGGGATCTACCAGGGAGTGAACCCACTTGTGGCTGAACTTAGGAAGGCCTACCCCCACCGGGCCTAGCTTCGCCTGTGGAGCCCCAGCGACATGCGGCGTATTTTTGTAGAGGCCGGGGAGGACTTCTGTTCCTGGGAACTAGCTGTGTTGTGCAGCTTCTTTCCTCTGCCCCCGCCTCTGGCAAGAAAGGACGCACCTCGGACTTTCTAGTTTTTTATTCGAAAGGCTGCATTTGATAATGTCGTGCTTTCCTAGGCTGTGCAGGAATATAAGGCAAAATATCAGAATTACCAGCTATAGCTGTGGACAGGGCCGGCTCCAGGCATGTTCGACTAGAGCGGCCGCGCGGGGCGCCACTCTTACAGGGCGCCGCACGCTGCGGCCGCCATTTTCCTGCCTGGAGCCAGCCTCTGTGTGTCCGACTCCCGGCCGCTTGTGTGCGCGCTATGCAGCGCGCTGTGCGGCGCCGGCGTCTGACGTTGGACGCCGGCGCCGCGCAGCGTGCATAGCGCGCACACAGTTTTGTTCCTCCGTCCGCGGCCCGCCCACAGCAGTATTCCCGGCTCCCAGCAGCACCGCAGTGTCAGTGACAGACAGGTAAGTTAAAATCTGTCTGGCACTGTGTGGGGCCGTTTATTTTTCTGGCACTGTGGGGGCATTATTTTTCTGGCACTGTGGGGGCATATCTGCACTGTGGGGGCATTGTTTTTCTGGCACTGTGGGGGCATATCTGCACTGTGGGGGCATTATGTTTCTGGCACTGTGGGGGCATTATTTTTCTGGCACTGTGGGGGCATATCTGCACTGTGGGGGCATTATTTTTCTGGCACTGTGGGGGCATTATTTTTCTGGCACTGTGGGGGCATATCTGCACTGTGGGCATTATTTTTCTGGCACTGTGGGGGCATATCTGCACTGTGGGGGCATTATTTTTCTGGCACTGTGGGGGCATATCTGCACTGTGGGGGCATTATTTTTCTGGCACTGTGGGGGCATATCTGCACTGTGGGGGCATTATTTTTCTGGCACTGTGGGGGCATATCTGCACTGTGGGGGCATTTATGTTTCTGGCACTGGGGGCATTTATGTATCTGGCACTGTGAGGGCATATCTGCACTGTGGGGGCTTTTATGTTTTGTGGCACGGCGGGCATTTATTTATCTGGCACTGTGGGGGCATTTATGTTTTGTGGCACTGGGGGCATTTATGTATCTGGCAGTTATGTATCTGGCACTGTGGGGTCATTGATGCATCTGGCACTGTGGGGGCACTTATGTATCTGGCATTGTGTGGTCATTTATGTATCTGGCATTGTGGGGGCATTTATGTATCTGGCACTGGGGGCATATCTGCACTGTGTGGCCATTTATGTATCTGGCACTACTGGGGGGCATGTCACGTGTAGCTGGCACTGCTGGGGGGTATGTCACGTGTAGCTGGCATTGCTGGGGGGCATGTCACGTGTAGCTGGCACTGCTGGGGGGCATATCATGTAGTGTATCTACTAGGCGTCTGTGGCTAGGCAATGTGTCTATCGTGCGCTGCCTGGCGCAAAGTGTCTATCGTGCGCTGCCTGGCGCAAAGTGTCTATCGTGCTCTGCCTGGCGCAAAGTGTCTATCGTGCTCTGCCTGGCGCAAAGTGTCTAACGTGCTCTGCCTGGCGCAAAGTGTATAGGAGGTTCTACCTGGTGCAATGTGTATTAGCTGCACTACTATGTGGTGTAATGCGAATTGCCACTACTCTGTGGTCATGCACCTTCCCCACGAAGCAACGGCCCTAAATTTTTGCTGCGCGCCTTCGGCGCGCACTGTCCCTGCTTCAGCATGTGGGTGGAGGAGCACCAAGCATTACAGTATGTACATCATTTTGCCCTCCTTACTTAAAAATGTGCCCTCCTTGTGATCAGCACCCTGCCCTAAAACGTGAACACTATCATGTGTAGCTGGCACTGCTGGGGGTCTATTGTGTGCAGCTGGCACTGTTGAGGGGCATGTCATGTGTAGCTGGCACTGCTGCGGGGCATGTCATGTGTAGCTGGCACTGCTGCGGGGCATGTCATGTGTAGCTGGCACTGCTGCGGGGCATGTCATGTGTTGCTGGCACTGCTGCGGGGCATGTCATGTGTAGCTGGCACTACACTGGAGACATTGTGTGTAAGGAACACTACTGTGGCTGTTCTGCATAAGGCTGCTAATTGTGTGCATAGAGGGGGTGTGAAAAAATATATTTATTTATAGTTTAATAATATGAAGTTACGAGGCCACACCCACTTTCCCAGGAGGCCACGCCCACTTTTCCCGAAGCGCGCGCGCCTTCGGCGCGCGCATAGGGGTTAGGGGGCGCTTTTACATTTTCTCGCACAGGGTGCTAGTAGGCCTGGAGCCGGCCCTGGCTGTGGAGACCAGGTCCGAGAACCCTTCTCCACACAATCCTCAGCCTTCCATATGCCTCTTAAGTCGGCATCATCTGTCCATTGCATATTCTACAGGACACGTCAAGCAGAAATCGACATAGCTTTGACTCTAGGACCCAGTATACTCATGTCTCTTTGGGCATGTTTTATATATACATATCTCTTAAGACAGCATTTTTAATATATATTATATACACATATATATATATCTATATACATACTAGGGTCTAATCTCTGCTGATAAGGTACCTGTCCATGCTGCCACAGCGCTATAAACCCATGCCGACACAATCGGCAGTCTGAGTAGTGTACCAGAATGTGCACGCTATCTGCAGGATCCCTGAGAATAGCTATTACGTCAGGGCTACCTTTTGGGCAAACATGACACCCCCTAGGGGAAGATTCCCATCATATCCTGGCCCTAGTGGGGAAAGGATACTGCCTGAGAATTCTTTGTGGGAAACTGCAGTCTCTTGTCTGGAGATTCCCGCTCTTTTTCTTCATGAGAGGAGGGAAATTTACCTCAGCTTTCTTCCCCTTAAACATGTGTACCCTTGTGTCAGGGACAGATGAGTCATCAGTGATATGCAAATCATCTTTTATTACAATAATCATATATTGAATACTTTTCTGCCATTTTGGCTGTAACTTTGCATTATCGTAGTCGACACTGGAGTCAAACTCCGTGTCGATATCAGTGTCTATTATTTTGGATAGTGAGCATTGAGAGACTCTGAAGGTCTCTGCGACATAGGGACAGACATGGGTAGATTTCCTGTCTGTTCTCTAATCTTTTGTGTAATAAATTCACTTTAGCACTTAATTACACATATCCAAACAGGTGTCGGCGTTGTCGACAGAGACACCCTCTCACACACATATTTGCTCCATCTCCTCCTTAGGGGAGCCTTTTACCTCAGACATGTCGACACACACGTACCGACACACCACACACTCAGGGAATGCTCATCTGAAGACAATTCCCCCATAAGGCCCTTTGGAGAGACAGAGAGAGTGTATGCCAGCACACACCCCAGCACGATTAACCCAGGAATAACACAGTAACTTAATGTTAACCCAGTAGCTGCTGTTTATATTGATTTTTGCGCCTAATTATGTGCCCCCCTCTCTTTTTACCCTCTTCTACTGTGTAACTGTATGGGAGAGACTGGGGATCTTCCTCTCAGCGGTGCTGTGGAGAAAAAACATGGCGCTGGTGAGTGCAGAGGAAGAAGCCCCGCCCCCTCGACGGCGGGCTTCTGTCCCGCTTTCATGTACAATTTTGGCGGGGGCTCATACATATATACAGTGCCCAACTGTATATTATGCAAACTTTTGCCAAAGAGGTCTCTAATTGCTGCCCAGGGCGCCCCCCCCCCCCTGCGCCTTGCACCCTACAGTGACCGGAGTATGTGGGTTTAGTGTGGGACCAATGGCGCACAGCTGCAGTGCTGTGCGCTACCTCATGAAGACTGGAGTCTTCTGCCGCTGATTTCGAAGTCTTCTTGCTTCTGTCTGACGGCTTCTGTCTTCTGGCTCTGCGAGGGGGACGGCGGCGTGGCTCCGGGATCGGACGACCAAGGGTGCGATCCTGTGTACGATCACTCTGGAGCTAATGGTGTCCAGTAGCCTAAGAAGCAGGACCTATCTTCAGTGAGTAGGGCTGCTTCTCTCCCCTCAGTCCCACGTAGCAGAGAGTCTGTTGCCAGCAGATCTCTCTGAAAATAAAAAACCTAACAAAATACTTTCTATTTAGCAAGCTCAGGAGAGCTCACTAAGTAGCACCCAGCTCGTCCAGGCACAGATTCAAACTGAGGTCTGGAGGAGGGACAGAGGGAGGAGCCAGAGCACACCAGTATCCAAATTCTTTCTTAAAGTGCCCCGTCTCCTGCGGAGCCCGCCTATTCCCCATGGTCCTTACGGAGTCCCCAGCATCCACTAGGACGTTAGAGAAATATCCTTTCTGATATGCAATTTTTTTTACCCAGACGGATATTAGTGGTGCCTACCTGGCCACCTACACCCGTATGTGTCCCTAATATCGTTTTCTATTGGGGAAAACATTACGCCACCGACGTGTCGACACACATGTACCAAGTAGCATCAAGAGCCGGCGGTGTCGACAGGGTCACCTCCTTAGCCATTTGTGGGACGAGCACTCAGCGTCAGACATGCTGACACACGTGTACCAAACACCCACCGACACACCGGGCATATAGGGGACAGACCCACAGTAAAGTCTGTCAGGAAGACACAGATGGAGTTTGCCAGCTCACAACCCAGCGCTCAATCCCGGTTCTGAAACCTTTATATAATGCCTCAGACCTTATAAATAACTTATATTGCCTCAAATCAACTGTGCCGCCCCCCCCCCCCCCCACCACCACCACCACCCTTTTTTCACTCTGAGAAAATGGTGCTGATGAGAGCTGTGAGGGCTAAACACCGCCCCCTTAATGGCGCGCTTCAGGCCCGCTATTTTTTATTATATTTTCTCTTACGTCCTAGAGGATGCTGGGGACTCCGTAAGGACCATGGGATAGACGGGCTCCGCAGGAGACATGGGCACTTTAAGAAAGACTTTAGGAATGAGTGTGCACTGGCTCCTCCCTGTATGCCCCTCCTCCAGACCTCAGTTTACTACTGTGCCCAGAGGATACTGGGTGCATTACAGGGAGCTCTCCTGAGTTTCCTGTCGGAAAGTATTTTGTTAGGTTTTTTATTTTCAGGGAGCCTGCTGGCAAAAGACTCCCTGCATCGAGGGACTGAGGGGAGAGAAGCAGACATACTTCTGTGAGTTTCAAGGCGCTGCTTCTTAGGCTACTGGACACCATTAGCTCCAGAGGAATCGGTACGCAGGTCTCACCCTCGCCGTCCGTCCCAGAGCCGCGCCGCCGTCCTTCTCACAGAGCCGGAAGATAGAAGCCGGGTGAGTATGAGAAGAAAAGAAGACTTCAGAGGCGACAGAAGACTTCATGATCTTCATTGAGGTAACGCACAGCGGTGAAGCTATGCGCCATTGCTCCCATACACCTCACACACGGCAGTCACTGTAAGGGTGCAGGGCGCAGGGGGGGCGCCCTGGGCAGCATATAAACCTCTTTCTGGCAAAAATAGGTATATATACAGTTGGGCACTGTATATATAAAGAGCCCCCGCCAGTTTCAGTATATTTGAGCGGGACAGAAGCCCGCCGCCGAGGGGGCGGGGCTTCTCCCTCAGCACTCACCAGCGCCATTTTCTCCACAGCACAGCGCTGAGAGGAAGCTCCCCAGACTCACCCCTGCTTAACCACGGTGAAAGAGGGTTTTGAAGAAGGGGGGGGGCACATAATTTGGCGCATTTATATATGTACAAACAGCGCTACTGGGTAAACATATTTATATAGTGTTTTTTCCTGGGTAATATAGCGCTGGGTGTGTGCTGGCATACTCTCTCTCTGTCTCTCCAAAGGGCCTTGTGGGGGAACTGTCTTCAGATAAGAGGATTCCCTGAGTGTGTGGTGTGTCGGTACGCGTGTGTCGACATGTCTGAGGTAGAAGGCTTTAAGGGGGAGGAGGAGGAGAGAATGAGTGTGGTGTCTCAGTCGACAATGCCGACACCTGACTGGATGGATATGTGGCAGGTTTTAAGTGCTAATGTAAATTTATTGCACAAAAGATTAGACAAAGCTGAAGCTAGGGAGCAGCCAGGGAATCAACCCATGTCTGTCCCTATGTCGCAGGGACCTTCGGGGTCTCAAAAGCGCCCACTATCCCAAATTGTAGACACAGATACCGACACGGATTCCGACTCCAGTGTCGACTACGATGATGCAAAGTTACAGCCAAAAGTGGCAAAATGTATTCGATATATGATCATTGCAATAAAAGATGTTTTGCATATCACAGAGGACCCCCTGTCCCTGACACGAGGGTACACATGTATAAGGGAAAGAAACCTGAGGTAACCTTTCCCCCCTCACATGAGTTGAACGAATTATGTGAAAAAGCTTGGGTATCTCCAGACAAAAAACTGCAGATTCCCAAAAGGATTCTTATGGCGTATCCTTTGCCGCCTACGGACAGGATACGGTGGGAATCTTCCCCTAAGGTGGACAAAGCATGAACACGCTTATCCAAAAAGGTAGCGCTACCATCCCAAGATACGGCTACCCTCAGGGATCCTGCTGACCGCAAGCAGGTGGTTATCTTGAAGTCCATTTACACACATTCTGGTACCTTACTCAGACCGGCGATTGCGTCGGCCTGGGTTTGTAGCGCGGTAGCAGCTTGGACAGATACCTTATCAGCGGATATTGAGACCCTAGATAAGGATACCATTTTATTGACCCTAGGGCATATAAAAGATGCGGTCTTATATATGAGAGATGCTCAAAGAGACATTAGTCTACTGGGTTCTAGAATCAACGCGATGTACATTTCGGCTAGACGAGTCCTATGGACCCGGCAATGGACAGGTGATGCAGACTCAAAGAGGCATATGGAGGTTTTACCTTACAAGGGTGAGGAATTGTTTGGGGAAGGTCTCTCGGACCTGGTCTCCCCAGCTACGGCTGGTAAATCAAATTTTCTACCTTATATTCCCTCACAGCCTAAGAAAGCGCCACATTATCAAATGCAGTCCTTTCGATCACAAAGAAACAAGAAAGTACGAGGTGCGTCCTTTCTTGCCAGAGGTAAGGGCAGAGGAAAAAAGCTGCACAACACAGATCGTTCCAAGAAACAGAAGTCCTCCCCGGCCTCTACAAAATCCACCGCATGACGCTGGGGCTCCGCTACAGGAGTCCGCCCCAGTGGGGGCACGTCTTCGAGTTTTCAGCCACATCTGGGTTCACTCACAGGTGGATCCCTGGGCAATAGAAATTGTTTCCCAGGGTTACAAGCTGAAATTCGAAGAGGTGCCTCCTCGCCGGTTTTTCAAATCGGCCCTACCAGCTTCTCCCCCGGAAAGGGAGATCGTGTTAAATGCAATTCACAAATTGTATCTTCAACAGGTGGTGGTCAAGGTTCCCCTGCTTCAACAAGGGAGGGGATATTACTCAACCCTATTTGTGGTCCCGAAAGCGGACGGTTCGGTCAGACCCATTTTAAAATTTAAAATCCCTGAACCTATACTTGAAAAGGTTCAAGTTCAAGATGGAATCGCTCAGACCGGTCATCGCCAGCCTGGAAGGGGGGTGGTGGATTTTATGGTATCTCTGGACATAAAGGATGCATACCTTCATGTTCCCATTTATCCACCTCATCAGGCATACCTGAGATTTGCGGTACAGGATTGTCATTACCAATTTCAGACGTTGCCGTTTGGGCTTTCCACGGCTCCGAGGATTTTCACCAAGGTAATGGCGGAAATGATGGTGCTCCTGCGCAAGCAAGGTGTCACAATTATCCCGTACTTGGACGATCTCCTCATAAAAGCGAAATCAAGAGAGCAGTTACTGAACAGCGTATCACTTTCACTTAAGGTGTTACAGCAACATGGCTGGATTCTCAATATCCCGAAGTCGCAGTTGGTTCCTACGACTTGTCTGACTTTCTTTGGCATGATTCTGGATACAGACCAGAAAAGGGTTTATCTTCCGATAGAAAAAGCTCAGGAACTCATGACTCTAGTCAGGAATTTATTGAAACCAAAACAGGTGTCAGTGCATCACTGTACTCGAGTCCTGGGAAAGATGGTGGCATCATACGAAGCCATTCCCTTCGGCAGGTTCCATGCGAGGACTTTCCAATGGGACCTATTGGACAAGTGGTCCGGGTCACATCTACAAATTCATCAGTTAATCACCCTGTCCCCCAGAGCAGGGTATCTCTCCTGTGGTGGCTGCAGAGTGCTCACCTTCTAGAAGGCCGCAGGTTCGGCATTCAGGACTGGATCCTGGTGACCACAGACGCGAGCCTCCGAGGTTGGGGAGCAGTCACGCAGGGAAGAAACTTCCAAGGTCTTTAGTCAAGTCAAGAGACTTGTCTTCACATCAACATCCTGGAACCGAGGGCCATATACAACGCCCTACGTCAAGCGGAGACCTTACTGCGCGACCGACCAGTTCTGATCCAGTCAGACAACATCACCGCAGTGGCTCATGCAAACCGCCAAGGCGGCACAAAAAACAGAGTGGCAATGGTGGAAGCCGCCAGGATTCTTCGCTGGGCGGAAAATCATGTAAGCGCACTGTCAGCAGTGTTCATTCCGGGAGTGGACAACTGGGAAGCAGACTTTCTCAGCAGGCACGACCTGCATCCAGGAGAGTGGGGACTTCATCAGGAAGTCTACGCACAGATTGCAAGTCAGTGGGGACTGCCCCAGATAGACATGATGGCATCCCGCCTCAACAAAAAGCTGCAGAGGTATTGCGCCAGATCAAAAGACCCTCAGGCGGTAGCTGTAGAAGCCCTAGTGACACCGTGGGTGTTCCAGTCGGTCTGTGTGTTTCCTACTCTTCCTCTCATCCCAAAGGTGTTGAGAATAATAAGGAAAAGAGGAGTACAGACAATTCTCATTGTTCCAGATTGGCCACGAAGGACATGGTATCCGGATCTACTGGAAATGCTCACAGAAGATCCGTGGCATCTTCCTCTATGACAGGACCTGTTGCAACAAGGGCCCTGTCTGTTCCAAGACTTACCGCGGCTGCGTTTGACGGCATGGCGGTTGAACGCCGGATCCTAGCGGAAAAGGGCATTCCGGATGAGGTAATTCCTACTCTGATAAAGGCTAGGAAGGACGTGACAGCTAAACATTATCACCGTATATGGCGAAAATATGTTGCTTGGTGTGAGGCCAGGAATGATTCTCCGGAAGAATTCCATCTGGGCCGTTTCCTTCACTTCCTACAAACTGGAGTGAATTTGGGCCTAAAATTAGGCTCCATTAAGGTTCAGATTTCGGCCTTATCCATTTTCTTTCAAAAAGAATTGGCTTCTCTCCCAGAAATACAGACTTTTGTAAAGGGAGTGCTGCATATTCAGCCTCCTTTTGTACCTCCGGTGGCGCCTTGGGACCATAACGTGGTGTTGAGTTTCCTTAAGTCGCACTGGTTTGAACCACTTCAAACGGTGGAGTTGAAATATCTCACTTGGAAAGTGGTCATGTTGTTAGCCTTGGCTTCGGCTAGGCGAGTGTCGGAATTGGCGGCTTTGTCTCATAAAAGCCCCTATCTAGTTTTCCATATGGATAGAGCGGAATTGCGGACCCGCCCTCAACTCTTGCCCAAGGTGGTGTCATCTTTTCATATGAACCAACCTATTGTGGTGCCTGTGGCTATGCACGACTTGGAGGATTCAGAGTCCCTTGATGTAGTCAGGGCTTTGAAAATTTACGTGGCCAGAACGGCTAGAGTCAGAAAAACAGAAGCACTGTTTGTCCTATATGCGGCCAACAAGGTTGGCGCCCCTGCTTCAAAGCAGACTATTGCTCGCTGGATCTGTAACATGATTCAGCAGGCTCATTCTACGGCTGGATTGCCGTTACCAAAATCGGTTAAGGCCCATTCCTTTGCAAAGTTCTACAAGTTTGATACCCGGGCTGTGTTTGCTCATTCGGTGCTGCAGAGTCATCCGCACTCTCCCGCCCATTTGGGAGCTTTGGTATAATCCCCATGGTCCTTACGGAGTCCCCAGCATCCACTAGGACGTTAGAGAAAATAAGATTTTACTTACCGGTAAATCTATTTCTCATAGTCCGTAGTGGATGCTGGGCGCCCATCCCAAGTGCGGATTGTCTGCAATACTTGTACATAGTTATTGTTACATAAGGGTTATGTTATAGTTTATCAGTCTTGGACTGATACTATGTTGTTTTTCATACTGTTAACTGGTTAGTATATCTCAAGTTATACGGTGTGATGTGTGTGGCTGCCAGTGCACACCCATTCCTAAAGTCTTTCTTAAAGTGCCCATGTCTCCTGCGGAGCCCGTCTATCCCATGGTCCTTACGGAGTCCCCAGCATCCTCTACAGATTACGAGAAAAAGATTTACCGGTAGGTTTAAAATTTTATTTATACTGGCGGGGGTCAGGATTTAGTGCCTAGGCACTCATACCCTTATTTACCAGTCACATATGAGGATTTTATGCTGCCCAGGGTGGCGCCTCCCCTCCCCCCCCCCCTCCTCCCACCAGGTCCGATAGACCGACCCCAAATAACTCCTCCCCTTCATACGGCAATACTTCCATATGCCGTTTGGAATCCGCATCACCTGACCACTGTCGCGTCCATAACCCTCTTCTGGCAGAAATGGACAGCGCACTTACTCTTGATGCCAGAGTGCAAATATCCCTCTGTGCATCTCGCATATATAGAAATGCATCCTTTAAATGCTCTATAGTCAATAATATACTGTCCCTGTCCAGGGTATCAATATTTTCAGTCAGTGAATCCGGCCAAGCCAGCCCCGCACTGCACATCCAGGCTGAGGCGATTGCTGGTCGCAGTATAATACCAGTATGTGTGTATATACTTTTTAGGATATTTCCAGCTTCCTATCAGCTGGCTCTTTGAGGGCGGCCGTATCAGGAGACTGTAACGCCACTTGTTTTGATAAGCGTGTGAGCGCCTTATCTACCCTAGGGGGTGTTTCCCAACGCGCCCTAACCTCTGGCGGGAAAGGGTATAATGCCAATAATTTTTTAGAAATTAGCAGTTTTTTATCGGGGGAAACTTACGCTTCATCACACACCTCATTTAATTCATCGGATTCAGGAAAAACTACGGGTAGTTTTTTCACACCCCACATAATACCCTTTTTTGTGGTACTTGTAGTATCAGAAATGTTCAAAACCTCCTTCATTGCCGTGATCATGTAACGTGCGGCCCTACTGGAAAATACGTTTGTTTCCTCACCGTCGACACTGGAGTCAGTGTCCGTGTCTGGGTCTGTGTCGACCATCTGAGGTAACGGGCGCTTTAGAGCCCCTGACGGTGTTTGAGACGCCTGGACAGGTATTAACTTTTTCCGGCTGTCTCATGTCGTCAACAGACTTTTGTAAAGTGCTGACGCTATCACGTAATTCCTTCCATAAGACCATCCAGTCAGGTGTCGACTCCCTAGGGGGTGACATCACTATTACAGGCAATTGCTCCGCCTCCATACCATTTTCCTCCTCATACATGTCGACACAACGTACCGACACACAGCACACACACAGGTAATGCTCTGATAGAGGACAGGACCCCACTAGCCCTTTGGGGAGACAGAGGGAGAGTTTGCCAGCACACACCAGAGCACTATATATATACAGGGATAACCTTATATAAGTGTTTTTCCCTTATATAGCTGCTGTATTTATTAATCTGCCAAATTAGTGCCCCCCCCTCTCTTGTTTTACCCTGTTTCTGTAGTGCAGTACTGCAGGGGAGAGCCAGGGAGCTTCCCTCCAACGGAGCTGTGAGGGAAAATGGCGCTTGTGTGCTGAGGAGATAGGCTCCGCCCCCTTCTCGGCGGCCTTTCTCCCGCTTTTTTAAGGAAAAACTGGCAGGGGTTAAATGCATCCATATAGCCCAGGAGCTATATGTGATGTATTTTTAGCCATCTAAGGTGTTTTTATTGCGTCTCAGGGCGCCCCCCCCCCAGCGCCCTGCACCCTCAGTGACCGGAGTGTGAAGTGTGCTGAGAGCAATGGCGCACAGCTGCGGTGCTGTGCGCTACCTTATTGAAGACAGGACGTCTTCTGCCGCCGATTTTCCGGACTGGCTCTGTAAGGGGGCCGGCGGCGCGGCTCTGGGACCCATCCATGGCTGGGCCTGTGATCGTCCCTCTGGAGCTAATGTCCAGTAGCCTAAGAAGCCCAATCCACTCTGCAAGCAGGTGAGTTCGCTTCTTCTCCCCTTAGTCCCTCGGTGCAGTGAGCCTGTTGCCAGCAGGACTCACTGAAAATAAAAAACCTAATTTAAACTTTTACTCTAAGCAGCTCAGGAGAGCCACCTAGTATGCACCCTTCTCGTTCGGGCACAAAAATCTAACTGAGGCTTGGAGGAGGGTCATAGGGGGAGGAGCCAGTGCACACCAGGTAGTCCTAAAGCTTTTACTTTTGTGCCCAGTCTCCTGCGGAGCCGCTATTCCCCATGATCCTTACGGAGTTCCCAGCATCCACTAGGACGTCAGAAAAAGTATTTTTACGAGAAACTCAGTAGAGCTACTCAGAGTGCATCCAGTCTGCCTGGGCACAATTCTAAACTGGAGTCTGGAGGAGGGGCATAGAGGGAGGAGCCAGGTCACACCATTTTGAAAGTCTTCAAAGTGCCCATGTCTCCTGCGGATCCCATCTATACCCCATGGTTCTTGAAGCGACCCCAGCATCCTCTAGGACGTACGAGTAATAGGATTTTAATTACCTACTGGTAAATCCTTTTCTCGTAGTCCGTAGAGGATACTGGGGTCCATTTAGTACCATGGGGTATAGACGGGTCCACTAGGAGCCATGGGCACTTTAAGAATTTGATAGTGTGGGCTGGCTCCTCCCTCTATGCTCCTCCTACCAGACTCAGTCTAGGAAACTGTGCCCGAGGAGACAAACATACTTTGAGAGAAGGATAGATAAGGATAGTGGTGAGATTCCGAACCAACACACACACCCCCACACCCCAAGAAGAAAGCCAAGCTAACCAAACTTGAAACAGAAATGGCTGAACCAAAATTACTTAACCAAGTAACAGTGCAGGAAGACCGAAGCACTGGGCGGGCGCCCAGTATCCTCTATGGACTACGAGAAAAGGATTTACCGGTAGGTAATTAAAATCCTATTTTCTCTGGCAGGGTCCACAGGTTATCCACAGGATAACAACGGGATATCATGAAGCGACAGTGGATTAGCATCAATCGGTCAAAGCTTTTCCGGCCTCCCAGCATGCATGTCCGTATATCCCCCCGCCTCCTTGCTCAGGCAAATCAGTTTTTTGTTTGGTGCGGCAGGAGCCGGACCATGGTCAGAGGGCTGCTGATTCTTAGCAGCCCTAAGCTTTCTTATTTTATTTTTATAGTCTTACTATTTTTTGAGTGATCTTTCTAAACAGCCTTAGAAAGAGTAACTACAACAACTCTCTGCCGGGTCGCGTCAACGCTTCCCCACGAGTACAGTGCTGTTTCGGCGGCCGTCTGTGTCTGATATACTAGCAGGTACAGCAGACGTTGCCAGGCTGTGGCCGGAGCACGGGGAGAAGGTAAGGCATTGATTCCGCTTAGAAGGGGAATACGGACACAGCCGCACTGTTTTGGGAGGGAGACCACCAAACAGTCGCTGCCACGGTTGCCATAGCGCTAGGCCTTAGGGATCAGAGCCTCCAGAATTAGTATGAGGCCGCGATCCCTAGGGTTGATGTCAGCAGTGGGGAGTCGGACGCTCTCCTGGTCGCACCTCCCCCCCGTTCATGACCAGTTTCCTCTGAGTCTCCCGCCATGAACTGTTTTCCCGCTTCCATCTCAGACGCTGTACAGGACCCAGGTCGCAGCATAGGCGGCTGTGTGACTTTCTGCGTCCGTGTTCACTGAGCGTCTGTGTTCACTATAGGTTCATGGAGCAGCAGGGTACACTAGTAGCGTCTGGATCAACTCAGCGTTGGCTAACGTATTGATCGGTCCTGGAAGCGAGGCGAGTCTCCCTGTATCCTACTCTACTGAGTACGGTTATACAGCACTAAAGTCTCTATCTACCTTTTGAGTATGAATAGTTAAAATGTCTATTGCATACGAGTCTGTATACATTTACTGTTTCTTTCACATTTCTGTCTGAATACGTTAGATCTGTTTAAAACATGATACAGTAATATGTTCTCCTACATCCTTAAAATGTAGCTGTAGTTGATGATGTGCTCATATTGCTTAATATACTAATGTATAACATGTGACTGACTGCTAGTGTGATTGTTGAGTTTACTATATTCTGGCAGTTTGTTTATTCCGATCCTCAATGCCGGTGCATGGGTAGGGTCGGATTGTATATCACTTTTAAAAAATGGAAAGTGATTACAGTCACATTGTGTAGTACACTGTGGAAGTGTTGATTATTTATCATGTCTAAGAGCAGCAAAGGTGAAGAGGGTACACTCACACCAAAACTCATCATGTTTGTGTTGAAAAAAAGTGTTATCCTCTTAGGATCTGGTTCAGGATGGTTTGTGTGCAAATTGTTTTAGCTTTCATCAAGGGTTAATGAAAAATACAGGGCAGATTCAGGTACAAATGGATCCACCTTGGGCTATGTTTGCACAGACTTTATCAAGTATAGCTGAACGGATAATTCCTCCAACTCCTGTACCAGGGATAGGTTACACTATTAACCTTTACATGCAGCTCCCCACCTATGGTGTATCACTTCCAGCAGCAACTTCTCAAAAGAAACAAGCTGATAAACCGGTAAGTATATTTTAACCTTCACAGGCTACACACGATTCAGATGAGGATTCATCGGAAGATGAAAGCTCAATTAATTCTACTTCGGCATACGAAGTGGAGTAGGAAGGTCTCAGCTCAGTGGATATAGCAGAGTTAATTAAAGAAATGAAAGCTATTCTATCCTTAGAGGAATCAGCAGAGCCTGTGTTAAAAAACCAAGGCACCTGTGTTTAAATGTCCCAACACTGTTAAAACAGAGTTTCCAGTACAGGTCAGCTGATGGAAATCACGGAAGAGGCTTGGGATACGCCCAATAAGAAGTTTAGAATTCCTAAAAAAATGGAATTCCAATTATCCTCTTCCAGCTGGGGACTGTTTAAAAAGGGAGGTGGCTCCTAAAGTAGATACACATGTAATTCGATTAGTGCGAAAATCTACAATACCTTTGCCTTCAACATCATTAAATTATGTCACGGATAGGGAGTGGATTGTTTTCTAGAAAACATTTTTTCCCTGTCTGGGGCAGTCATAAGGCCAGCCATGGCTTCAGCTTGGATGGCAGTGGCTGCCTGGGCTGATGCATTGGAGGGGGATTTTTCTATAGATTCAAGAGAGCAAAAATCCCATATAGCTTATATAAAACAGGCTGCAATGTTCCCGGAAGAAGCAGCTTGGATACGAGTACTATTGCCTCCAGGGAATCAGCTTCAACAATAGCTGCTCACAGAGCAGTTTGACTACGTACGTGGAAAGCAGATTCAGAATCTAAGAAGGTTTGGGAACCATTACCTTTTTCTGGAGATATTCTTTATGGTAAAGAATTGACAGATATTCTGGAGTCAGAAGCAGACTCTAAGAAGGTCAAGTTCCCTTCCACATACAATTTCAAACCTAAAATTCCGGCTTTTCGGTATCGAGGAAAAGCTAAAAGGAAAAAATGAGGGCAAGCAGGCCCAATACAAGAAGTCTGGTAAGACTAAGAAGCATTGGGCTACCAGAGGACTGGTTGGGAAGGCAGATGATAAACCATCAGCCTGATGGTGCGGGCCTCCACCTGGGGGACACCATGTGGTGGGCAGACTTCTTCAGTTTGCACAGATGTGGCAGCAGTCTACAACAGATACCTGGGTGCAGGAAGCGGTATCTCTAGGTTATGCCTCTGCCTTCAAGAAGCAACCTCCTCAAAGGTTTTTTTGGAGACGAAGGCCAGGGCTTTGAAAGAGGCAGTTAAAAAATTGCTTCACTCAGGAGTAGTCATTCCAGTCCCTCCGGCGCAACGAGGACAGGGGTTTTACTCCAACCTGTTTTTAGTTCAGAAGCCAAATGATAATACACCTGTGGTTTGACCTGGACCAATAAGAAAATGACTAATCAGGGTGATCAGGTATATAAAGGCATTGGAATAGAAAGCACATTACTCTTTGAAAAAGCACCTGTGTGCGAAACGCGTTAGCGGATCTGCTGTTCACCCTGACAAGTGACACCCCACATTTGGATCTGCCCTGCTGGACTGGGAGCCAAGGACAACCAACGAGACTCCATACACCTGCCGCTTCAGCTGAGCCGCAATCAGGGGAGACGCGGTCAGCTAGGTGGGGAGTCTGCTCTGCATGTGTCCGTATACAAGCGGCTCCAGCACGTTGAGGGGTAGAGACCATCCAGCACTGCTAAAGGGAGATGGGAGAACTAGACACGCCTCTGTGCACAGCGAGGATCTCCCCAGCACGTCCGTGCTCACGGCTGCGGCGGTAAGCAGCATTCATCTGTCTTAAAACGGACAGTTCATAGACTGTGGCCAGCACACAAACAGGAACTGTGTCTTTATCTAGAGGACTGAGTCCCAATATATTGGGAAAAACATCATCTATTGGTGTGGGAATACGAGCTATTTATATATATCAGTGGGAGAAATAAAACGGTTTCCAAAAAACAGATCTGTGCACTGGACGCTTAAACATAGAATTAGTGTTATAGTTTTTAAGTGAGCTCATAGCGAATATGCATGCATATTGAGTTTTTATATATTTACATCTGTGATATTTTGAATTTAAATAAAAACCAGAGAGGTAATTTTAAATGTGTCTTTATTCATATACGCACCTGGTAATATATAGCGCAATCAGTCATTTCGTTTTCTTTCCTACTTCTTTGGTTTTTGAGGAAGGAGAGCAAGTGAGCCCCCCTACCTCATAATCAATTTTAGCTGTACGAACACAGGTACAGCTGGACGGAGGTTGCAGATTAAATTACGTTAAAGAACTAAGAATATTTATTATATTCATTACTAAAAATTGATTAGCGCCTGGACTAGTGCTGTTTTTTTCTCTCCTGTGAATGGTAGGTCTTTCACGCCTTTCCTGGAGTCCGCAGTCCACTGGCGTAGCCACAAGCCCCTGGGTGCAGACACTGCCATAGCGGTGGTGCGTGCGTTAAGCACGCCTATTTCCTTTATGGCCTCCACCATAAAGTTTGTAGAGTCCTGTATATGCTGCAGGAGTAAGACAACATCCCCCCTAGATAAGAAATGTAACCCCTCAATTAGGTTACCTGACCATTTTGCAATGGCTTTTGTGATCCACAAACAATGGGGAATTGGTATCAGTTATTACAGTAGGGGAACCCATAGGAAACAGCGACCACAATATGGTCACATTCAATATCAGTTTTCATAAACAGTCATATACTGGCTCAACTAGGACTCTAAACTTTAACAAAGCCAACTTTGAAAGGATGAGGGAAGCTTTAAGGGTTATTGAATGGGAAGGTCTGTTTCTAGGATTAAATACTACGGAGAAATGGGATGTATTAACATCACTAGCTAAAAATACTCTCAAATTTATCCCTACGAGCAGCAATTTAAAAAAAAAAGGAATAAAAATCATAAACAGATGTGGCTTAACAAAAAGATAAAGGAACTTATGGGCAAGAAAAGGCGAGCATTTAAAAAATACAAATCTGCCGGGAATGCGGAGTCATTTCAGCACTATAAGGACTGTAACAAAATATGCAAAAAAGAAATAAGAGCGGCTAAAGTAGTAACTGAAAAACTAGTACCAAAGGAAAGCAAAGCGAATCCCCCAAAATTCTTTAAATATATCAATAGCAAGAGATTAAAGAAGGAGAGTATAGGCCCTTTAAAAGACAAGCTGGGATTCTTAATCAAAAATGATAATGACATAGCGGACAAACTAAAGGAGTTTTTTTCAACAGTATTTACAAGAGAGGACCCAATTCAGGAACTAACACACAATCTCAATAATGAAATCCCACTGATAGGTACTTAAGTGAGGAGGTAGTCTGTGACCGATTAAAACATTTAAGAGTTAATAAGTCACCGGGTCCCAATGGAATTCACCCAAGGGTTCTAATGGAGCTTCACTCTGAACTTGCAAAACTGCTATTTCTGATCTTTAAAGATTCAGTTACATCTGGTATGGTTCCCAAAGACTGGCGTACAGCGGAAGTAGTGCCTATATTCAAAAAGGGAAGTAAAGCTGAACCGGGTAATTATAGACCAGTTAGTCTTACATCTATAGTGGGGAAAGTATTGGAAGGTATTCTAAGGGATAGTATTCAAAAGTTCCTTGAAGCCAATAAGGTCATTAAAAGAAATCAACATGGATTTGTGAAGGACAGATCCTGTCAAACCAACTTACTTGGCTTTTACGAAACAGTAAGTGCAAACCTCGATAAGGGTAAGGAGGTGGATGTAATATTTTTAGACTTTGCCAAAGCTTTCGACACAGTACCACACATGCGACTTGCCTACAAGCTACAAGAAATAGGACTAGGGAGAACAATATGCACTTGGGTCAAAAATTGGTTAGATAATAGGGAGCAGCGCGTTGTGGTTAATGGGTCCTTTTCAAATTGGACTAAAGTACTAAGTGGTGTGCCTCAAGGCTCGGTACTAGGACCGCTATTGTTCAACATTTTCATTAACGACCTAACAGAAGATCTAGAGAGCATGGTATCAATTTTTGCAGATGATACCAAATTGTGTAAGGCTATAAATACGGAGGAGGATGCAGAGTCTCTTCAGAACGACTTAGTTAAATTAGAAGCATGGGCACCCAAATGGAGATTGTGTTTCAATACAGACAAGTGTAAGGTAATGCACTGTGGTAACAAGAACAAAAATAACATCTACATACTGAATGGGGTAAAATTAGGGGATTCTGTACTGGAAAAGGACTTCGGTGTTCTCATAGATAGCAAACACAACAGCAGTACACAATGTAGGATTGCAGCAAAGAAGGCTAATAAGATATTAGCATGCATAAAACGGGGAATTGATGCAAGGGACGAGTGTTATATTCCCATTATATAAATCACTAGCGAGGCCACACCTTGAATACTGTGTACAATTCTGGCCAATACGTGTTTGGAATTCCCTGCCTGAGGTAGTTGTAATGGTGGACTCAGTCAACACCTTTAAGAATGGGTTAAATAAATTCCTAATGGATAAGGATATCCAGGGTTATGGTGCATAGTCACGCACTATAGTCACTACAAAAGAGGGATAAAACGCTACAGCTGACATCAGCATCAGTCAAAACTTTAGACCAAATAAACCTGCTAAGGGATCACCCAAAAAGTGGACACAAAGATGACGACACTCACAAGTGTGTTTACATAAAAAGGAACAGTAGACTGCACATAAAAGGTATCTTTTACCAATCCCAGATCGTACAACACCGCAGACAAACGGAATAGCAAATGCTCATTTGTATGCTTATATTAACCGAGTGATGTTACTCATATCAAGATATCTTTTTCTTCACTTGTTGCTGGGAACACATTGATGGTATATTTATAAATGACTATACTTATAAATGTTTATATTGAAACGGACTATTGGTATAGTCATTTATAAATATACCAAAGTGTTCCCAGCAACAAGTGAAGAAAAAGATACCTTGATACGAGTTTACTGTTCCTTTTTATGTAAGCACACTTGTGAGTGTCGTCAGCTGTGTGTCCACTTTTTGGGTGATCCCATAAAAGTAGAAAAATCTTCACTGACCCCATATGTTTAAGGCACTATCCAGGAGTCACTATTAAAATCATCTATGCAGAATTAACACATTTCTTTCTGCCCAGTGTTTTATTCCAACATCACAGAGGAAAATAAGATTTTACTCACCGGTAAATCTATTTCTCGTAGTCCATAGTGGATGCTGGGGACTCCGTAAGGACCATGGGGAATAGACAGGCTCCGCAGGAGACTGGGCACTCTAAAGAAAGATTTAGTACTACCTGGTGTGCACTGGCTCCTCCCTCTATGCCCCTCCTCCAGACCTCAGTTAAGGAAACTGTGCCCGGAAGAGCTGACAGTACAAGAAAAGGATTTTTGGAATCCAGGGTAAGACTCATACTAGCCACACCAATCACACCGTACAACTTGTGATAACATACCCAGTTAACAGTATGAACAACAAACTGATGCCACATAACATAACCCTTTAGTAAGCAATAACTATATACACGTATTGCAGAAAGTCCGCACTTGGGACGGGCGCCCAGCATCCACTACGGACTACGAGAAATAGATTTACCGGTGAGTAAAATCCTATTTTCTAAAACGTCCTAGTGGATGCTGGGGACTCCGTAAGGACCATGGGGATTATACCAAAGCTCCCAAACGGGCGGGAGAGTGCGGATGACTCTGCAGCACCGAATGAGCAAACTCAAGGTCCTCCTCAGCCAGGGTATCAAACTTGTAGAATTTTGCAAATGTGTTTGAACCCGGCCAAGTAGCAGCTCGGCAAAGCTGTAATGCCGAGACCCCTCGGGCAGCCGCCCAAGACGAGCCCACCTTTCTTGTGGAATGGGCTTTCACTGATTTTGGATGCGGCAATCCAGCCGCAGAATGAGCCTGCTGAATCGTGCCACAGATCCAGCGAGCAATAGTTTGCTTTGAAGCGGGAGCACCCAGCTTGTTGGATGCATACAGGACAAACAGCGAGTCAGTCTTCCCGACTCCAGCCGTTCTGGTCACATAAATCTTCAAAGCCCGGACTACGTCAAGCAACTTGGGACTCCTCCAAGTCACAAGTAGCCGCAGGCACCACAATAGGTTGGTTCAAATGTAAGGATGACACCACCTTTGGCAGAAATTGTGGACGAGTCCGCAATTCTGCCCTATCCATATGGAAAATCAGATAGGGGCTTTTACATGACAAAGCCACCAATTCTGACACACGCCTAGCCGAAGCTAAGGCCAACAGTATGACCACTTTCCACGTGAGATATTTTAGCTCCACGGTCTTAAGTGGCTCAAACCAGTGGGATTTCAGGAAACTCAACACCACGTTAAGATCCCAAGGTGCCACTGGTGGCACAAAAGGGAGCTGAATATGCAGCACTCCCTTAACAAACGTCTGAACCTCAGGCAGTGAAGCCAGTTCTTTTTGAAAGAAAATGGATAGGGCCGAAATCTGGACCTTTATGGACCCTAATTTTAGGCCCATAGTCACTCCTGACTGTAGGAAGTGCAGGAATCGACCCAGCTGGAATTCCTCTGTAGGGGCCTTCCTGGCCTCACACCAAGCAACATATTTTCGCCATATACGGTGATAATGCTTTGCTGTCACGTCCTTCCTAGCCTTTATCAGCGTAGGAATAACTTCATCCGGAATGCCTTTTTTCGCTAGGATCCGGTGTTTAACCGCCATGCCGTTAAACGCAGCCGCGGTAAGTCTTGGAACAGACAGGGCCCTTGTTGCAACAGGTCCTGTCTGAGAGGCAGAGGCCATGGGTCCTCTGAGCATTTCTTGCAATTCCGGGTACCAAGTCCTTCTTGGTCAATCCGGGACAATGAGTATTGTTCTCACTCCTCTTTTTCTTACAATTCTCAGCACCTTTGGTATGAGAGGAAGAGGAGGAAACACATAGACCGACTGGAACACCCACAGTGTTACTAGTGCGTCCACAGCTATCGCCTGAGGGTCTCTTGACCTGGTGCAACACCTTTGTAGCTTTTTGTTGAGGCGGGATGCCATCATGTCCACCTGTGGCAGTTCCCATCGATTTGTAATCTGTGTGAAGACTTCTTGATGAAGTCCCCACTCTCCCGGGTGGAGGTCGTGCCTGCTGAGGAAGTCTGCTTCCCAGTTGTCCACTCCCGGAATGAACACTGCAGACAGTGCTAGTACGTGATTCTCCGCCCAACGAAGAATCCTGGTGGCTTCTGCCATTGCCACCCTGCTTCTTGTGCTGCCCTGGCGGTTTACATGGGCCACTGCAGTGATGTTGTCTGACTGAATCAGCACTGGTTGGTTTCGAAGCAGAGGCTCCGCTTGACTCAGGGCGTTGTGTATGGCCCTTCGTTCCAGGATATTGATGTGCAGACAAGTCTCCTGACTTGACCACAGCCCCTGGAAGTTTCTTCCCTGAGTGACTGCCCCGCATCCTCGGAGGCTTGCATCCGTGGTCACCAGGACCCAGTCCTGTATGCCGAACCTGCGGCCCTCGAGGAGGTGAGCACTTTGCAGCCACCACAGAAGAGACACCGTGGCCCTGGGGGACAGGGTGATCAGCAGATGCATCTGAAGATGCGATCCGGACAACTTGCCCAACAGATCCCACTGAAAGATCCTCGCATGGAACCTGCCGAAGGGAATGGCTTTGTATGACGCCACCATCTTTCCCAGGACTCGCGTGCAGTGATGCACCGATACCCGTTTTGGTTTTAGGGGGTCTCTGACCAGAGTCTCGAGCTCCTGAGCCTTCTCCTCCGGGAGAAACACCTTTTTCTGGTTTGTGTCCAGAATCATGCCCAGGAAGGGCAGACGCGTCGTAGTAATCAGCTGCGACTTTGGAATATTCAGAATCCAGCCGTGCTGTCGCAACACTTCCTGAGAGTGTGCTACGCTGATCAGCAACCGCTCCCTGGACCTCGCCTTTATGAGGAGATCGTCCAAGTATGGGATAATTGTAATCCCTTGCTTCCGAAGGAACACCATCATTTCCGCCATCACCTTGGTAAATATTCTCGGTGCCGTGGACAGGCCAAACGGCAACGTCTGGAATTGGTAATGACAGTCCTGTACCACAAATCTGAGGTACTCCTGATGAGGTGGATAAATGGGGACATGCAAGTACGCATCCTTGATGTCCAGAGACACCATAAAATCCCCTTCCTCCAGGCTTGCAATGACCGCTCTGAGCGATTCCATCTTGAACTTGAATTTCTTCAGATAAATATTCAGGGATTTTAAATTCAAAATGGGTCTGACCGAACCGTCCGGTTTCGGTACCACAAACATGGTGGAATAGTAACCCCTTCCCTGTTGAAGGAGGGGAACCTTCACTACCACCTGCAGGAGATATAGCTTGTGAATTGCTGCCAACACTACCTCCCTTTCTATGGGGGAAGCTGGCAAGGCCGATTTTAGGTAACGGTGAGGGGGCGTCACCTCGAATTCCAGCTTGTATCCCTGAGACACAATTTGTATAGCCCAAGGATCCACCCGTGAGCGAACCCACTGGTGGCTGAAATTTCGGAGACGCTCCCCCACCGCTCCTGGCTCCGCCTGTGGAGCCCCAGCGTCATGCGGTGGATTTAGTGAAGGCGGGGAGGACTTTTATTCCTGGGAACTAGCTGCATGGTGCAGCTTTTTTCCTTTACCCCTGCCTCTGGCAAGAAAGGATGCACCTCTGACTTTCTTGCTTTTTTGTGAACGAAAGGACTGCATTTGGTAATACGGTGCTTTCTTTGGCTGTGAGGGAATATATGGCAAGAAATTTGACTTCCCAGCCGTAGCTGTGGAAACTAGGTCCGAGAGACCGTCCCCAAACAATTCCTCACCCTTATAAGGTAACACCTCCATGTGTCTTTTAGAGTCGGCATCACCTGTCCATTGCCGAGTCCATAGGACCCTTCTGGCAGAAATCGACATTGCGTTTATTCTAGAGACCAGCAGGCAAATGTACCTCTGGGCATCCCGCATATATAGGACAGCGTCTTTGATATGCCCTAGGGTCAGTAAAATAGTCTCCCTGTCCAGGGTATCTATCTCCTCAGACAGAGTATCTGTCCATGCTGCTACAGCACTACACATCCAGGCCGAAGCAATAGCTGGCCTCAGAAGAGTACCAGAATGTGCATAAACAGACTTCAGGATACCTTCCTGCTTCCTATCCGCAGGATCCTTTAGGGCGGCCGTATCCTGCGACGGCAGGGCCACCTTCTTAGATAAGCGTGTCAACGCTTTGTCTACCCTAGGGGAGGATTCCCAGCGTAACCTATCCATTGGCGGCAAAGGATACGCCATAAGTAATCTTTTGGAAATCAGTACTTTCCTATCCGGGGAATCCCACGCTTTTTCACATAACTCATTTAATTCATGTGAAGGGGGAAAAGTCACTTCTTGCTTTTTCTCCCCAAACATATAAACCCTCTTGTCAGGGGACAGGGTTTTCCTCCGATATGTGCAACACATCCTTCATTGCTATAATCATGTATCGGATGGCTTTAGTCATTTTAGGCTGCAACTTTGCATCATCGTCATCGACACTGGAGTCAGAATCCGTGTCGACATCTGTGTCAACCAACTGGGATAGTGGGCGCTTTTGAGACCCTGATGGCCTCTGAGCTGTAGAATCAGACATGGGTTGAGACCCTGACTGATTATCCAACCTTTTATGCAAGGAGCTTACGTTATCATTTAACACCTTCCACATATCCATCCAATCAGGTGTCGGCGCCGACACCACATTCACTTGCACTTGTTCTGCCTCCACGTAACCGTCCTCGTCAAACATGTCGACACAACGTACCGACACACCGCACACACACAGGGAATGCTCTAATTGAGGACAGGACCCCACAAGGCCTTTTGGGGAGACAGAGAAAGAGTATGCCAGCACACACCCCAGCGCTATATAACCCAGGGATTACACAGTAACTTAGTGTTTACCCAGTAGCTGCTGTTTATGATAATTTGCGCCCCCTCTCTTTTTACCCTTTTTCTACCTTGATACTGCAGGGGAGATCGTAAAAACAAAGTTGTGGATCTGCACCAGCTCTATGATTAAGTGTTTGGAATAAGAAAGAAGATAGATAGATATAGATATAGATATATATATCTATATATATATATATATATATATATATATATATATATATATATATATAGATATAGATATAGTACCAAAATACTGACTTATTATAAATCATAAATAGTACTAAGTTTTGGCGGTGCTCCCATGGATTTTGTAGTTAACCTACAGGAAGAAGACAAGAGAAAGACAAAATAACCTTGTGTGGAAGCACGCATTAATTAAATATGAAAAAGATGTGAAGAGAATATATGGTTGAGGAAAGGACCCCTTTGAGTCCTACCTCAAAAAGATGGAATAAAACTTAACTTTTATTGATTAACTTATAAAAATTCACTGGGGTGAACAAAGGTAAATGATAATATAAATCTAGATTGCCATTGTACCAAATATGGTTCTAGATGTGGCAGGTGAAAATATTAGTATAATTTTAGTATAATTGTTTGGAAAAAACAATATATACAGGTCACAGAACAATCGGAATGTATGGTAAGCTATGAGGAAAATGATATTGGATTTCCTGAAGGAAAAAGGCCCACAGCACCTAGTATTCCCTGGAGGTCTCCCATCCACGTACTGATCAGGCCATACCTGCTTAGCTTCCAAGATCGGACGTGATCGGGCGTATTCAGGATAGTATGGCCGTGGGCCAATTGTATCAGGAATTACGGATAATTTTTGTGCTGATTTGAAAAATGCATATATGATCAACTGAGGGGTTATATGAATATAATCAAATAGTTGATTGATTGTAAAGTCTCCTGAAAACATTTTTATAAGTAAATCAATAAAAGTTAAGTTTTATTCCATCTTTTTGAGGTAGGACTCAAAGGGGTCCTTTCCTCAACCATATATTCTCTTCACATCTTTTTCATATTTAATTAATGAGTGCTTCCACACAAGGTTATTTTGTCTTTCTCTTGTCTTCTTACTGCAGGGGAGAGCCTGGGGAGCTTCCTCTCAGCGGAGCTGTAGAGAGAAAATGGCGCTGGTTAGTGCTGAGGAAAAAGGCCCCGCCCCCTCAGCGGCGGGCTTCTGTCCCAGGTCTGTGTAAATAAAATGGCGGGGGCTCGTACATATATACAGTGCCCAGCTGTATATATGTGTCTTTTTGCCAAGAGGTATCCTAATTGCTGCCCAGGGCGCGGTGCCCCCCCCCCCCCCCCTGCACCCTACAGTGACTGGAGTGTGTGGGCGCAATGGCGCACAGCTGCAGTGCTGTGCGCTACCTCATGTGAAGACAGGAGTCTTCTGCCGCCGATTTCGATGTCTTCTTGCTTCTGCCGGCTTCTGACTTCTGGCTCTGCGAGGGGGACGGCGGCGCGGCTCCGGGAACGGACGACCAAGGTTAAGATCCTGTGTTCAAACCCTCTGGAGCTAATGGTGTCCAGTAGCCTAAGAAGCGCAACCTAGCCGCAGTTAGTAGGTTTGCTTCTCTCCCCTCAGTCCCTCGTAGCAGAGAGTCTGTTGCCAGCAGAAGCTCTCTGAAAATAAAAAACCTAACTAAAATACTTTATTAGCAAGCTCAGGAGAGCCCACTAAAAGCACCCAGCTCGGGCCGGGCACAGATTCTAACTGAGGTCTGGAGGAGGGGCATAGAGGGAGGAGCCAGTGCACACCAGGTAGTACTAAATCTTTATTTAGAGTGCCCAGTCTCCTGCGGAGCCCGTCTATTCCCCATGGTCCTTACGGAGTCCCCAGCATCCACTAGGACGTTAGAGAAAGTGTGTGTAACCATTAAGGACCAGACCAGAAAAGAAACCGCTACGTGCTTAGAAATTACTTTTTCCAAGTAAGCTTACATGTGAGCATTCTATGGTTTATCTTTTTGGTGACGGAATAGACAAAATCCCACCCACATAAATATAAAGAAACCTTTATGAGTTTGACATTCATAAATCCCATGTAAGAATATTGTGAGCACACATTTAACATCTTACACGGAGGTGAACCTATAGAAGGTAACGCTGAGGTAATCTGGAGTCACACCGGAGAAACTGCGCATCCCTGTCTTGTCAGCGTCTGTGTCCACTGCAGAGGGAAAATAGCGCTGGTGAGCTGCTGGATCCTCTCATAGTGAAACCCTGTCCCTTCAACAGCACACGGTCTTCCCGCTTTTTTTATACTGGCTGAGGAATCTGGTACTTAAAATGGAGAGAAACCATTTTAAGGCTGTGTTGCCAGTCTGGGTACTTTGTACACTGTACTAAGACGCAATTGTGTACTGTGTCTGGAGACGCATACCTCCCTGTTAAGAAGCCGTGCGTCTCCGTACCCTCGTGCCGCCATAATGGCCGGCGCCCCAATAACCGGGACGCCGGCTCAGTACTCACCACTCTTCATTCTTCTGGCTCTGTTAGGGGTGGCGGCGTGCTGCAGGAACGTACGCTCGCCGTGGGGCTTGCAAATAGTTCCCTCAGGAACTCAGTGTCCTGTCAGCGGGGAACGGGACCATTAACCCCTCAAGAGGTTGGCCCGTTCCTTCCCCCCTTACCCCTCCTAAGTTCCACGAAGCAGGCAGGCTGAAAACAACAGAGAGAATAAATACAGAAAACTCTTTAGGAGCTACCTTTAGCGTGACCTGCTCCTCCGAGCACATTTGCTAAACTAGTGTGCCCATGTCTCCTAGTGGACCTGTCTATACACTCTCGGACGTAAGAGAAAATAAAGCAGCCAGTATTTACCCTGCACAGAAACAAAATAACACACCCAAATCTAACTCTCTGCAAAAGTTTTATCTGCCACACCTGCAGTGCACATGGTTTTGACCCACTGCTAAGAAATTTGATGCTGCGATTAACTCTGAATTACCCCCTGTGTTACTCAGAGGTCAGATGGTGTGACCAATGCTTGAGTCTCTGTACACAAGCAGCGAATCTCAAAGCCGCCGGCCAAGATATTTACATATTTTCGCACAATATTTGTTTACAAAGACGCGGCAGCTTTTACAACCATCTCTGAATGAGACCAAAGACCAGTTTAAGTAGCAATTAGCGTGTATCTTGCCTTGAATGGACCCAAATCAAGCTAAGTGAACAAACCCCACAACATTACAGAAACCACAAGATTTCTTATCTGTTGGATATAAGGAAAGGTCTTTATGTTGCAACTGTCTGTTTAGAACATGAAGGATGACTCATCTGATCCCCTTCTGCAACATCTGCCTGTGTTCTTTATATCACTTCACTCACAAATGTGCATCTTGAGAATTTTCCGCACTTCAAACTAGGCTATACTCTGTTCTTATCAAATGTTTGTTTGTTTTTTTAATAAAACTGTTTGCTTGCACCATAAATCATCCGAGCTATAGTTGTTTATCATTTGGCATGCAATTGGAATGGATATGACTGTTCCTGCTCATCGCTACTGTTTGCCTATAGTATCTCCCTCAACATTCCGTGCCAAGATAACCACTTAACTGATGATTTATTTCGCCAAAAACCGCTCCGAAATGGTCGGGGGGTTTTTTATGAGTGAATTAAGTGAAGAACATGAATTTGACCCTATCCGAAATGATTTTAGTAAAAAAAAAAAAAAAATAATAATAATAATATTTTTCAAACATCGATCGGGAACATCGCAAACATCGGGAACATTGCGGCTTTCATTTTGAAAGCTGGGATAACCTCCAGGTATAAAGGGGGGAGGAGAGGGGTCTGGATGTGGGTTGGGAAGGTTAAATTAATAACCCCAGCGGCTGTCACTGTCTGCAGCTGCTGGAGGGGATCCTGTCGTGCTGACCGATCAGCAGTGATCGGCGGCACAGCAATCAGTAGAGGCGAGTGCTGGGAGGCAGAGGGACCTTCCAGCCCCTCTAACAGCAGCAGCGGAGGGAAGTTTCTCTTCCCTGCCGCTGCTAACACTCTGAGTGGTCGCATCCTGTGCGACCAGGTCAGATAGAGCACTTGCAGGCATGGTCGCATATGATGCGACAACGCCAGGCAAGTGGTTAAGTGACGTTGCTTATGAAACAATAGCAAGTTGAACACTCTTAGTCACTGGTGCGGCTGCCAAATAATCACCTCTCTTTCAAAGTTACTAATGCCATATGTATTAACCAAGCCCTTGTATTCAATATCCTTGGTGTTCCTCATTTACCTAGGTGTCTCCATTTGTTAATTTTGTTGCAACTACCTCACAGAGCACATGTTGCCTAGGCTGAAACCAAGGAAGATTGGAGAACTTCTCTGAAGTGTCAAAGCGCTTACCTGAATTGATGTTAATATGGATGAAACATCATAAGTTGGGCTCCAGCGGTTCTGCAGGATGTCTAAACATATGCTACCATCAGCATAAACTGCAAGAAAGATATTTGAGGTAATTTTAATTAGAAGCATCAAAGATCATGTTAAGGTTTAACAAAAAAAACAAAAAAAAAAAAACGAGATTTATGGTAAGAGCTTACCGTTGTGAAATCTTTCTGCGAGGTGCACTGAGCTCCACAAGGCATAACATTGGGGTGTAGAGTAGGATCTTGATCCAAGGCACCAACAGGCTCAAAGCTTTGACTGTTCCCAAGATGCACAGCGCCGCCTCCTCTATAACCTCGCCTCCGTGCAAAGGAGCTCAGTTCAGTTAACCAGTCCAATGCAGTAGCAGGTAACAGACGACAATCGTTAGTAGCCACACGCTCACTACAGGAGAGGAAGTCAGCGGCTAATGCCATACCAACCCAAAGAAGCTAAGTGCGTCAGGGTGGGCGCCTTGTGGAGCCCAGTGTACCTCGCAGAAAGATTTAACAACGGTAAGTTCTAACCATAAATCTCGTTTTCGGCTGCGGGGTACATTGGGCTCCACAAGGAATAACAGCGGGATGTACAAAAACAGTTGCTTATGGGAGGGGACGCACTGTAGTGGGCACAAGAACCCGGCGTCCAAAGGAAACATCCTGGGAGGCAAAAGTATCGAAGGCATAGAACCTTATGAACGTGTTCCCCGAGGACCACGTAGCCACCTTGCACAATTGTTCAAGGGTCGCACCACGGTGGGCCGCCCAAGAAGGTCCAAACGACCGAGAAGAATGGTCTTTGATGGTAGCAGGAGCTGGAAGAACAGCCTGTACTTAAGCATGTGCAATCACCATTCTAATCCATCTGCCCAAGGTCTGCTTGTTAGCAGGCCAGCCACGTTTGTGAAATCCAAACAGTACAAAGAGAGAATCAGACTTCATAACGGAGGCAGTTCTCTTCACATAGATATGGAGAGCCAGTACCACATCCAAAGAACGCTCTTTGGAGGAGGACAACTCAGGAGTATTAAAGGCCGGAACCACAATCTCCTGGTTAAGGTGGAAGGAAGACACCACCTGGGTAAATAACCCGGGCGCTTTCTAAGAACTGCCCGGTCACGGTGAAAAATCAGGTAGGGGGACTTACAGGATAAGGCACCAAAGACCGAGACCCTTCTAGCCGAGGCAATGGCCAGCAAAAACAAAACCTTAAGGGAAAGCCACTTAAGGTCTGCAGACGCAAGAGGTTCAGAGGGATATTCTTGCAAGGCCTCCAGAACTACCGACAAATCCCAAGGGGCCACAGGCGATACATAAGGAGGCTGAATCCGCAACACAACGAGTGAAAGTATGAACATCAGGTAGGGTAGCAATCTTTCTCTGAAACCAAACTGACAAGGCAGAAATGTGGACCTTGAGGGAGGACAGACGAAGGCCTAAATCCAGGCCCTGCTGTAGGAAGGCCAAAAGTTTAGCCGTACTAAACTTGAAAACGTCAGGATTATGAGACGCACACCAAGCAAAGTAAGAATTCCAGAGCCTATAGTAAATCAGAGCAGAAGCCGGCTTACGGGCCTTCAACATAGTTTGAATGACCGCCTCAGAAAAACCCTTGGTCCTCAAGACGGAAGCTTCAAGAGTCACGCCGTCAAAGCCATACGGGCCAAGTCCTGGTAAACACAAGGACCCTGAACGAGGAGGTCTGGTCGTTGTGGGAGTAGAAGGGGACGAACCAGCGAGAGGCCCTGTAGATCGGAGAACCAGTGCCGTCTGGGCCACGCCAGAGCGATCAGAAGTAGGATTCTTCCTTCCTGCTTGAACTTCCGTATTACCCTGGGCAGGAGTGACACCGGAGGGAACACGTACAGCAGCCGAAAGTCCCATGGAATTGCCAGTGCGTCCACGAACGCTGCTTGAGGATCCCTTGTCCTTGCTCAGAAGACCGGAACCTTGTGATTGTGTCGAGACGCCATCAGGTCCACATCTGGAAGGCCCCACTTGTCCACGAGAAGTTGAAACACTTCTGGATGGAGGCTCCATTCTCCGGTGTGTACGTCCTGGCGACTGAGAAAGTCCGCTTCCCAGTTTAGGACCCCCGTAATGAATACTGCCGATATGGCTGGCAGTGGCGTTCTGCCCACTGAAGAATTAGTGATACTTCCCTCATTGCCATGCGGCTTCGAGTGCCGCCTTGATGATTTATGTAAGCCACCATGGCGGCGTTGTCCAATTGTACTTGAACAGGTCTGTTCTGTATCAAATGCTAGGCCAAGTTCAGTGCATTGATCACCGCCCGCAATTCCAGATCGGGATGAGAGACTCCTCCTTGGTCCACTGACCCTGAAGGGAATGTTGCTCCAACACTGCGCCCCAACCTCTCAGACTTGCATCCGTCGTCAGAAGGACCCAGTTGGAGATCCAGAAAGGACGACCCCTGCTCAAACGTTGGTCCTGAAGCCACCAGCTCAGCGACAGTCGGACCTCCGGAGACAAGGAGACCATTTGAGATATGATCCGGTGAGGCAGGCCATCCCATTTGGCCAGAATTAGCTTCTGTAGAGGGAGAGAATGGAATTCAGCGTACTCCGCCATGTCGAATGCCGACACCATGAGACCTAGCACTTGCATCGCCGAATGAACCGAAACACACGGACGAGATAGGAAGCCTCGAATCCTGTCCTGAAGTTTCATGATTTTCTCCTGAGACAAGAACAACCTCTGGGTGTGAGTTTCCAACAACACTCCCACGTGCAGCATGCTCCGAGCAGGGACCAGGGAAGATTTCTCCCAGTTGACTAGCCACCCGTGGGCTTGCAGAAACTGGATAGTCAGATCCAGATGTCGCAGGAGAGTTTCTGGAGAATTCGCCAGGATCAGCAAATAATCCAGGTACGGTAGGATACTGACCCCTTGATGGCAGAGTACAGCAGTCATTACCGCCAAACTTTGGTGAAAACTCTGAGCCGTTGTCAAACCAAAAGGTAACGCCCGAAATTGGTAATGAAGGTTGCCCACTGCAAACCTCAGATACTGCTGATGCGACGTTGTAATAGGAATATGCAGGTAGGCATCCTGTATGTCCAGGGAGACCATATAGTCCCCAGGCTCCAAGGCCAGAACAAGAGAGCGTAGAGTTTCCATACGAAACTTGGAGACCCTCGCATACTTGTTCAAGGACTTGAGATTGAGAATGGGCAGCGAGGACCCGTTCGGTTTGGGGACTAGAAACAGCGTGAATAATACCCCTTGCCTCTCTGAGATAGAGGCACCTGTACTACCACTCCTGTGTCCAGGAGGGACTGTACAACCGAATGAAGCGTTGTTGCCTTCACCAGATCCGAAGGGACGTCTGTCAGGCAAAATTGATAAGGGGGACGATTCTTGAAGGATATGGCGTAACCTCGAGTGACTACTTCCCGCACCCAGGCATCTGAAGTGGTCTTTAAACATTCTGGGGCAAACCCTAGAAATCGGCACCCCACCCTGGGATCCCCCAGAGGGAGGCCCACCTCGTCATGCGGCAGGCTTGTCTGTTTTGGAAGCAGACTAACGGGCAGCCCAGGCCCTCTTAGGTCTAGGCTTAGCTGGTTTAGGTACGCCTGACCTTTTGCTTTTCCTGGAGGACGAAAGGGCAGACGGAAAGTACTTTTAACCTTCAGCACAGAAGGTGCTGTACTTGGTAGGCAAGCTGTTTTAGCAGATGCCAAGTCAGCCAATATCTTATTGACATCTTCTCCGAAAAGAATATTCTCCCTTAAAAGGGAGCACCTCCAGGGTTTTCTTAGAATCCATGTCCACAGACCAGGATCTCAACCAAAGGATACGCCGAGCCAAGATGGACGTAGTAGCAGCCTTGGCCGCCAGCACCCCGGCATCAGAAGAGAGACATTGTCTAGCATGATCAGAAGCATTAGAAGGTAGCTCCGCTTCCAGCTCCTGAGCCCATGCGTCAACAGCTTCAGCAGCCCATGCTGCATTGGTTGGCCTATGCACAGCCCCTGTTAGGGTGTAAATCACCTTTAAACAACCCTCCACACGTCTATCCGTTGGTTCCTTCAAAGAGGTGACAGTAGTCACTGGCAGAGCTGAGGAAACCAGTAGCCTCGCCATCTGAGAATCCACAGGTGGAGGAGTTTCAAAATTTTTACTTAGCTCCGCAGAGAGAGGATAGCGAGCCAACAGTCTCTTATAAGGTGTGAACTTTGTCCCTGGAATTTTCCAGGATTCCGGACGTATGTCAGCCAGGTGTTGAGAATGAGGTAAAACTTGTTTAACCACTTTCTTACGTTTAAATCTGTCCGGATTTTTTGAAACAACCTCAGGTTCGGGTTCATCAGAAACTTGAAGAATCAGCCTGATAGCCTCAATAAAATCAGGGACATCCACCTGTGACCGTCCTTCCCCATCTGAAACATCTGGGTCAGTATATGCGCCATCCTCAGAGGTGGTGTCAGGAACAGTGGTGGAATGTGAGGAAGTAGCGGCCCATTTGGAAGACATCTTAGTCTTAGGAGGGCGAGAGTGAGACTTCTTTTTAGACAGTGATTGGTTCAAGTGCTGTAACTGAGATGATATCTGATCTGCCCATGGCGGATTAACTGTAGGGACCATAAATTGCTGCACTGGCATAGGAGGTTTCATAGGGGGTGTAAGTTTAGTTACCAGCGTATTTAATAACGTGGAGAAGGTAGCCCATGGTGGGTCATTGTGGACCCTCACAGCCACAACTCCACTGGGGTGTAAGGAACCCCCTGAACCTGAACTCTCTGCTGCCATGTTTTCCTCAAAAGTGTCTGCAGCGTTACCTCCACGCAATGTGGGATCAGCCCCAGTTCCGTTGCCCCTTGTAGCTGACATAATAAAGCTCAATATCAGGCAACCCGGTACAATATTAGCAGCACTATACCTAGCAAGAACTCCCAGTGTAGTGTATCAGCACAAACCGGGAATCCAAGAGATATATGGTGACTATAAATCACATAGAAAAATTACACAGTAAGTATATCTTGTGAAACACCTATATTAGTTAATAAACCTGACGTAATTGGCCTCCTCAGGTTACAGAATATAGGTGTAGCAGGATGAGTGAAATACACGAAATGGCAACCACGACAGGGTAATAGTACCACACAACCCTGACTATATGCGCTCTTTCTTAACTAACACTGTCCACTGACAGGTAGAATACTTAAGTGTCCTGTAAAATGCAAAGCGCTGACGTGCAGGCAGCTTTACAGAGGAGGATTTGCCCAAGCAGTCCCAGGAACAGCGCAGCTCTGTGTAATGGCGGCTGACAGGGCGTGAGGGAGAGAGATATGCAGCTCCAGGGCCGGAACATTTGCCTAAATTGCGCCCTGGGACTGGGGGAGGGGCTACAGGTCAGGCCTTACTCTCCTTGCTGGCTTCCCCACTGGACTCTGCAGGCTGTAAAATAAATGGTTATAGAGAGAAAACCAACCTGTGCCCAGTGTCCCGATGACTAGTGGAGCGGCTGCCCCTTACAGTGTCCACGCCAGCGCGCGCGCCCCGCCTCCCATCGGCAGCGCCGGATCGCGATTACAGCGGGCCAAAGAGACCCCTTCCCTCCCCCTGTATGCAGCCACGCGATCCAAGAGACAGTGGTGAGTGTGTGACTGACATAGAAGAACACCGGAGCCTCCGCAGTAGTTACCCGGCAACCAGGGCGCGGGAGTATACAGCGCCGCTGGGGGAGCGATGGAGCTGCAGCAGGGGATGTCTGACTGACATCTAACACTGCTGCAGCCCTTGAAGTCTTTTCTTCTGAAAATAGCTTTCTTAGGGCTGCCTGAGCAGCCCTCCTGTTTTATGCCTGCTTACTGCATGGCACCAACTTACAAACTGAGCTCCTGTGCACGTAGGCGGGATTATAGAGGAGGCCGCGCTGTGTATCTTGGGAACAGTCAAAGCTTTGAGCGTGTTGGTGCCTCGGATCAAGATTCTACTCTACACCCCGATGTTATTCCTTGTGGAGCCCAGTGTACCACGCAGCAAAAAACCCATCATACACCGGTTTACATCGGCCTACATATAGAAGGCACTGTAACCACAGGACTGCTGTCACACAAGTAAGAACACTGCTGGAATTATTCACAGTGAGAGACAACTGAAAAGGTTTAAAGTCTGTGCAACAGCAAACATTCAAAGCAACTGTGACCAGTCTACTTTTATATGGTCCATCATACAGTATACTATTCTATCATGGGAAACCAAAATGGCAAAATAGAGACTTTTCACCCAACTTCTATTAGACCAGGACAAACAAAGGAAAACACTCGAGACTGTAATAAATAATAAAAATAAATCTCCCTGGGACAGTCATCAGAACTCACAGACATGGCTGACCTCTCATTCACAGGGAATGTGCATAAGTCAACTTGTGCAAATAATACCCCTTGGTCGCACCCAGAAGCCTAACAAGGGAGCTTCCAGTGAGGGACCCGCCTCAGGCGCTTCGCCGCCGTCTGCAACCCGACATATTGGCAGATTTGTTACGTCAGCGGTGACGGCGCTTGGAGATCACAATCTTCAAGCGCCGCCCATCCACACAGTGTGAACGTTTCGCTACCAGGGTTGAAACACCAGGTCGCTCGACCAGATATATTCCCCTTGGTACCATTCAGACCACACAGGAACACGGGCTATGCACACTCATGTGCCAACAACACGTGCTCAAAGCTGGCGGTCTGAAAGGAGTATAACTTGCATCTGTTTGAAAAGATTTCTATGGACAGGATGGCACAACGCAACCCCTTTCTCACATTACTTATACCCCTTTCACTCCAAAAATGCAGTCTTACCCGGGAATACGGTCCCGGGATCACGCAGGGACATTCCTGGGTAAGACACCTTGCATACCGCAGTCAGCAACCTGGCATATTGCCAGGTTGATGACGTCAGCGGTGACGCGGCGGCGCTAGAGATCACATGATCTCCAAGTGCCGCCTGTACATAGAGAGTGAACGGGAGCCGGGGCGCATTGAACTGGCTCCCGTTCACACTGCACAGTGAGCCGGGTTGAACGCGGGTTCAATCCTGGTCAAGAGAAGGGTTGAAATACCGGGTCACTGGACCCGGTATTTCAGCCTGGTACCCTTTCATACCGCACATGAACACGGGTTATGCGCGTTCATGTGCCAATAACCCATGTTCAGAGGTGCTGGTGTGAAAGGGGTATTAGTCAAAAGATAACAGAACTTGTGTATATTCTGGATATATGACATTTAAGTTTCATTTATTGTGAGATTAGTTATAACATTGTTTAGAAGAAGGGTTAACAAAGATAAAACCCACCCCAAAACTCATCTACAAAAGGAGACAAAAAAAACCCTATCGCCGCATGTCGACAGATATTAATATCCCTTTTTTTAATTGGGAACATAAGAAAAAAAATATGAATTTTAAGTGGTATAAAAAAAAAAAAGAATTTACTCACCGGTAATTCTATTTCTCGTAGTCCGTAGTGGATGCTGGGAACTCCGAAAGGACCATGGGGAATAGCGGGCTCCGAAGCATCCTCAAGGACGTTAGAGAAAATAAGATTTTACTTACCGGTAAATCTATTTCTCGTAGTCCGTAGAGGATGCTGGGCGCCCGTCCCAAGTGCGGACTTCTTCTGCAAGACTTGTATATAGTTATTGCTATAGTTTATCGGTTGAACCGTGGCTATGTTGTTCATACTGTTAACTGGGTAGTTTATCACAAGTTATATGGTGTGATTGGTGTGGCTGGTATGGATCTCGCCCTTAGATTTACAAAAATCCTTCCTCGTACTGTCCATCTCCTCTGGGCACAGTTTCCCTAACTGAGGTCTGGAGGAGGGGCACAGAGGGAGGAGCCAGTGCACACCCAGAGTCCAAAGCTTTCTTAAAGTGCCCTATCTCCTGCGGAGCCCGTCTATTCCCCATGGTCCTTACGGAGTCCCAGCATCCTCTACGGACTACGAGAAATACCGGTAAGTAAAATCTTATTTTTATTTCTCTAACGTCCTAGTGGATGCTGGGAACTCCGAAAGGACCATGGGGAATAGCGGGCTCCGAAGGAGGCTGGGCACTCTAGAAAGATTTAGGACTACCTGGTGTGCACTGGCTCCTCCCACTATGACCCTCCTCCAAGCCTCAGTTAGGACACTGTGCCCGGACGAGCGTACACAATAAGGAAGGATTTTGAATCCCGGGTAAGACTCATACCAGCCACACCAATCACACCGTATAACTCGTGATATTATACCCAGTTAACAGTATGAAACAATTGAGCCTCTCAACAGATGGCTCAACAATAACCCGATTTAGTTAACAATAACTATGTACAAGTATTGCAGATAAACCGCACTTGGGATGGGCGCCCAGCATCCACTACGGACTACGAGAAATAGAATTACCGGTGAGTAAATTCTTATTTTCTCTAACGTCCTAGTGGATGCTGGGAACTCCGAAAGGACCATGGGGATTATACCAAAGCTCCCAAACGGGCGGGAGAGTGCGGATGACTCTGCAGCACCGAATGAGAGAACTCCAGGTCCTCCTTAGCCAGGGTATCAAATTTGTAGAATTTTGCAAACGTGTTTGCCCCTGACCAAGTAGCAGCTCGGCAAAATTGTAAAGCCGAGACCCCTCGGGCAGCCGCCCAAGATGAGCCCACCTTCCTTGTGGAATGGGCATTGACAGATTTTGGCTGTGGCAGGCCTGCCACAGAATGTGCAAGCTGAATTGTACTACAAATCCAACGAGCAATAGTCTGCTTAGAAGCAGGAGCACCCAGCTTGTTGGGTGCATATAAACTAAACAGCGAGTCAGATTTTCTGACTCCAGCTGTCCTGGAAACATATTTTCAGGGCCCTGACAACGTCTAGCAACTTGGAGTCCTCCAAGTCCTTAGTAGCCGTAGGCACCACAATAGGCTGGTTCAGGTGAAACGCTGACACCACCTTAGGGAGAAACTGAGGACGAGTCCTCAATTCTGCCCTATCCGTATGGAAAATTAGATAAGGGCTTTTACATGATAAAGCCGCCAATTCCGATACTCGCCTGGCCGAAGCCAAGGCCAATAACATGACCACTTTCCACGTGAGATATTTCAGATTCACGGTCTTTAGTGGCTCAAACCAATGTGATTTTAAGAAACTCAACATCACGTTGAGATCCCAAGGTGCCACAGGAGGCACAAATGGGGGCTGAATATGCAGCACTCCTTTTACAAATGTCTGAACTTCAGGTACTGAAGCTAGTTCTTTTTGAAAGAAAATCGACAGAGCCGAGATCTGTACCTTAATGGAACCTAATTTTAGGCCCATATTCACTCCTGCTTGCAGGAAATGCAGAAATCGACCTAGTTGAAATTCCTCTGTTGGGGCCCTTTCGGCCTCACACCATGCAACATATTTCCGCCATATGCGGTGATAATGATTTGCTGTAACCTCTTTCCTGGCTTTAATAAGCGTAGGAATGACTTCTTCCGGAATGTCCTTTTCCTTTAGGATCCGGCGTTCAACCGCCATGCCGTCAAACGCAGCCGCGGTAAGTCTTGGAAAAGACAGGGCCCTTGCTGTAGCAGGTCTTGTCTGAGCGGCAGAGGCCACGGGTCCTCTGAGATCATCTCTTGAAGTTCCGGGTACCACGCTCGTCTTGGCCAATCCGGAACCACGAGAATTGTGTTTACTCCTCGCCTTCTTATTATTCTCAATACCTTTGGTATGAGAGGCAGAGGAGGAAACACATAAACTGACTGATACACCTCCGGTGTCACTAGAGCGTCCCCAACTATTGCCTGAGGGTCTCTTGACCTGGCGCAATACCTCTCTAGTTTTTTGTTTAGGCGGGACGCCATCATGTCCACCTGTGGACAATCCCACTGATTTACAATCATTTGGAAGACTTCTGGATGAAGTCCCCACTCTCCCGGGTGGAGGTCGTGCCTGCTGAGAAAGTCTGCATCCCAGTTGTCCACTCCCGGAATGAACACTGCTGACAGTGCTAGTAGATGATTTTCCGCCCATCGGAGAATTCTTGTGGCTTCTGCCATTGTCATCCTGCTTCTTGTGCCGCCCTGTCGATTCACATGGGCGACTGCCGTGATGTTGTCTGACTGGATCAGCACAGGCTGGTGTAGGAGCAGGGATTTTGCTTGACTTAAGGCATTGTACATGGCCCTTAGTTTCAGAATATTTATGTGAAGGGAAGTCTCCTGACTTGACCATAGTCCTTGGAAGTTTCTTCCCCTTGTGACTGTCCCCCAGCCTCGAAAGCTGGCATCCGTGGTCACCAGGACCCAGTCCTGTATGCCGAATCTGCGGCCCTCCAGAAGATGAGCACTGTGCAGCCACCACAGAAGAGACACCCTGGTTCTTGGAGACAGGGTTATTAAACGATGCATCTGAATATGCGATCCGGACCACTTGTCCAACAGGTCCCACTGAAAGGTTCTGGCATGGAACCTGCCGAATGGAATTGCCTCGTAAGAAGCTACCATCTTTCCCAGGACCCGCGTGCAGTGATGCACCGATACCTGTTTTGGTTTCAGGAGGTCTCTGACTCGAGAAGACAACTCCCTGGCTTTCTCCTCCGGGAGAAACACTTTTTTCTGGACTGTGTCCAGAATCATACCCAGGAACAGTAGATGTGTAGTCGGAACCAGCTGTGACTTTGGGATATTCAGAATCCAGCCGTGCTGGCGCAGCACTTCCTGAGATAGTGCTACTCCCACCAACAACTGTTCCTTGGACCGTGCCTTTATTAGGAGATCGTCCAAGTACGGGATAGTTAAAAACTCCCTTTTTTCGAAGGAGTATCATTATTTCGGCCATTACCTTGGTAAACACCCTCGGTGCCATGTACAGTCCAAACGGCCGTGTCTGGACTTGGTAATGGCAAACCTGTACCACAAATCTGAGGTACTCCTGGCGAGGATGGTAAATGTGGACAAGCAGGTAAGCATCCTTGATGTCCCGGGATACCATGTACCGGTAATCCCCCTCGTCCAGGCTTGCAATAACCGCCCTGAGCGATTCCATCTTGAACTTGAATTTTTTTATGTATGTGTTCAAGGATTTTAAATATAAAATGGGTCACACCGAACCATGCGGTTTCGGTATCCCAAACCGTGTGGAATAGTAACCCCGTCCTTGTTAAAGTAGGGGCACCTTGAGTATTACCTGCTGGGAATACCGCTTATTAATTACCTCTAGCACAGCCTCCCTGCCTGAGGGAGTTGTCGGCAAGGCATATTTGAGGAAACGGCGGGGGGGAGACATCTCGAATTCCAGCTTGTACCCCTGAAATACTATTTGAAAGAAACAGGGATCCACCTGTGAGCGAGCCCACTAATTGCTGAAATTTTTGAGACGGCCCCCCACCGTACCTGGCTACACCTGTGGAGCCCCCGCGTCATGCTGTGGACTCACAGGAAGCGGGGGAAGAATTTTGATTCTGGGAACAGGCTGACTGGTGCAGCTTTTTCCCTCTTCCCTTGTCTCTGTACAGAAAGGAAGCGCCATTTGACCCGCTTGCTTTTCTGAAGCCGAAAGGACTGTACCTGATAATACAGTGCTTTCTTAGTCTGTGAGGAAACCTGAGGTAAAAATATTTCTTCCCAGCAGTTGCTGTGGATACGAGGTCCCAGAGACCATCCCCAAATCATTCCTCACCCTTATAAGGCAGAATCTCTATGCGCCTTTTAAGTCAGCATCACCTGTCCAGTGACAGGTCTCTAATACCCTCCTGACAGAATGGACATTACCTTCATTTTGGATGCCAGCCGGCAAAATATCCCTCTGTGCATCCCTCATATATAAGACGACGTCTTTAATATGTTCTCATATTAGCAAACTAGTATGCTTGACAGGGTCACCGACCACGCTGCAGCAGCACGATCTGCAGGTCTCAGTCTAGTACCTGAGTGTGTAAATACAGACTTCAGGATAGCCTCCTGCTTTTTATCAACAGGTACCTTCAAAGTGGCCGTTCCTAAAACGGCAGTGCCACCTTTTTTGACAACCGTGTGAGCGCCTTATCCACCCTAGGGGATATCTCCCAGCGTAACTTATCCTTCTGGCGGGAAAGGGTACGCCATCAGTAACTTTTTAAAAATTACCAGTTTCTTAACGGGGGAACCCACGCTTTTCACACACTTCATTTATTCATCTGATGGGGGAACAAAACACTGCCTGTTTTTTCTCCCCAACCTAAAACACATTTTTAGAGGTGCTTGGGTTAATGTCAGAAATGTATAACACATTTATTATTTGCCGGGATCAAGTCACGGATGTTCCTAGTGGATTGTGTATATGTCTCAACCTTGTCGACACTGGAGTCAGACTCCGTGTCGACATCCGTGTCTGCCATCTGAGAGAGCGGGCGTTTTTGAGCCCCTGATGGCCTTTGAGACGCCTGGGCAGGCGCGTGCTGAGAAGCCGGCTGTCCCACAGTTGTTACGTCATCCACCCTTTTATGTAAGGAGTTGACACTGTCGGTTAATACCTTTCACCTATCCATCCACTCTGGTGTCGGCCCCACAGGTGGCGACATCACATATATCGGCCTCTGCTCCGTCACCATATAAGCCTCCTCATTCAACATGTCGACACAGCCGTACCGACACACCGCAAACACACAGGGAATGCTCTAAACGAGGACGGGACCCACAAAAGCCCTTTGGGGGGACAGAGTGAGAGTATGCCAGCACACACCAGAGCGCTATATAATGCAGGGACTAACTGAGTTATGTCCCCTATAGCTGCTGTTTCTATATAATGTATACTGCGCCTAAATTTAGTGACCCCCTCTCTTTTTTTTTTTTAACCCTTTTCTGTAGTGTAGACTGCAGGGGAGAGCTAGGGAGCTTCCTTCCAGCGGAGCTGTGAGGGAAAAATGGCGCCAGTGTGCTGAGGGAGATAGCTCCGCCCCTTTTCCGCGGCCTATTCTCCTGCTTTTTTATGGAATCTGGCAGGGGTATTTACCTCATATATAGCCCCTGGGGCTATATATTGAGGTATTTTTGCCAGTCAAGGTGTTTTTATTGCTGCCTCAGGGCGCCCCCCCCAGCGCCCTGCACCCTCAGTGACCAGAGTGTGAAGTGTGTGAGAGGAGCAATGGCGCACAGCTGCAGTGCTGTGCGCTACCTTGGTGAAGACTGATGTCTTCATGCCGCCGATTTTCCGGACCATCTTCTTGCTTCTGGCTCTGTAAGGGGGACGGCGGCGCGGCTCCGGGACCGAACATCAAGGCTGGGCCTGCGGTCGATCCCTCCGGAGCTAATGGTGTCCAGTAGCCTAAGAAGCCCAATCCGGCTGCAAGCAGGCGAGTTCGCTTCTTCTCCCCTTAGTCCCTCGCTGCAGTGAGCCTGTTGCCAGCAGGTCTCACTGAAAATAATAAACCTAAGACTATCTTTCTTCTAAGAGCTCAGGAGAGCCCCTAGTGTGCATCCAACCTCGGCCGGGCACAAAATCTAACTGAGGCTTGGAGGAGGGTCATAGTGGGAGGAGCCAGTGCACACCAGGTAGTCCTAAATCTTTCTAGAGTGCCCAGCCTCCTTCGGAGCCCGCTATACCCCATGGTCCTTTCGGAGTTCCCAGCATCCACTAGGACGTTCGAGAAATAAAAATAAGATTTTACTTACCGGTATTTCTCGTAGTCCGTAGAGGATGCTGGGACTCCGTAAGGACCATGGGGAATAGACGGGCTCCGCAGGAGATAGGGCACTTTAAGAAAGCTTTGGACTCTGGGTGTGCACTGGCTCCTCCCTCTGTGCCCCTCCTCCAGACCTCAGTTAGGGAAACTGTGCCCAGAGGAGATGGACAGTACGAGGAAGGATTTTTGTAAATCTAAGGGCGAGATCCATACCAGCCACACCAATCACACCATATAACTTGTGATAAACTACCCAGTTAACAGTATGAACAACATAGCCACGGTTCAACCGATAAACTATAGCAATAACTATATACAAGTCTTGCAGAAGAAGTCCGCACTTGGGACGGGCGCCCAGCATCCTCTACGGACTACGAGAAATAGATTTACCGGTAAGTAAAATCTTATTTTCTCTAACGTCCTTGAGGATGCTGGGACTCCGTAAGGACCATGGGGATTATACCAAAGCTCCCAAACAGGCGAGAGAGTGCGGATGACTCTGCAGCACCGATTGAGCAAACCGGAGGTCCTCCTCAGCCAGGGTATCAAACTTATAGAACTTTGCAAAGGTGTTAGACCCCGACCAAGTAGCTGCTCGGCACAACTGTAATGCCGAGACCCCTCGGGCAGCCGCCCAAGAAGAGACCACTTTCCTAGTGGAATGGACCTTAACCGATTTCGGTAACGGCAATCCTGCCGTAGAATGCGCCTGCTGAATCGTGTTACAGATCTAGCGAGCAATAGTCTGCTTTGAAGCAGGAGCGCCAACCTTGTTGGCCGCATACAGAACAAACAGAGCTTCAGTCTTCCTGATTCTAGCCATTCTGGTCACATAAATCTTCAAAGCCCTGACCACATCCAGGGACTCGGAATCCTCCAAGTCCCGTGTAGCCACAGGCACGACAATAGGTTGGTTCATATGAAAAGATGAGACCACCTTTGGCAGAAATTGAGGACGAGTCTGTGATAAAGCCGCCAATTCTGAAACACGTCTACCCGAAGCTAATGCCAACAACATGACCACTTTCCACGTGAGGTATTTCAACTCCACAGTTTTGAGTGGCTCAAACCAAGGTGACTCGAGGAAACGTAACACCACGTTAAGATCCCAAGGCGCCACCGGAGGCACAAAGGGAGGCTGAATATGCAGCACCCCCTTCACAAAAGTCTGTACTTCAGGAAGAGAGGCTAATTCTCTTTGAAAGAAAATGGATAAGGCCGAAATTTAGACCTTTATGGACCCTAATTTTAGGCCCAAAGTCACTCCTGTTTGAAGGAAGTGAAGCAGACGGCCCAAATGGAACTCCTCCGTAGGAGCAGCTCTGGCCTCACACCAAGAAACATAATTCGCCATATACGGTGATAATGTTTTAACGTCACGTCTTTCCTAGCCTTTATCAGGGTAGGAATGACTTCCTCCGGAATTCCTTTTTCCGCTAGGATCTGGCGTTCAACCGCCATGCCGTCAAACGCAGCCGCGGTAAGTCTTGGAACAGACAGGGCCCCTGCCGCAGCAGGTCCTGCCTTAGAGGAAGAGGCCACGGATCTTCTGTGAGCAACTCTTGCAGCTCTGGATACCAAGTCCTCCGTGGCCAATCTGGAACAATGAGGATTGTTCTGACCCTGCTCATTCTTATTATTCTCAACACTTTGGGTATGAGAGGAAGAGGAGGAAACACAGACCGATCTGAACACCCAAGGTGTCACCAGAGCGTCTACCGCTACCGCCTGAGGGTCCCTTGACCTGGCGCAATACCGCTTTAGCTTTTTGTTGAGACGGGATGCCATCATGTCGATTTGAGGCAGTCCCCATCGATCCGTGATCTGTGCGAAGACTTCTTGATGAAGTCCCCACTCTCCCGGATGCAGGTCGTGCCTGCTGAGGAAGTCCGCCTCCCAGTTGTCCACCCCCGGATGAACACTGCTGATAGTGCGCTTACATGGCCTTCCGCCCAGCGTAGAATCCTGGTCGCTTCTGCCATGGCCACTCTGCTCCTTGTTCCGCCTTGCCGGTTTATATGAGCCACTGCCGTGACGTTGTCCGACTGAATCAGAACCGGTTTTCTTCGAAGCAATTCCTCCGCTTGACACAGGGCGTTGTATATGGCCCTCAACTCCAGGACGTTGATGTGGAGACAAGTCTCTAGGTTTGACCAGAGACCTTGGAAATTTCATCCCAGTGTTACTGCTCCCCAGCCTCGGAGGCTTGCGTCCGTGGTCACCAGGACCCAGTCCTGAATGCCGAACCTGCGACCCTCTAGCAGGTGAGCACTGTTCAGCCACCACAGGAGAGATACCCTGGTCCTGGGAGACAGGGTGATCCTTTGATGCATTCGTAAATGGGACCCGGTCCACTTGTCCAAGAGGTCCCATTGAAAGGTCCTCGCATGGAACCTGCCGAAAGGGATGGCCTCGTATGAAGCCACCATCTTCCCCAGGACCCACGTGCAATGATGCACTGAAACCTTTTTTGGTTTTAAGATGTTCCTGACCATCGCTATGAGCTCCTGAACCTTTTCGATCGGAAGAAAAACCTTTTTCTGGTCTGTGTCTAGAATCAGGCCCAAAAAGGTCAGACGCGTTGTAGGGACTAGCTGGGACTTCGGTATATTGAGAATCCAGCCGTGTATCTGCAACGTCTTCATGGACAGAGAGACACTGTCCAGCAACTTCTCCCGAGATCTCGCCTTTATGAGGAGATCGTCCAAGTATGGGATAATTGTGACCTCCTGCCTGCGCAGGAGCACCATCATTTCCGCCATTACCTTGGTGAAAATCGGGGCCATGGAAAGCCCAAACGGCAACGTCTGAAATTGGTAGTAACAGTCCTGCACTGCAAATCTCAGGAACGCCTGATGAGGGGGGAATATCGGAACATGAAGGTATGCATCCTTTATGTCCAGGGACACCATCCAATCACCCCCCTCCAGGCTGGCGATGACCGCCCTGAGTGATTCCATCTTGAACTTGAACCTCTTCAAGTACAGGTCCAGAGATTTTAGGTTTAAAATGGGTCTGACCGAACCGTCCGGTTTCGGAGCCACAAACAGGGTCGAGTAATATCCCTCTCCTTGCTGGAGATGAGGAACTGTGACAATCACCTGTTGAATATACAATTTTTGGATTGCCGCCAACACTAGCTCCCTCTCTGATGGGAAAGCCGGCAAAGCCGATTTGAAAAACCGGCGAGGAGGCAAGTCTTCGAATTCCAGCCTGTATCCCTGAGAAACAATCTCTAATGCCCAGGGATCCACCTGCGAGTGAACCCAGACGTGGCTGAAAAACCGAAGACGAGCCCCCATTAGATCTGCCTACCCCCGGGAAGCCACAGCGTCATGCGGTGGACTTTGCAGAGGCAGGGGAGGACTTTTGCTCTTGGGAACTAGCTGTGTGCAGCTTCTTTCCCCTACCTTTCCCTCTGACAACAAAGGACGATTCCCGTACCTTTTTGTTTTTATTGGAACGAAAGGACTGCATTTGATAATGAGGTGCCTTTTTTGTATGCTGCGGGGGGGACATAAGGTAAGAAATTCGACTTACCAGCCATAGCCGTAGAGACAAGGTCCGAGAGGCCGTCTCCAAACAACTCCTCCCCTTTGTAAGGCAAGGACTCCATATGCCGCTTTGAATCGGCATCTCCCGTCCACTGTCGGGTCCACAAGAGCCGCCTAGCAGAAATAGACATAGCATTTATTCTGGAGCTTAATAAACAAATGTCTCTCTGAGCATCTCTCATATACAAGGCAGCATCTCTGATATGCTCTATGGTCATTTGAATAGCATCCCTATCTAAGGTGTCAATCTCCGTAGATAAGGAATCTGCCCATGCCACAACCGCACTACAAACCCAGGCCGACGCCATAGCCGGTCTAGCAATAGTACCTGAATGAGTGTAAATGTGCTTCAAGGTAATTTCCTGCCTGCGGTCAGCAGTTTCCTTGAGGAAAGCCATATCCTGAGAAGGCAGTGCCACCTTTTTGGACAAGCGTGTCAGCGCCTTGTCTACTTTAGGCGAAGATTCCCAGCGTATCCTATCAGTTTGTGGAAAAGGATACGCCATAAGAATCCTTTTGGGAACTTGTGGTCTCCTATCCGGAGATTCTCAAGCCTTTTCGCACACTTCACTTAGTTCAAATGAGGATGGAAAGGTGACTTCAGGCTTTTTCCCTTTATACATGTGTACCCTCGTGTCAGGGACCGGGGGTTCTTCAGTAATATGCAAAACCTCTTTAATGGCAATAATCATGTACCGAATACCTTTTGCCACCTTCGGCTGTAATTTTGCATCTTCATAGTCGACACTAGAGTCAGTATCTGTGTCGGTATCTGTGTCATCGATCTGGGATATGGTGCGCTTCTGAGACCCCGAAGGGCCTGGCGCCACAGGGACAGGCATGGACTGGCTACCTGACTGATCCCTAGCTTCTGCCTTATCTAACCTTTTATGCAATAGATTAACATTTGCATTCAAGACATTCAGCATATCCACCCATTCCGGTGTCGGCGTTGCCGACGGCGACATGACATTCAAGGACTCCCCCTCCACATTAAGCGAGCCTTCCTCGTCCAACAGGTCGACACACGCGTACCGACACACTTCACACACACAGGGAACCCCTTTCCTGAAGACAGTATCCCTGTCAAGGCCCTTTGGAGAGACAGAGAGAGTATGCCAGCACACACCCCAGCGCAATGATCCTGGAGACCAACACAATGTTTTTCCCCAGTAGCGCTGTATAATATGTTATCTGCCAATTATGTGCCCCGCCCCCTCTTTTAAACACCCCTTCACAGTGTGTAAGCAGGGGAGAGTCCGGGGAGCTTCCTCTCAGCGGTGCTGTGGAGAGAAAATGGCACTGGTGAGTGCTGAGGGAGAAGACCCGCCCCCTCGGCGGCGGGCTTCTGTCCTGCTCAAACTTACAAAAATATGGTGGGGGCTCTTTTATATACATGTACAGTGCCCACCTGTACATGTATATTGTCTTTTGCCATAAGAGGTGTTTATATTGCTGCCCAGGGCGCCCCCCCCTGCGCCCTGCACCCTTACAGTGACAGGAGTGTGTGAGGTGTATGGGAGCAATGACGCACAGCTGCAGTGCTGTGCGTTACCTCCGTGAAGCTGAAGGCTTCTGCCGCCTGACTACTTCTGTCTTCTGTTCTTCTAGCTCTGCGAGGAGAACGGCGGCGCGGCTCCGGGGGTGGACGCCCAGTAAGAACCTGCGTTCACCCCCTCTGGAGCTAATGGTGTCCAGTAGCCGAGGAAGCAGAGCCTATCTTAGACAAGAAGGTCTGCTCCTCTCTCCTCAGTCCCTCGATGCAGGGAGCCTGTTGCCAGCAGTGCTCCCTGTGAAAAAGTAGAGAAAAAAAATCCAAACAAAAATGCTTTTAGGCAGATAACTCAGGAGAGCTCTCTGCAGTGCACCCATCTTGCTCTGGGCACAGTGTAAAAACTGAGGTCTGGAGGAGGGGCATAGAGGGAGGAGCCAGTGCACACCCAGAGTCCAAAGCTTTCTTAAAGTGCCCTATCTCCTGCGGAGCCCGTCTATTTCCCATGGTCCTTACGGAGTCCCAGCATCCTCAAGGACGTTAGAGAAATAAAAGTTGATGTTTTATTGTTCTCTCAACTACACCCCAATTTTGAGTGTGCGCGCCCAAATGCAATAACTGCATTATGGACCAGTGACAGAAACGTAACCATCTCTCAATCTATAGTGCCCTATATCAATATACTCTCTTTTAGTTCTAATACTTACATAACATACAGAAGTGCACCACCTACTAGTAAAATCTGCATCTATTCAAATTATAACCTTGTTTTGGAAACAGACAATGAAATACAACTTCCTGTGTGGATGTTCAAATCCCTTGTATGCTGCCACAAGTTAAAGCAGATGTAGTAACATGTACTTTCATAGATAATAAAATGTACAGACAGTAGCGCTAACAAGTACTCACCATTCGGATGAAACATTTTTGAGGCAAATCTAACAGTGGGTGGTTTATTTGGATACTCTTCTGAAAATTCTATGACGAGTTTAAACGTGCCTAAAATGAGAAAATAACACCTGAAAAATCTAAATTTTTACAGGAAAACAAAGTTCGCAACCAAAAGGTTTTAAGTGTACTATATTCCATAGACAAAAAACCTTATGGTTTCACATGTCCCATTAAGGCTTTTTACACATGATCTGGCATTTCAGAAACCTGTTGTAACTCTTCCACTCCAACGCCAAAAAGCAATGAAAATAAGAATTTACTTACCGATAATTCTATTTCTCGGAGTCCGTAGTGGATGCTGGGGTTCCTGAAAGGACCATGGGGAATAGCGGCTCCGCAGGAGACAGGGCACAAAAGTAAAGCTTTTCCGATCAGGTGGTGTGCACTGGCTCCTCCCCCTATGACCCTCCTCCAGACTCCAGTTAGGTACTGTGCCCGGACGAGCGTACACAATAAGGGAGGAATTTTGAATCCCGGGTAAGACTCATACCAGCCACACCAATCACACCGTACAACTTGTGATCTAAACCCAGTTAACAGTATGATAACAAAAGGAGCCTCTGAAAGACGGCTTCCTACAACAATAACCCGATTTTTGGAACAATAACTATGTACAAGTATTGCAGAATAATCCGCACTTGGGATGGGCGCCCAGCATCCACTACGGACTCCGAGAAATAGAATTATCGGTAAGTAAATTCTTATTTTCTCTATCGTCCTAGTGGATGCTGGGGTTCCTGAAAGGACCATGGGGATTATACCAAAGCTCCCAAACGGGCGGGAGAGTGCGGATGACTCTGCAGCACCGAATGAGAGAACTCCAGGTCCTCTTTTTGCCAGGGTATCAAATTTGTAGAATTTTACAAACGTGTTCTCCCCCGACCACGTAGCTGCTCGGCAGAGTTGTAATGCCGAGACCCCTCGGGCAGCCGCCCAAGATGAGCCCACCTTCCATGTGGAATGGGCATTTACATATTTTTTGCTGTGGCAAGCCTGCCACAGAATGTGCAAGCTGAATTGTACTACAAATCCAACGAGCAATAGTCTGCTTAGAAGCAGGAGCACCCAGCTTGTTGGGTGCATACAGGATAAACAGCAAGTCAGATTTCCTGACTCCAGCCGACCTGGAACTATATTTTCAGGGCCCTGACAACATCCAGCAACTTGGAGTCCTCCAAGTCCCTAGTAGCCGCAGGTACCACAATAAGCTGGTTCAGGTGAAACGCTGACACCACCTTAGGGAGAAACTGGGGACGAGTCCACAGCTTTGCTCTGTCCGAATGGACAAACAGATATGGCTTTGTGAGATAAAGCCGCCAATTCTGACACTCGCCTGGCCGAAGCCAGGACCAACAGCATGGTCGCTTTCCATGTGAGATATATCAAATCCACAGATTTGAGTTGTTTAAACCAATGTGATTTTAGGAATCCCAAACTACGTTGAGATCGCCCAGTGCCACTGGAGACATCAAAAGGGGGTTGTATATGCAGTACTCCCTTAACAACTTCTGGACTTCAGGAACTGAAGCCAATTTCTTTCTGGAAGAAAATCGACCGGTCGAAATTTGAACCTTAATGGACCCCAATTTGAGACCCATATACACTCCTGTTTGCAGGAAATGTAGGAATTAACCTAGTTGAAATTCTTCCGTGGAGCCTTCCTGGCCTCACACCATGGAACACATTTTCACCTAAGCAGTGATAATGTTGTGCGGTCACCTCCTTCCTGGCTCTGACCAGGGTAGGGATGACCTCTTCCGGAATGCCTTTTTCCCTTAGGATCCGGCGTTCACCCGTCAACGCGGCTGCGGTAAGTCATGGAACAGACATGATTCTTGCTGAATCAAGATCCTTTCTAGTATCTCTTGAAGTTCCGGGTACCAAGTTCTTCTTGGCCAAACCGGAGCCACGAGTATAGTTCTTACTCCTCTCCTTCCTATCATTCTCCATACACTGGGTATGAAAGGCAGAGGAGGGAACACATACACCGACTGGTACACCCACGGTGTTACCAGAGCGTCCCAGCTATTGCCTGAGGGTCTCTAGACCTGGCGCTTCATGTGGGACGCCATCATAACCACCTTTGGTCTTTCCCAACGGTTTACAAACATGTGGAAACTTCCAGATGAAGTTCCCACTTTTCCGGGTGGAATTCATTCATGGTGAGGAAATCTTCCTAGTTGTCCACTCCCGGAATGAACACTGCTGACAGTGTTATCACATGATTTTTCGCCCAGCGAAGAATCCTTGCTGTCATTGCCCTCCTGCTTCTTGTGCCGCCCCGTCTGTTTACGTGGGCGACTGCCATGATGATGTCCTACTGGATCAGCACCGGTTGACTTTGAAGCAGAGGTCTTCCTAGGCTCAGAGCATCGTAAATTGCCCTTAGCTCCAGTATATTCATGTGGAGAGAAATCTCCAGACTTGACCACACTTCCTTGGAAATTTCTTCCCTGTGTGACTGTTCCCCAGCCTCTCAGACTGGCATCCGTGGTCACCAGAACACAGTCCTGAATGCTGAATGTGCTGCCCTCTAGAAGATGAGCACTCTGCAGCCCCCACAGAAGAGACACCCTTGTCCTTGAGACAGGGTTATCCGCTGATGCATCTGAAGATGCGATCCGGACCATTCGTCCCGCAAATCCCCCTGAAAAGTTTTTGCGTGAGATCTGCCGAATGGAATCGCTTCGTAAGAAGCCACCATTTTTCCCAGGACTCCTGTGCATTGATGCACTGATACTTGGCCTGGTTTTAGGAGGTTTCTGACTAGGTCGGATAACTCCCTGGCTTTCCCCTCCAGGAGAAATACCTCTTTCTGGACTATGCCCAGAATCATTCCTAGGAACAGCAGACGTATCATCGGAAAACAGCTGCGATTTTTGGAATATTTAGAATCCACTCGTGCTGTCGTAGAACTACTTTAGATAGTTCTTTTCCGACCTCCAACTGTTCTCTGGAAACTTGCCCCTTTCAGGATATCGTCCAAGTAAGGGATAATTAAGATGCCTTTCTTCTATTAAGAATCATCTTTTCGGCCATTACCTTGGTAAAGGCCCGGGGTGCCGTGGATAATTCAACGGCAGCGTCTGAAACTGATATTGACAGTTCTGTATCACGAACCAGAGGTACCCTTGTTGAGAAGGGCAAATTTGGACATGGAGGTAATCCTTGATGTCCAGGGACACCATATAGTCCCCTTTTTTCCGGTTCTCTATCACTGCTCTGAGTGACTCCATCTTGATTTGAACCTTTTTATGTAAGTGTTCAAAGATTTCAGATTTAGACTATGTCTCACCAAGCCGTCTGGCTTCAGTACCACAATATAGTGTGGAAGACTAATACCCTTTTCCTTGTTGTAGGAGGGGTACTTTGATTATCACCTGCTGGAAATACAGCTTGTGAATTTTTTCCCAATACTGCCTCCCTGTCGGAGGGAGCCGTTGGTAAAGCAGGCTTCAGGAACCTGCGAGGAAAAAATGTCTCGACTCTCCAATCTGTACCCCTGGGATAATACTTGTACGATCTAGGGGTCAACTTGCGAGTGATCCCACTGCGCGCTGAGACTCTTGAGACTACCCCCCCACCTCACCTGGGTCCGCTTGCACGGCCCCAGCGTCACGCTGAGGACTTGGCAGACGCGGTGGAGGGCTTCTTTTCCTGGGAAGGGGCTGCCTGCTGCAGTCTACTTCCCTTTCCTCTATGTCTGGGCAGATATGACTGGCCTTTTGCCCGCTTGCCCACATGGGAAACGGAAGGATTGAGGCTGAAAAGACAGTGTCTTTTTCTGCTGAGATGTAACTTGGGGTAAAAAGGTTGGATTTCCCAGCTGTAGCCGTGGCCCCCAGGTCCGATGGACCGACCCCAAATAACTCCTTCCCTTTATACGGCAATACTTCCATGTGCCGTATGGGATCTGTATCACCTGACCACTGTCGTGTCCATGACATCTTCTGGGAGATATGGACAACGCACTTATCTTGATGCCAGAGTGCAAATATCCCTCTGTGCATCTCGCATACATATATATAGAATGCATCCTATTAAATGCTCTATATCAATAAAATATTTTTAGTCAGGGAATTCGACCAAGCCAACCCAGCACTGCATCTCCAGGCTGATGGCGCTCGCTGGTCGCAGTATAACCACCGTATGTGTGTATATACTTTTTAGGATATTTTTCCAGCTGCCTATCAGCTGGCTCCTTGAGGGCGGCCGTATCTGGAGACGGTAACGCCACTTGATAAGCGTGTGAGCGCCTTATCCACCCTAAGGGGTGTTTCCCAACGCGCCCTAACTTCTGGCGGGAAAGGGTATAACGCCAATATTTGCTATCGGGGTAAACCCACGCATCATCACACACTTCATTTTATTTTATCTGATTCAGGAAAAACTACAGGTAGTTTTTTCACTCCCACATAATACCCTTTTTTGTGGTACTTGTAGTATCAGAAATATGTAACACCTCCTTCATTGCCCTTAACGTGTGGCCCTAATGAGGAATACGTTTGTTTATTCACCGTCGACACTGGATTCAGTGTCCGTGTCTGTGTCTGTGTCAACCGACTGAGGTAAATGGGCGTTTTTTTTTTTTTTAAAAACCCCTGACGGTGTTTCTGAGACGCCTGGACCGGTACTAATTGTTTGTCGGCCGTCTCATGTCGTCAACCGACTTTGCAGCGTGTTGACATTTTCACGTAATTCCCTAAATAAGCCATCCATTCCGGTGTCGACTCCCTAGAGAGTGACATCACCATTACAGGCAATTTCTCCGCCTCCTCCAACATCGTCCTCATACATGTCGACACACACGTACCGACACACAGCACACACACCTGGAATGCTCTGACAGAGGACAGGACCCCACTAGCCCTTTGGAGAGACAGAGGGAGAGTTTGCCAGCACACACCAAAAAACGCTATAATTACATAGGGACAACCTTATATAAGTGTTTCTCCCTAATAGCATCTTTATATATATATTTATATCGCCAATTAGTGCCCCCCTCTCTGTTTAAACCCTGTTTCTGTAGTGCAGTGCAGGGGAGAGCCTGGGAGCCTTCTCTCCAGCCTTTCTGTGAGAGAAAAAATGGCGCTGTGTGCTGAGGAGATAGGCCCCGCCCCTTTTCCGGCGGGCTCGTCTCCCGCTCTTTAGTGAAGTTTGGCAGGGGTTAAATATCTCCATATAGCCTCTGGGGGCTATATGTGAGGTATTTTTAGCCAGTATATAGGTTTACATTTGCCTCCCAGGGCGCCCCCCCCCAGCGCCCTGCACCCTCAGTGACAGCGTGTGAAGTGTGCTGAGAGGAAAATGGCGCACAGCTGCAGTGCTGTGCGCTACCTTTAGAAGACAGTCAGAGTCTTCAGCCGCCGATTCTGGACCTCTTCTAACTTCAGCATCTGCAAGGGGGCCGGCGGCGCGGCTCCGGTGACCATCCAGGCTGTACCTGTGATCGTCCCTCTGGAGCTGATGTCCAGTAGCCAAGAAGCCAATCCATCCTGCACGCAGGTGAGTTCACTTCTTCTCCCCTCAGTCCCTCGTTGCAGTGATCCTGTTGCCAGCAGGACTCACTGTAAAATAAAAAACCTAAGCTAAACTTTCTCTAAGCAGCTCTTTAGGAGAGCCACCTAGAATTGCACCCTTCTCGGCCGGGCACAAAAATCTAACTGGAGTCTGGAGGAGGGTCATAGGGGGAGGAGCCAGTGCACACCACCTGATCGGAAAAGCTTTACTTTTGTGCCCTGTCTCCTGCGGAGCCGCTATTCCCCATGGTCCTTTCAGGAACCCCAGCATCCACTAGGACGATAGAGAAAATAAGAATTTACTTACCGATAATTCTATTTCTCGGAGTCCGTAGTGGATGCTGGGGTTCCTGAAAGGACCATGGGGAATAGCGGCTCCGCAGGAGACAGGGCACAAAAAAGTAAAGCTTTACTAGGTCAGGTGGTGTGCACTGGCTCCTCCCCCTATGACCCTCCTCCAGACTCCAGTTAGGTACTGTGCCCGGACGAGCATACACAATAAGGGAGGCATTTTGAATCCCGGGTAAGACTCATACCAGCCACACCAATCACACCGTACAACTTGTGATCTAAACCCAGTTAACAGTATGATAACAGAAAGGGCCTCTTAAAGATGGCTCCTTAACAATAACCCGAATTAGTTAACAATAACTATGTACAAGTATTGCAGATAATCCGCACTTGGGATGGGCGCCCAGCATCCACTACGGACTCCGAGAAATAGAATTATCGGTAAGTAAATTCTTATTTTCTCTATCGTCCTAAGTGGATGCTGGGGTTCCTGAAAGGACCATGGGGATTATACCAAAGCTCCCAAACGGGCGGGAGAGTGCGGATGACTCTGCAGCACCGAATGAGAGAACTCCAGGTCCTCCTTTGCCAGGGTATCAAATTTGTAAAATTTTACAAACGTGTTCTCCCCCGACCACGTAGCTGCTCGGCAGAGTTGTAATGCCGAGACCCCTCGGGCAGCCGCCCAAGATGAGCCCACCTTCCTTGTGGAGTGGGCTTTTACAGTTTTAGGCTGTGGCAGGCCTGCCACAGAATGTGCAAGTTGAATTGTGTTACAAATCCAACGAGCAATCGACTGCTTAGAAGCAGGTGCGCCCAACTTGTTGGGTGCATACAATATAAACAGCGAGTCAGATTTTCTGACTCCAGCCGTCCTTGCAATGTATATTTTTAAGGCTCTGACAACGTCCAACAACTTGGAGTCCTCCAAGTCGCTAGTGGCCGCAGGCACCACAATAGGTTGGTTCAGATGAAATGCTGATACCACTTTAGGGAGAAAATGCGGACGAGTCCGCAGTTCTGCCCTATCCGAATGGAAGATTAGATAAGGACTTTTATAAGATAAAGCCGCCAATTCAGATACTCTCCTGGCAGAGGCCAGGGCTAGTAACATAGTCACTTTCAATGTGAGATATTTCAAATCCACCTTTTTCAATGGTTCAAACCAATGGGATTTGAGGAAATCTAAAACTACATTTAGATCCCACGGTGCCACCGGAGGCACCACAGGAGGCTGTATATGCAGTACTCCCTTGACAAAAGTCTGGACCTCAGGGACAGAGGCCAATTCTTTTTGGAAGAATATTGACAGGGCCGAAATTTGAACCTTAATGGATCCCAATTTGAGACCCATAGATAATCCTGATTGCAGGAAATGTAGGAAACGACCCAGTTGGAATTCCTCCGTCGGAACCCTCCGATCCTCGCACCACGCTACATATTTTCGCCAAATGCGGTGATAATGTTTCACGGTGACTTCCTTCCGTGCCTTAATCAAGGTAGGAATGACTTCTTCTGGAATGCCTTTCCCTTTTAGGATCTGGCGTTCAACCGCCATGCCGTCAAACGCAGCCGCGGTAAGTCTTGAAAAAGACAGGGACCCTGCTGTAGCAGGTCCCTTCTCAGAGGTAGAGGCCACGGTTCGTCCGTGAGCATCTCTTGAAGTTCCGGATACCAAGTCCTTCTCGGCCAATCCGGAACCACTAGTATTGTTCTTACTCTTCTTTGCCGTATGATCTTCAATACCTTTGGTATGAGCGGCAGAGGAGGAAACACATACACTGACTGGTACACCCAAGGAGTTACCAGTGCGTCCACAGCTATTGCCTGTGGATCTCTTGACCTGGCGCAATATTTGTCCAGTTTCTTGTTGAGGCGAGACGCCATCATGTCTACAATTGGTCTTTCCCAACGGTCTATTAACATGTTGAAGACTTCTGGATGTAGACCCCACTCTCCCGGATGAAGATCGTGTCTGCTGAGGAAGTCTGCTTCCCAGTTGTCCACGCCCGGGATGAACACTGCTGACAGTGCTATCACGTGATTCTCCGCCCAGCGAAGAATCTTGGCAGCTTCTGCCATTGCACTCCTGCTTCTTGTGCCGCCCTGCCTGTTTACATGGGCGACCGCCGTGATGTTGTCCGACTGAATCAACACCGGCTTTCCTTGCAGGAGAAGTTCCGCCTGGCTTAGAGCATTGTAGATTGCTCTTAGTTCCAGAATGTTAATGTGAAGAGACTTTTCCAGACTCGTCCATACTCCCTGGAAGTTTCTTCCTTGTGTGACTGCTCCCCAGCCTCTCAGGCTGGCGTCCGTGGTCACCAGGATCCAATCCTGAATGCCGAATCTGCGGCCTTCTAATAGGTGAGCCTTCTGCAACCACCACAGAAGTGACACCCTTGTCTTTGGTGACAGGGTTATTCGCAGGTGCATCTGCAGATGCGACCCTGACCATTTGTCCAACAGATCCCTTTGGAATATTCTTGCATGGAATCTGCCGAATGGAATTGCTTCGTAAGAAGCCACCATTTTTCCCAGGACTCTTGTGCATTGATGTACTGACACTTTTCCTGGTTTTAGGAGGTTCCTGACCAGATCGGATAACTCCTTGGCTTTTTCCTCTGGAAGGAAAACCTTTTTCTGAACCGTGTCCAGAATCATTCCTAGGAACAGCAGACGAGTTGTCGGGATTAAATGGGATTTTGGAATATTCAGAATCCACCCGTGTTGTCTTAGCACCTCTTGAGATAGTGCTAAAGCTGTCTCCAGCTGTTCTCTGGACCTTGCCCTTATTAGGAGATCGTCCAAGTATGGGATAACTAATACGCCTTTTCTTCGAAGAAGAATCATCATCTCGGCCATTACCTTGGTAAAGACCCGAGGCGCCGTGGACAATCCGAACGGCAGCGTCTGAAACTGATAGTGACAGTTTTGAACAATGAACCTGAGGTACCCTTGGTGTGCGGGGTAAATCGGAACGTGTAGATACGCATCCTTGATGTCCAAGTATACCATAAAGTCCCCTTCTTCCAGGTTCGCTATCACTGCTCTGAGTGACTCCATCTTGAACTTGAACTTTTTTATGTAGAGGTTCAAGGACTTCAGATTTAGAATAGGCCTTACCGAGCCATCCGGCTTCGGTACCACAAATAGAGTGGAATAATACCCCTTTCCTTGTTGTAATAGGGGTACTTTGACTATCACCTGCTGAGCGTACAGCTTGTGAATGGCTTCCAACACCCTCTCCCTTTCGGAAGAGACGGTTGGTAAGGCAGACTTCAGGAAACGATGAGGAGGATCCGTCTCTAATTCCAACCTGTACCCCTGAGATATTATCTGCAGGATCCAGGGGTCTACCTGCGAGTGAGCCCACTGCGCGCTGTAATTTTTGAGACGGCCCCCCACTGTCCCCGAGTCCGCTTGAGAGGCCCCAGCGTCATGCTGAGGTTTTTGCAGGAGCCGGGGAGGGCTTCTGTTCCTGGGAAGGAGCTGCCTGTTGGTGTCTCTTCCCTCTTCCTCTGCCTCGTGGCAGGTACGACAAGCCCTTTGCTCTCTTATTTTTGTAGGAGCGAAAAGGCTGCGGTTGAAAGGTCGGTGCCTTTCTCTGTTGGGGAGTGACTTGAGGTAAAAAAGTGGATTTCCCGGCAGTAGCCGTGGCCACCAAGTCTGATAGACCAACTCCAAATAACTCCTCCCCTTTATACGGCAAAACCTCCATGTGACGTTTTGAATCCGCATCGCCTGTCCACTGTCGTGTCCATAAGGCTCTTCTGGCTGAAATGGACATAGCACTCACCCGAGATGCCAGTGTGCAAATATCCCTCTGTGCATCACGCATATAGATAAATGCATCCTTTATTTGTTCTAACGACAGTAAAACATTGTCCCTATCTAGGGTATCAATATTTTCAATCAGGGATTCTGACCAAACTACTCCAGCACTGCACATCCAGGCAGTTGCTATAGCTGGTCGTAGTATAACACCTGCATGTGTGTATATATTCTTTTGAATAACTTCCATCATTCTATCTGATGGATCCTTAAGTGCGGCCGTCTCAGGAGAGGGTAACGCCACTTGTTTGGATAAGCGTGTGAGCGCCTTGTCCACCTTAGGGGGTGTTTCCCAGCGCGCCCTAACCTCTGGCGGGAAAGGGTATAATGCCAATAACTTTTTTGAAATTATCAACTTTTTATCAGGAGCAACCCACGCTTCATCACACACGTCATTTAATTCTTCTGATTCAGGAAAAACTGTTTGTAGTTTTTTCACACCATACATAATACCCTGTTTTACGGTATCTGTAGTATCAGCTAAATGTAACGTCTCCTTCATTGCCAAAATCATATAACGTGTGGCCCTACTGGAAAATACGTTTGAATTTCTACCGTCGTCACTGGAATCAGTGCCCGTGTCTGGGTCTGTGTCGACCGACTGAGGCAAAGGGCGTTTTACAGCCCCTGACGGTGTTTGAGGCGCCTGGACAGGCATTAATTGATTGTCCGGCCGCCTCATGTCCTCAACTGACTGTTTAAGGGAAGATAAACCATCACGTAATTCCACAAATAAAGGCATCCATTCTGGTGTCGACCCCCTGGGGGGTGACATCTGCATATTTGGCAATTGCTCCGCCTCCACACCAATATCGTCCTCATACATGTCGACACCACGTACCGACACACACCGCAAACTCACAGGGAATGCTCTAATGAAGACAGGACCCACTAGCCCTTTTGGGGAGACAGAGGGAGAGTCTGCCAGCACACACCACAAAGCGCTATATATACAAGGGATATCCTTATATTAAGTGCTCCCTTATAGCTGCTTTAATATATATATATATATAGCCATTAATGTGCCCCCCCTCTCTGTTTTACCCTGTTTCTGTAGTGCAGTGCAGGGGAGAGACCTGGGAGCCGTTCTGACCAGCGGAGCTGTGACAGAAAATGGCGCCGTGTGCTGAGGAGATAGGCCCCGCCCCTTTTTCGGCGGGTTCTTCTCCCGCTATTTTTCCAGTCAGGCAGGGGTTAAATATCTCCATATAGCCCCTATGGGCTATATGTGAGGTATTTTTAGCCTTGTATAAGGTTTATATTTGCCTCTCAGAGCGCCCCCCCCCAGCGCTCTGCACCCTCAGTGACTGCCCAGTGAAGTGTGCTGAGAGGAAAATGGCGCACAGCTGCAGTGCTGTGCGCTACCTTATGAAGACTGAGGAGTCTTCAGCCGCCGGTTTCCGGACCTCTTCACGCTTCAGCATCTGCAAGGGGGTCGGCGGCGCGGCTCCGGGACCGGACTCCACGGCTGGGCCTGTGTTCGATCCCTCTGGAGCTAATGGTGTCCAGTAGCCAAGCAGCAAATCCACTCTGCATGCAGGTGAGTTTACTACTTTCCCCCTAAGTCCCACGTTGCAGTGATCCTGTTGCCAGCAGGACTCACTGTAAAGAAAAAAAAACCTAAACTAAACTTTCTCTAAGCAGCTCTTTAGGAGAGCCACCTAGATTGCACCCTTCTCGTTCGGGCACAAAATCTAACTAGAGTCTGGAGGAGGGTCATAGGGGGAGGAGCCAGTGCACACCACCTGACCTAGTAAAGCTTTACTTTTTTGTGCCCTGTCTCCTGCGGAGCCGCTATTCCCCATGGTCCTTTCAGGAACCCCAGCATCCACTTAGGACGATAGAGAAATTCCGATTATTAAGGCTGATGCCTTAATGGATGTGTTCCTTGTGCAATACAGGTATGCCATCACAGACTGTACCCACAGTGCAGATTCAGCACTCTCACAGAGTGAGATTGCTGTCACTCACACAATGGTGGAGCTGCTAATTCACAGATTTCTGTGCTCATTGGAATACACACATACAGTCTATGCAACTTAAGGTCTGAGCAGTTATGTGGTGTACCCATCCCACTCAGTGCTCACAATCATCCCATTCATTCACCACAACAATCCCACCTTGTTCAAACATCCTTCTCACTCCATACATCTATCTCAATTAGTATACACATTTAGCTCCCTCATCTTGGATAATTGCTAAAACTATAATACCCCATCTACAGTATATGCATCTACATGTGCTGCTCTGTCTTCCCCAATCCCTACTGCTGTGTTCTCCCATCTGTGCTAGTCTGTATTCACTTATCTGCACCATCTGTCTTTCCCCATCTGTGCCGTGTCCGTACCACCGTTTCCTTCTCTCTGTGCTGCTCAGTGTTTCCCTCTTCAAAGTCACTCTGCCTCCTCCCATATATGCCACACTGTCTTCTCTCCCATCTGCACCAGTTTTCTACCCATCCGTGCCAGTGTTTTCAACTCCTCTGCATCATTGCCCCCCCCCCCTATCCGCACCACTCTGTGTCCCTTTCCGATACGTGCTGCTTAATCTACCCCCTATCCACACCACTCTTACCCCATTCATGTAGATGACATTGCCAACATCCAGCAAGTACGTTTCGGGGGTCACTGTTGGGTGATGGTGGCTAGGGCTAACCCAGAGTATTAGGCCTACCTGTCATCCCCTCATCCATGCTGCTCGGCCCCCCTCATCCGTGCCACTGTTTCTTTCCATCTGTACTGCTCTCACCCCTCTCCATCTGTGCTGCTCTGTCCTCCTCATCCACACAGCACTGTCCACCCACCCACACCACTCTGTCTTCCCACCATCTGTGACACTGTCTGCACCATTCTCTTTCCCCATGTGCACCATTCTCTTTCCCCCATCTGTTGTACTGTCTCCACCCCAACTGCATCACTGGCTTACCTCCCCCCATCTGCACCACTGTTTTCCACTCGTCTTTGTTGCTTTGTCCACCAATTAGTGCTGCTTAGTCTTACCCCTAGCCACACATTTCTGCCCCCCCCCCATCCACACTGCTATCTCCTCCCTCCAATCAACACCACTCTTACCTCATCCGAGCATATTCGTCTTCTGCTCAGACCTTCAGTTGCATAGAATGCATGTGTGTATTCCAATGAGCACACAAATCTGTGAATTAGCAGCTCCACCATTGTGTGAGTGACAGCAATCTCACTCTGTGAATCTGCGCTTACCCACAGGCTGTGATGGCATACCATATCTATATTGAGCAAGGAACATGTCCAGTAAGGAGTCAGCCTTAATTATCGGAATTTCATTACTTTTTGGAGTTTGAGTGGAAGAGTTACAACAGGTTTCTGAAATGCCAGATCATGTGTAGGAAGCCTTAATGGGACATGTGAAACCATAAGGTATTTGTCTATGGAATTTCATAGCTTTTTTTCAATTTATTTTTTTAATTCAGAAATGTAATACTTCACCGTAAGAATAAACATTTCATTTTTTAAATGTTTAATGAAAATGTTCGTATATCACTACTGTTTTGTGCACAATGCAAAAATTATTTTAATTTACCAAACAGAATTGTTTATACTTGTAACGGCCTTTGCGGCTGATGCAGGGAGGGGGTAGGTGGAAGCAGCAGCCTGTGACCGAGGCCGGAGAGGGGGAAAGATTGCCAGTGTGCATGGTGCTGGGAGCGGAGGTGAGAAATGCAGCGCCGGCTGATGGATGGAGAGGGGAGTCGGAAGCAGCCTCTGACTGATGTCGGAGGAGGTGTCTGGAGCTGGGAGCGGAAGAAAGAAATCCAGCGGCAGCTGATGAAAGGAGGGGGAGACGGCAGCAGCCTGTGACTGAGGCGTGGGAAAGACAGCCAGTGTGCTGGGAGCGGGGGAGAGAAAGCCGGCGGCTGGTGCAAGGAAGGGGGGTAGGCAGCAGCAGCCTGTGACCACTATCCAGACACTATACGGAGGCGGGGGAAAGACAGCCTGTGTCCTGGTGCTGGGAGCAGTGGATAGAAAGCAGACAGTGGCTGATCCAGAGAGGGGGAAGAGGAAGCAGCAGTGGCTGATGCCGGGAGGGAGAGAGAGGGAGCTGTCCAAGACTGCTGACAGCACAAAAGCAGACTACGGAGGGAGGGGCGAGAGAGATATATACAGCAGCAGCATGACGAGTTACTGGCTGTACCTTGATCACGTGGTCTAACAGCAGCCTCTGGCACCTCTCGAACCGGATGATGAAAACTCATTAATGTAAGCGGTGCCAGGGCTAATTACTATCACATTGTACCCCACCAGCCCCAAAACACCCCCCCTACCCCCGCCTCACTGTATAACTGAGACATACGTAGTTCACCTCTACTGTACAAAATAAAAATTATGTGGGGAAAGTCAGCCATGTTAGTGCACCCAAGTGAAGCTTCACCGATTACACCCTCTGCTGCCGGCCACTGCACAGGCGCAACAAATTGAATGCCCTATCTTTAAAATGGAGCATATTTTACTAAATTAAAAAAAACCTGTAACTTTCTGAAAAACCTTAACCCCAAAAGGTCCTACACTGTGACAAACTCCTCCTAACAAAACAAAAGTAGTGGATAACAAATGTGTGGGGGGCCCCACCAATAAAACTGACTGCACCGCTCTGCTGTCACTATTTTGTCCCTTAGAGAGAGAGAGAGAGTGGGGGAGCAAGAGAGAGACAGAGTGTCAGAGAGAGAGATAGAGAGAGAGAGGAGGGGCGAACAGGAGAGGTGGTTGTAAGGGATGGAGAGAGAGGGAAGCAATGGAGAGAGAGAGGGAGCAAGGGAGAGAGAGAGCGAGCGCAAGGGAGAGAGAGACAGAGAGGAGCAAGAGAGAGTGTCAGGGAGGGAGAGACAGAACAAGAGGGGGAAACAGAGGGAGAGAGAAAGTGTCAGAGGGGAGTAATAGGGAGAGAAAGAGGGTGTCAAGGAGATAGAGGGGCGGAGAGAGAGGGAGTGAGGAATACAGCAGGAGAAACGTTACCTGTTAGGCTCAGCAGCATCATGGTCACTGATGGGGGTAGGCACTTCACTGCATTAGGCCCCACCCCCTTCCCCATACACCCGCAAATTGCGGCATTATGTCCATGAGGGGGTGGGGCTCACTGTGGAGACGACAACAAAGCTGTCTCCTTCTCAAGATAAAATCCTTCCTGCACTGCCGGGACTCGGACCCGGCCAGGAAGCATGCAGGAGGGCCAAACTGGCGCAGTGTTTGCCTGGGTGTGGGGTCCCCCAATGTGTGGGAGTCCTTGGACGACCACCCCATCTTCCCTGCCTATAATCCGGCTCGTGTCAGGTGCTGCGCGCGCATGTGTGTGAGTGGTGTGTGCCTCTGGTGCTGCATGCGCGTGTGTATGAGTGGTTTGTGAAAAGTTTGTTCGAGTTAGCCCAACTATAAGGGCACGACCGTGCCCTTATAATTATAGCTAACTAAACACGACATTGATAGATCAATAATACCCCTTTCACGTGGCATTGCCTAGTCGCACCCAGGATTTTGTACACAGGTCCTTTCCGGGTGTGACCCTGCTGAGACCCCTTTCAGACTGGCTGCCCAACCAGACTTATTAAAAGGATGGTGACGTCGCCGCCGACGCGCCCAGAGGTGGTTCTTGGAGAACAGATCTTCAAATGCCGCCTCTTCCTCTGCAGTGAACGGGTGCCAGGTCACATCGACCCGGCTTACCCGTCCACACTGTACCGCGAGCTGGGTTGAAACTGTGTTCAACCCTGCTTGATACCCGGGTTGAAATAACGGGTCTCTCAATCCGTTCATGTGCAATAACCTGGGATATTTATGGCAGTGTGAAAGGGGTATAAACATGTCAAATGAAAAAAGCATGTTTCACTTACGTCCTAGAGGATACTGGGGTCCATATTAGTACCATGGGATATAGACGGGTCCACTAGGAGCCATGGGCACTTTAAGAATTTGACAGTGTGGGCTGACTCCTCCCTCTATGCCCCTCCTACCAGACTTAGTTTAGAAAATGTGCCCTGAGGAGCCGGTCACGCTTATGGAAGATCCTGAAGAGTTTTCTGCATTTATTTTTCTGTTTGTTATTTTCAGGCGGGTCTGAATGGCACCAGCCTGCCTGCTTCGTGGGACTTGTGGGGGGAGGGGGAGGAACGGCCTAACCTCTTGAAGGGTTAATGGTCCCGTTCCCTGCTGACAAGACACTGAGCTCCTTAGGGTCCTATTCGCAAGCCCCACCACGGCGAGCCTACAGCCCCACAGCACGCCGCCTCCCCTAACATAAGTCAGAAGAGTGGTGAGTAGGTGGCCGGCATCCCAGTTAGCGGGTCGCCGGCTGTAATGGCGGCAAAAGGGTAGGAGCGAAGCGGTGACATGCAGGCTGCGCTCCAGGCTTCAGAGACACTTTGGGACCACTGTGAGGGGTGAGCTGAAGTCACTAATGATACCCACACTGGCAGTACACTACAGGGGTTTTAACCCACTGTAGAACAGAATATTTAACTCAGCCAGTATAAAAAACCCGGGAAGACCACGCCATTAAGGGGGCGGGGCTTCACTATAAGCAGATCCAGCAGCTCACCAGCGCCATTTTCCCTCTGCAGCTATACACAGGCAGATTGGCAGGGAAGCGAAGCTCCTCCACAAGTACTTCAGAACACCTCAATGGTACCAGGGGGTCATAGCAGGAAGGGGTGGGGGGGTGGGCAATATATGGTGTACTAAGCCCTATTAAGAACACTTAGTTTGCGACCCAGCTAAACTTGTTCTTTAGCTACAGGGGCGCTGTGTGGCTGGCTCCATTATACTCTGTGTCTCCCTGGAAGGTCTCTGTATGGGTTAACTGTACTTTTAACGTGTGCGCTTTCACATTTACTATGTCGAAGGAGTGTGTATCATGCACAGCAGTGTTTTCCTCCATCTGAGGGATCACTGCAGTTTACTCAGGATAGTACACATTCTCAGGCTAGTGGATCTGAACCAGTATGGTTAGATTCATTAAAAGGGATGATTTCAAGTATTTTGTATAAATGATCCCAAAATGAGAAGGAGACGCAATACTTAAGGCAATCTGTTGATTACCTCAGTGGTCAGATTCAGTGGTCATTCCAGCGTCTCAGATCCCTGCCATTTGTCCACAGAAGCATACTCTGGCCCAAATCATGCAGGCTGATACCGATGATGATGTTGTATCAGACCCAGGGGAGGGTGAGGTGGACTCAGGAGGGGGGGATGCAGCTTTGTCACAGGGTACACAGGACCTGATAGAAGCTATTAGAGATGTCCTGCACATTCCTGATAAGGTGTCAGAGGAATCTTATTTTAATGTGAAAAAGAAATCCTCAGCAACTTTCCCTGCATCTAAGGAATTAAATCCCCTATTTGAAGCAACTTGGGTAAATCCTGACAAGAAGTTTCAGGTCCCAAAACGGTTACTCATCCTCAGGATGATAGGAAAAAAGAAAATGGGAAAACCCACTGATAGTTGATGCATAGGTTTCTAAGCTGTCACGTAAGATAGTTTTACCTGTTCCTGGGGCAGCTTCCTTGAAGGATGCTGTAGACCGCAAAATTTAAACCATTCTCAAATCTCTGGACACAGTTGCAGGGGTGGCACCTCTGCGCAACCCACTATAGCTTGCGCAACCCACTATAGCTTGTGCAAGGATCTCTAGGGCCATTGCAAAATGGTCAGGTAATCTAATTGACGGGTTAGATTCCGTATCGGGGGGGGGGGGGGGGGGGGAGAGATAATTTTACTCCTACAGCATATACAGGATACTGCTAACTTTATGGTGGAGGCCATAAAGGAATCTGGTTTACTCAATGCACGCACCACTGCCATGGCAGTGTCAGCACGAAGGGGCTTGTGGCTACGCCAGTGGACTGCGGACTCGGATTCCTGGAAAGGCGTGGAAAACCTATCTTTCACAGGTGAAGTCCTTTTTGGAGATGAACTGGATACGTGGATATCTAAGGCTACGGCGGGTAAGTCTACATACCTTCCTTCCGCAGCTCCCCCGGCTAGAAAATCCTACGCTGCTCCAACTCTGCAGTCCTTTCGGACATCGATGTTTAAAAACAAAACCAGAGGTTCTTCTACGGCCTTTAAAGGCAATAGAGCTAACCCAGAAAACCAGCAACTGCAGGTTCACAGGAACAGAACCCCGGTTCTGCTTCCTCTAAGCCTTCAGCATGACGGTGGACCACGCTGCCTGGAAGAAAGGCAGGTGGGAGCTCATTTAAGATTCTTCAGTCACATATGGGAAACGTCATGCCAGGATCCCTGGGTCAAAGATCTTATAGCCCAGGCCTACAGACTGGAGTTTCAGGAACCCCCACCTCACAGATTCTTCAATTCAGGCTTACCAGCTTCTCAAGAAACAAGTATGACTTTACCGGAAGCAATTCAAAACCGGTACAGACTCAGGTCACTGTTCCAGTTCCGCTTCACCTGCAAAACCAGGGTTATTATTCCAACATGTTTGTAGTACCGAAACCGGACTGTTTGGTAAGGCCCATTTTAAATCTCAAGTCATTGAACCTGTACTTACGAGTGTTCAAATTCAAGATGGGAGTCTCCGAGAGCGGTGATCTCAGGTCTGGAGGAGGGGGAATTCTGGGTGTCTCTGGATATCAAGGATGCGTACCTTCATCAGGCTTATCTAAGGTCTGCCTTACAGGACTGTCACTACCAGTTCTAGGCCCTGCCATTTGGCCTCTCTACGGCACAGAGGATGTTCACCAAGGTAATGCTAGAGATGATGTTTCTCCTCCGCACACAGGGAGTGAACATAATTCCGTACCTGGACGATCTGCTGATAAAAGTACCATCTAGGGAGAGGTTGTTCGACAACACTGCCCTCTCAACCAGACTGCTCCAGTATCACACATGGATTCTGAACCTACCAAAATCTCATCTGGAACCAACACGGAGGCTTCCGTTCCTGGGGATGATACTGGATAGGGAGGCCCAGAAGGTATTTCTTCCATTGGAAAAGGCATTGGTGATCCAATCGATGGTGAGGGATGTTCTGAAACCAACCCGGATATCGGTGCATATATGCATTCGCCTTCTGGGGAAGATGGTAGCCGCCTACGAGGTGCTACAGTACGGAAGGTTCCATGTAAGGCCCTTCCAAACTGGATCTGTTGGACAAGTGGTCCAGATCGCATTTACACGTGCACCAGAGGGTCCGTCTGTCCCCAAAAGCCAGGATTTCTCTTCTGTGGTGGCTTCAAACTTCTCATCTGACCAAGGGCCGAAGGTTCAGGATTCAAAATTGGATTCTGCTAACCACAGACGCAAGCCTCAAAGGTTGGGGAGCAGTCATCCAAGGGGAATAGTTCCAAGGAAATGGTCAAATCAGGAAGCCATTCTTCCTATCAACATTCTGGAACGAAGGGCCATATACAATGCCCTTCTACAGGCATCGCATCTTCTTCAAGATCAAGCCATTCAAGTTCAGTCGGACAATGTGACGGCAGTAACATACATAAACCTTTAGAATGTAAGCTCTCACGAGTAGGGCCCTCTTTTCTCATGTGCTTATCCTCTTACTTTAATAATCTTCGACTGCAACAACTCCAGCAGTCCTCTGCCACCTGATACTTATTTCAGTGTAGTCTGATGTAGCTATGTTTATTTACCCTGTACTTGTCCTATATTGTCTTCAACTGTAAAGGGCCCTACACATTTGACGATGCGCCGCCGAGGTGCCCGACGGCCGAAACGGCCGACGAGCGACCCGGCGGCGGGGGGGGCAGTGACGAGGGGAGTGAAGTTTCTTCACTCCCCCCGTCACGCGGCTGCATTGAAGTGCAGGCAAATATGGACGAGATCGTCCATATTGGCCTTGCATGCACAGCCGACAGAAGACCAGCGATGAACGAGCGCGGGGCCGCGCATCGTTCATCGCTGGAGTCTCCACACTGAAAGATATGAACGAGTTCTCGTTCATTTATGAACGAGATCGTTCATATCTTTCAGAAAATCGGCCAGTGTGTAGGGCCTATAAGTTGCTGTTTTCCTGTTTTGATTATTTGTTTATGTACTCTGTAATTGGGCACTGCGGAACTCTTGTGGCGCCAAATATATAATAATAATAATAATAATAATAATAATCATCCGACAAGGCGGAACGAAAAGCAGAGCAGCAATGTCAAAGGTAACAAGGATTCTCCTCTGGGCACAAAAACACGCTGTGGCGTTGTCCGCGATATTCATTCCAGGAGTAGACAACCGGGAAGCAGACTTCCTCAGCAGACAACCTGCACCCGGGGGAGTGGGGCCTTCACCCGGAGGTGTTTGGGTGCGTGACACGTCGGTGGGGAATTCCACAAATCGACATGATGGCCCCTCATCTCAAAAAGCTCAAGCGGTATTGTTCCAGGTCCAGGGACCCACGAGCAGTGGACGCTCTGGTGACTCCAAGGGTCTACCAGATGGTGTACGTGTTTCCACCACTCCCATTGATCCCAAAGATTTTCAAAAGAATAAAAAGGGAAAAGGTTCAAGCAATTCTCACTGTTCTGGACTGGCCAAGAAGGGCCTGGTGTGCGGATCTACTGGAGATGTTCCTAGAGGACCCGTGGCCTCTACCTCTTCGCGAGGACCTTCTCCAACAGGGGACGTTCATCTATCAAGACTTACCACGGCTACGTTTGACGGCATGGAGGTTGAGCATCAAATTCTAGCCCAGAAAGGGATCCCGGATAGCGTTATTCCAACCCTGATCCAAGCCAGAAAGGGGGTAACGTTTAAACATTACCACCGTATTTGAAAAAAATACGTCTCTTGGTGTGAGAACAGGAAATTTCCTGCGGTGGAATTTTAACTGGGGCGTTTTCTCCTTTTTCTGCAGTCAGGTGTGGATGTGGGCCTACGTTTGGGCTCCATAAAAGTTCAGATTTCGGCCTTATCCATTTTCTTCAAGAAACAATTGGCTTCTCTCACTGAGGTTCAGACATTTTTGAAGGGGGTTCTGCACATCCAACCACCCTCTGTGCCTCCTACGGCACCTTGGGCTCTCAACGTGGTGATGCAGTTCCTGCAATCGGAATGGTTTGAGCCTTTACAGGACGTAGACGTCAAGTTTCTTACGTGGAAGGCCGTCACTCTGTTGGCATTGGCTTTTGCGAGGCATGTGTTGGAGCTGGGGGCGTTGTCTCACAAGAGCCCCTATTTGATTTTTCATGAAGAAAGGGCTGAACTCAGAACTCGTCAGCAATTTCTTCCAAAGGTGGTGTCTGTGTTTCATATCAACCAACCTATTGTGGGTCCAGTGGTTACAGACACCTCTGCTACTTCAAAGTCCTTGGATGTTGTGAGGGCTTTGAAGATCTATGTGAAGCGGACAGCTCGTCACAGAAAATCTGACTTGCTGTTTGTGCTCTATGATCCCAATAAAATTGGGTGTCCTGCTTCAAAGCAGACAATTGCACGCTGGATCAGGCTTACTATCCGGTATGCTTATTCCACGTCAGGTTTGCAGTGTCCAAAATCTATACAAACCCACTCTACTAGACCGGTGGGTTCTTCCTGGGCGGCTGCCCAGGGTGTCTTGGCTTTACAGCTCTGCCGAGCGGCTACTTGGTCGGGTTCGAACACGTTTGCCAAGTTCTCCAAGTTACTTTGGCCTCTGAGGACCTTCAGTTTGGTCAATCAGTTCTGCAGGAACCTCCGCACTCTCCCACCCGGTTTGGGACTACAAGAAAAGGATTTACCGGTAGGTAATTAAAATCCTATTTTTTATGCGGTGTGTATAATTATTGTATTTAAACTCTGCATAAATAACAGCTTTTAATAAACAATGATATTTCAGTTATACTATTCCATACGTCATCTACACCTTCAGATTGTGCTGGCTGCAAATGCTAATAAATAGAGCCCTAATAATTTGAATTGAATAATAAGTGTGCTTCCTTAAAATATCTTCGGCTCTTTCTTTCATCATATAAGACGAACAGCAGAGTTGTAGCTCACTATGAGCCTTGGGCCTTATTCAGTATTGATCGCATCAGCGATGCAATCGCATACTGAACTATGAATGCCCAGAGCACACTGCTTGTGCGCACACAGTGAGATGTGATCATATCTCACCTATGCAAAAGCCTCTGCCTGGCTGAACGGCAAAGACGTTCGCGGGGCAGCAACGCAACATTAGGTGGGCGTGTCGTCGGAAATGGGGGTGTAAGCAGGAGATCACGCGCAGACTCTGTAACCTGAAAAAATAGGATATTAATTACCTACTGGTGAATACTTTTCTCGTAGTCCGTAGAGGATGCTGGGGTCCACATTAGTACCATGGGGTATAGACTGGTCCACCAGGAGCCATTGGCACTTTGAGAGAGTGGGCTGGCTCCTCCCTCTATGCCCCTCATACCAGACCCAGTCTATAAACTGTGTCCGAGGAGACTGACATCTTTGAGAGGATTATACACAGATAGTGGAGAGATTCACCCCAGCTCACACATACAAGGCAAACCAAGGGAACTAGCTTGAAACTCAGCAACCGCTGAAACATTACTTACCAAGTAACAAAAGCAGTACGTAACTAATACAAAGTTGTACTGAACCAAAGAACCACTGCAGGAAAACAAAGCGCTCTACGGACTATGAGAAAAGGATTTACCGGTAGGTAATTAAAATCCTATTTTCTCTTACGTCCTAGAGGATGCTGGGGTCCACATTAGTACCATGGGGATGTACCAAACCTCCCAGAACGGAAGGGAGAGCGCGGAGGATCCTGCAGAACTGATTGACGAAACTGAAGGTCCTCAGAGGCCAAAGTATCGAACTTGTAGAACTTAGCAAACGCGGTCGACCCAGACCAAGTAGCCGCTCAGCAAAGTTGCAAAGCCGAGACACCCCGGGCAGTCGCCCAGGAAGATCCCACTTTACGAGTAGAGTGGGCCTTAACCGATTTCAGACGCAGCAAACCTGCCGTAGAATATGAATGCTGGATAATGAACCTGATCCAGCGAGAAATCGTCTGCTTAGAAGCAGGCCACCCAACCTTGTTGCGATCATAAAGGACAAACCGAGCGTCCGACTTTCTGTGATGAGAGGTTCTCTTCACATAAATCTTCAAAGCCCTTACAACATCGAAGGATTTTGAAGTAATTGAGGAGTCAGTAGCCACTGGCACCACAATAGGTTGGTTGATATGAAAAGCCGACACATCCTTTGGAAGAAATTGCTGACGTGTCCTGAGCTCAGCTCTATCTTCATGGAAAATCAAGTAGGAGCTCTTGCAGGACAATGCCCCCAATTCCGACACACGCTTAGCAGACGCTAATGCCAATAGTGTGACCGCCTTCCAGGTAAGGAACTTGACATCAACCTCTTGTAAAAGGTTTGAGCCAATCTGACTGCAGGAACTGCAGCACCACATTTAGATCCCAGGGTGCCGTAGGAGGCACAAAGGGAGGCTGGATGTGCAACGCCCCTTTCAAGAAAGTCTGAACCTCAGAGAGGGAAGCCAATTTTTTCTGGAAGAAAATGGACAAGTCTGAAATCTGGACTTTTACGGAGCACAAACGCAGGCCCACATCCACACCTGCTTGCAAAGAGAGGAGAAACCGCCCTAGTTGAAACTCCACCGTAGGAAACTTCTTGGATTCACACCAAGACACTTACTTTTTCCAAATTCGATGGTAATGTTTAGACGTTACTCCTTTCCTAACCTGTATCAGGGTAGGAATAACCTTGTTTGGAATGCCCTTCCAAGCTAAGATCTGGCGTTCAACCTCCATGCCGTCAAACGTAGCCGTGGTAAGTCTTGAAAAGCGAACGGCCCCTGTTGCAGAAGGTCCTCTCGAAGAGGAAGAAGCCTCGGATCTTCCAACAGTAAGTCCAGAAGATCCACGTACCAAGCCCTTCCTTCTTGGCCAGTCCGGAGCAATGAGGATCGCCTGAACTCTTGTTCTTTTGATTAGTTTGAGAATCCTTGGGATGAGTGGAAGTGGAGGGAATACATACACTGACTTGAACACCCACGGAGTTACCAGGGCGTCCACCGCCACTGCCTGTGGGTCTCTCGACCTGAAACAGTACCTCTGAAGCTTCTTGTTGAGGCGGGAGGCCATTATGTCTATTTGAAATTTCTTAATCTTGCTCCCACCTGCCCGATCTCCAGGCTGGGAGGTCCACCGTCATGCCGAGGATTTTGAGGAAGCAGAACCGGGTTTCTGTTCCTGCGAACCTGCTAGTGCAGGTTTTCTGGATTTCCCCCGACCTCCTCTAAAGAAAGTGGAAGGGGATTGGACTTCTTAGCTTTCACGGTCCGAAAGGACTGCATGGTAGACGTAGGAAAAGATTTCCTAGCAGGTGGTGTAGCTGAGGGAAGGAATGTTGACTTACCCGCAATGAAAGAAATATAGTCTCAAACCCACGCTCCAACTCAAAGGTGCTGCAGCGACTGCTGGAGGGGTCACCTCCACTCCCAAAAGTCCACAATACAAGTTCAGAGTTTGCAGATGCGTGCTCCTTCTGGAATAACTCAGGGTCTCTAGTCAATGGGAATCTTCAAAAGTCATACAATCTTAGATCAAATATAACTCTTCTCTAGGATCTTATCTCCCCATGTCCATATTCCTAAGAGTGCCGTGTAGATGAAATCTGGGTTTGACAGCGCTGATTCACAAGTCTGTATGCTTCTTACTCACTAGCATACTCTTGCTATAGACCCTGAAAAACTCCAGAAGGAGCGCAAATGCAAACTGTGAACTTGTATTGTTGACTTACCTGCAGTTGCCATAGAGATCCACGCATCTAACGCTTCACAGAGTGACCTGTGAAGGGTAGGTTCTCCACACTCTTCTTGGATTCCACATCCGCAGACCATTGGCGCAGCCAGAGTCCTCTGAGTGTAGTCTCAATCTTACGGCCAGCCGGCTCTTTTAAAGCGGTGGACCCTGGGACAGGTAAAACCACTTTTTTAGATAACCTAGACACACAAGCATCTACTACAGGCGGGATTTCCCACTTTTTCCTGTCCTCCTCAGGGAAAGGAAAAGCAATGAGAACCCTTTTTGGAATCTGGATTTTTTTTTTCCGGGTTCTACCAGGATTTTTTAAACAATGCGTTTAATTCCTTAGACGCAGGGAATGTAATAGAGGATTTCTTAGTATAAGTAAAGTAAGTTTCCTCTGTAGGCTTAGGTACCTTATCAGCAATGTGTAAAATGTCCATAATAGCCTCAATCATAAGTTGCACCCCTTTAGCAAGGGATGCATCTCCCCCCTGCATATCCCCATCAACGTCCCCTGTATCAGAGTCGGTATCCGTGTCAACTTGCATTATCTGGGCAAGAGCATGCTTCTTAAGGTAATTAATTGGGGTCTTTGAAGAGGTAGTAGGAGCCGAATACGACAAAACCTCAGACTTTTTCAAAACCTGCGTTTCAGTCTCATTTTGAGCTATCAGACATGAAAATAGGATTTTGGATACCTACCGGTAAATCCTTTTCTCGTAGTCCGTAGAGGATGCTGGGGTCCATATTAGTACCATGGGGTATAGACTGGTCCACCAGGAGCCATTGGCACTTTAAGAGTTTAATAGTGCCGGCTGGATCCTCCCTCTATGCCCCTCCTACCAGACTCAGTCTAGAAACTGTGCCCGAGGAGATGACATACTTCGAGAGAAGGAATTACACAGATAGTGGCGAGATTCATACCAGCTCACACAACATGCAAATCCGGCCAACATGCCGGAAAAACTCAGCAACAGCAGAACTTACCTAGGAACCAGGCAGTAGTGAACTATAAACCCAAACCAGGAAACGCAGCGCTGGGCGGGCGCCCAGCATCCTCTACGGACTACGAGAAAAGGATTTACCAGTAGGTAACCAAAATCATATTTTCTCTTACGTCCTAGAGGATGCTGGGGTCCATATTAGTACCATGGGGATGTACCAAAGCTCCCAGGACAGGAGGGAGAGCGCGGAGGCTCCTGCAACACTGCTTGACCAAACTTGAGGTCATCAGAGGCCAAAGTATCGAACTTGGCAAACGTGTTTGATCCAGACCAAGTAGCTGCTTGGCAGAGTTGTACCGCCGAGACATCCCGGGCAGCCACCCAGGAAGAGCCCACTTCACGAGTAGAGTGGGCCTTTACAGATTTCGGACACGGCAAACCTGCCGTGACATAAGCATGCTGGATAGTGAACCTGATCCAGCGTGAAATCGACTGCTTAGAAGCAGGACATCCAATTTTCTTAGGATCATAGAGGACAAACCGTCAGTTTTCCGATGACGAGCCGTCCTCTTCATGTAAATCTTCAAAGTCCTCACTACATCCAAGGCCTTTGAAGTACTTGAGCAGTCAGTAGCCACTGGCACCACAATAGGTTGATACGGAAAGCCGATACAACCTTAGACAGGAACTGTGGACGAGTCCTAAGCTCCACCCTGTCTTCATGGAAGATCAGATAGGGGCTTTTACAAGATAAAGCCCCCAATTCCAACACGCGTCGCGCAGAAGCCAAGGCCAACAAGGTGACCGCCTTCCACGTGAGAAACTTGAGATCAGCCTCCTGTAGAGGCTCAAACCAAGCAGATCGCAGGAACTGCAACACCACGTCAAGATCCCATGGTGCCGTAGGCACCACAAAGGGAGGCTGGATGTGCAGAACCCCTTTCAAAAAGGTCTGAACTGTTTTTGGAAGAAAATGGACAAAGCAGAGATCTGGACCTTGATGGAGCCCAATCTTAGTCCCATATCCACCCGTTTGCAGCAGGAAAAGGAGGAAACGTTCAAGTTGAAACTCCACCGCAGGAAACTTCTTGGCCTCACACCAAGAAACATATTTCTTCCAAATGCGATGGTAATGTTTAGACGTTACCCCTTTCCTAGCCTGTATCAGGGTAGGAATGACCTCACCTTTCCGAGTTAAGATCTGGCGTTCAACCGCCATGCCGTCAAATGTAGCCGCAGTAAGTCTTGATAAGCGAACGGCCCCTGCAGAAGCAGATCCTCCAGAAGAGGTAACGGCCGTGGATCTTCCAGCAGAAGATCCGGAAGAGCCGCGTACCAAGCCCTCCTTGGCCAGTCCGGAGCAATGAGGATTGCCAGAACCTTTGTTCTTCTCACGAATTGAAGAACCTTTGGTATCAGAGGAAGTGAGGGAACACAAACACTGACTTGAACACCCACGGAGTTACCAGTGCGTCCACCGCCACCGCCTGTGGGTCTCTCGACCTGGAACAGTACGTCCAAAGCTTCTTGTTGAGGCGGGAGGCCATCATGTCTATGTGAGGAACCCCCCACCAACTGGTTACCTCCTCGAACACCTCCGGATGGAGGCCCCACTCTCCTGGATGTAGATTGTGTCTGCTGAGAAAGTCCGCTTCCCAGTTGTCTACACCCGGGAAGAAGATTGTCGACATCGCCACCGCGTGCCTTTCTGCCCAGATGAGGATTTTTGACACCTCTGACATGGCAGTCCTGCTCTTCGTTCCGCCTTGTCGGTTTATATGTAGGCCACTGTGGTCACGTTGTCAGACTGCACTTGAACAGCCCAATCCTGTAGAAGGTGTGCTGCTTGCAGAAGGGTGTTGTACACGGCCCTGAGTTCCGGGATGTTTATTGGAAGAAGTGATTCTTGCTCCGACCATCGTCCCTGAAAGGTTTCCCCATCTGTGGTTAGAAGGATCCAGTCTTGAATTCCAAACCTTCGCCCTTCCAGAAGGTGCGGAAGTTGTAGCCACCAAAGGAGTGAAATCCTGGCTTTCGGAGACAGGCGTATCCTCTTGTGCACGTGTAGGTGAGAGCCCGACCACTGGTCCAAGAGGTCCAGTTGAAAAGGTCGAGCATGAACCCTGCCGTACTGCAGAGCCTCGTAGGCGGCAACCATCTTCCCCAGAAGGCGTATGCATTGATGGACAGATACCCAGGTAGGCTTTAGGACATCCCGGACCATTGTTTGAATCACCAACGCTTTCTCCACCAGGAGAAATACCCTCTGCACTTCTGTGTTGAGGATCATCCCCAGGAAAGACAGCCGCCTTGTCGGCTCCAGAAGAGACTTTGGAAGGTTCAGGATCCAACCGTGCTTCCTGAGCAGCTGCGTTGTGAGCACGATGGACCACAACAACCTCTCCCTGGACGATGCCTTGATCAGGAGATCGTTCAGATACGGAATTACGTTCACTCCCTGCTTGCGGAGAACCATCATCTCCGCCATCACCTTGGTGTAGATCCTAGGCGCCTGGAACTGATAGTGATCGTCCAACAGTGCAAACATGAGATATGCCTAATGCGGTGACCAAATGGGAATGTGGAGGTATGCATCCTTGATGTCTAGAGACACAAGGAACTAACCCCCCCCCCCCCCCTTCCCCCGGGCAGTCCTGCAATGACAGCTCTCAGAGATTCCATCTTGAAGTTGAACTCCCTGAGTTATGGGTTCAAAGACTTTAAGTTCAGGATAGGTCGTACCGAACCATCCGGTATTGGTACCACAAAAAGGTTCGAATAATAACCTTTGTTCCGCTGCTGAGGCGGAACTGGAACAATGACCTCTGACACCACCAATTTTCTGATGGCCTCCAGATGAACAGTTCTGTCCGCCAGCAGAACTGGCAAGCCTGACTTGAAGAAACGGTGAGGCGGGGGATCTTGAAACTCCAGTCTGTAGCCTCTGGACACCATATCCAGGACCCAGGGGTCCAGACCGGACGACACCCAGACGTGGCTGAACTGCCGGAGTCTCGCCCCCACCTAACCCTCCTCCAGGCCTAGCTGTCCACCGTCAGGCGGAGGACTTAGGGGTATCAGAAGCGGGCTTCTGGGTTTGGGAACCTGCGGGAGCGGGTTTCTTTCCTTTGTCATGACCACCTCTGAAGGTGTTCGAAGGCTTGTTCTTTCTAGATCTCGCGGGCCGAAAGGACTGTGACGTGGTTGATGAAAAAGGCTTCTTCGTAGCCGGTGCAGCTGAGGGGAGAAAAGGAGACTTACCCGCGGTAGCCGTGGCAATCCACACATCCAGCGCCTCTCCAAAGAGAGCCTGACCTTTATATGGTAGGCCCTCCACACACTTCCTAGATTCCGCGTCCGCAGACCAGTGGCGCAGCCAGAGACCCCTGCGAGCCGAGACGGACATGGAGGAGATCCCCGCAGCCATGGAACCCAGGTCCTTCATGGAATCTACGAGGAACCCTGCAAAATCCTGAATTTTACGTAAAAAAAAAAAAAAATCAACGTCACCTATATCCAGCTTAGTCGATTCCTTCTGTAGAGTGATAGACCACCTAGCAATAGCTTTTGCAACCAAGCACAGGCTATAGTAGGCCGCAATATAGCCCCTGAAGCCGTGTAAATGGATTTTGGCGTAGCATCCACCTGGCGATCTGCCGGGTCCTTCAACGCGGTAGATCCCGGGACAGGTAACACCACTTGTTTAGACAGCCTGGAGACAGAGGCGTCGACTATCAGTAGGGACTCCCATCTCTTTCTATCTTCCTCAGGGAAGGGAAAAGCAACCAAGACTCTCTTGGGGATCTGGAATTTCTTTTCCGGAGTTTCCCAGGCCTTTTCAAAGATAGCATTTAATTCTTTGGACGCCGGGAAGGTGAGGGGGGGCTTCTTATTATCTGTAAAGAAGGCCTCCTCCACCTGTTCCGGAGCTGTCCAAAATCTGTAAAACATCCCTAACAGCCTCAATCATCAACTGCACCCCCTTGGCAAGTGATGCTGACCCCCTCAACACATCCCCGTCACCGTCTGCAGCGTCAGAGTCAGTGTCCGTGTCATCCTGCATAACTGCAAGTGCAGGTTTGTGAGAATGTACCGCAGGGAACCCCGAGGAGGCAGTATCAGACCATACAACCATAGAGGACTGGAGGACCTGAGTGGCATGCTCAGTCCTAGCCACTCTATCAGAAATCTGAGAAATAGTCCCCTTCAGAGAGACTAACCATTCTGGCTCTCTAGCTGGAATCTGTGCTAAAGCAGTGCAATCCTGATTACATGGTATGGAGTCTTCCTGGGAAGACAAATCCTCTGCAGCATATCAAACAGTGTCCCTAGACATGTTGTCACACACCCACCAAACACCCCACAAACACACAAGGTACTAGGCAGACAGTCCCCCCCCCCCCAAAGAATGGCAGAGAGAAACATAGATTGGAGCCAACCCACACACAGCGCTATTAGAGTATAGGGAGACCCTCAACCCGCGCTGACCGTGTCACTTAACAGGTGACACAGCCTTTACACAGCCTCCCCTCCCTTCTACAACCCCCTGGTACCGTACAGATAGCTGGAGTCGCGATGGAGGGACCTGTGCATCCACTGGCAATGAGCTGCAGGCAGGAAAATGGCGCTGAACGCTGCTGGGTCCGTTCTGAGGAGAAGCTCTGCCCCCTCAATGGCGCGGTCTTCCCGCTCTTTGAAGATTATACTGGCCGGAGGATTTTGTGCTGGCCTGGATCCGCAGACCCCGACAGGCTTGTTTTGGTCAGTGTAGGGTCCGGAGCTGGCCCAGGGCGCCCCTCACAGCGCCGCACGGCAGTACCGCTGAGCCTTCCAGGAGCGCAGGTAATACCGCGCACCTACCCTCTAGCCGCCCTCTTCACACTGGCCCCCCGCTTGCAAGGGGGGACAGTGACTCACTCGCCGCACTTCATCTCCCTGAGAGGGTGGCGGCTGGCTGCCGGGGCGAGCGTTCCCCTGCAGCGGGGCGCGATCGGACCCCTCTGGAGCTCAATGTCCAGTCAGCGGGAGCAGTGGCTCAAGACCCCGCAGGGCGGACACTGTTCCCCTTCTCAGTCCCTCGCTGCAAGGAGGCTGTCGCCAGCAGCCTCCCTGTAAAATAACAAACTCTGAAAAGAAAGAAAAAACTTTTTCTAAGAGAACTCTGTAGAGCTCCCCTAGCTGTGACCGGCTCCTCCAGGCACATTTTCTAAACTGAGTCTGGTAGGAGGGGCATAGAGGGAGGAGCCAGCCCACACTCTCAAACTCAAAGTGCCAGTGGCTCCTGGTAGACCCGTCCATACCCCATGGTACTAATATGGACCCCAGCATCCTCTAGGACGTCAGAAAAAATAAGAATTTACTTACCGATAATTCTATTTCTCGTAGTCCGTAGTGGATGCTGGGAACTCCGTAAGGACCATGGGGGATAGCGACTCCGCAGGATACTGGGCACAAAAAGAAAAGCTTTAGGACTACCTGGTGTGCACTGGCTCCTCCCCCTATGACCCTCCTCCAAGCCTCAGTTAGGATACTGTGCCCGGACGAGCGTACACAATAAAGAAGGATTTTTGAATCCCGGGTAAGACTCATACCAGCCACACCAATCACACCGTACAACTTGTGATACAAAACCCAGTTAACAGCATGATAACAGAGGAGCCTCTGAATAGATGGCTCACAACAAGAACCCGATTAGTTAGCAATAACTATGTACAAGTATTGCAGACAATCCGCACTTGGGATGGGCGCCCAGCATCCACTACGGACTACGAGAAATAGAATTATCGGTAAGTAAATTCTTATTTTCTCTGACGTCCTAGTGGATGCTGGGAACTCCGTAAGGACCATGGGGATTATACCAAAGCTCCCAAACGGGCGGGAGAGTGCGGATGACTCTGCAGCACCTAATGAGAAAACTCAAGGTCCTCCTCAGCCAGAGTGTCAAATTTGTAAAAATTTTACAAAGGTATTTGACCCTGACCAAGTAGCAGCTCGGCAAAGTTGTAAAGCCGAGACCCCTCGGGCAGCCGCCCAGGAGGAGCCCACCTTCCTTGTGGAGTGGGCTTTTACAGATTTTGGCTGTGGCAGGCCTGCCACAGAATGCGCAAGCTGAATTGTATTACAAATCCAGCGAGCAATAGTCTGCTTAGAAGCAGGAGCACCCAGCTTGTTGGGTGCGTACAGGATAAACAGCGAGTCAGATTTTCTGACTCCAGCCGTCCTGGAAATATATATTTTTAGGGCCCTGACAACGTCTAGCAACTTGGAGTCCTCCAAGTCCCTAGTAGCCGCAGGTACCACAATAGGCTGGTTCAGGTGAAACGCTGACACCACCTTAGGGAGAAACTGAGGACGAGTCCTCAATTCCGCCCTGTCCGAATGGAAAATCAGATAAGGGCTTTTACAGGATAAAGCCGCCAATTCCGACACGCGCCTGGCCGAAGCCAGGGCCAACAGCATGATATTTTAAATCCACAGATTTAAGTGGTTCAAACCAATGTGATTTTAGGAACCCCAAAACTACATTGAGATCCCAAGGTGCCACTGGAGGCACAAAAGGAGGCTGTATATGCAGCACCCCCTTGACAAACGTCTGAACTTCAGGAACTGAAGCCAGTTCTTTCTGGAAGAAAATCGACAGGGCCGAAATCTGAACCTTAATGGATCCCAATTTGAGGCCCATAGACACTCCTGTTTGCAGGAAATGCAGGAATCGACCCAGTTGAAATTCCTCCGTCGGGGCCTTCCTGGCCTCGCACCACGCAACATATTTTCGCCAAATGCGGTGATAATGCTTTGCGGTTACATCCTTTCTGGCTTTTATCAAAGTAGGGATGACTTCTTCTGGAATGCCTTTTTCCTTCAGGATCCGGCGTTCAACCGCCATGCCGTCAAACGCAGCCGCGGTAAGTCTTGGAACAGACAGGGTCCCTGCTGGAGCAGGTCCCTTCTTAGAGGTAGAGGCCATGGGTCCTCTGTGAGCATCTCTTGAAGTTCCGGGTACCAAGTCCTTCTTGGCCAATCCGGAGCCACGAGTATAGTTCTTACTCCTCTCCGTCTTATAATGCTCAGTACCTTGGGTATGAGCGGCAGAGGAGGGAACACATAAACCGACTGGTACACCCACGGCGTTACCAGGGCGTCCACAGCTATCGCCTGAGGGTCCCTTGACCTGGCGCAATAACTTTTTAGTTTTTTGTTGAGGCGGGACGCCATCATGTCCACCTTTGGTTTTTCCCAACGGCTTACAATCATGTGGAAAACCTCCGGGTGAAGTCCCCACTCTCCCGGGTGGAGGTCGTGTCTGCTGAGGAAGTCTGCTTCCCAGTTGTCCACTCCCGGAATAAACACTGCTGACAGTGCTATCACATGATTTTCCGCCCATCGGAGAATCCTTGCAGCTTCTGCCATTGCCCTCCTGCTTCTTGTGCCGCCCTGTCTGTTTACGTGGGCGACCGCCGTGATGTTGTCCGACTGGATCAACACCGGCTGGTCCTGAAGCAGAGGTCTCGCTTGGCTTAGGGCATTGTAAATGGCCCTTAGCTCCAGGATATTTATGTGAAGTGAGGTCTCCAGGTTTGACCACACTCCCTGGAAATTTCTTCCCTGTGTGACTGCTCCCCAGCCTCGAAGGCTGGCATCCGTGGTCACCAGGACCCAGTCCTGAATGCCGAATCTGCGGCCCTCTAAAAGATGGGCACTCTGCAACCACCACAGGAGAGACACCCTTGTCCTTGGTGACAGGGTTATCCTCTGATGCATCTGAAGATGCGATCCGGACCATTTGTCCAGCAGGTCCCACTGGAAAGTTCTTGCGTGGAATCTGCCGAATGGAATTGCTTCGTAAGAAGCCACCATTTTTCCCAGGACCCTTGTGCATTGATGCACCGATACTTGACCTGGTTTTAGGAGGTTTCTGACTAGATCGGATAACTCCCTGGCTTTTTCCTCCGGGAGAAATACCTTTTTCTGGACTGTGTCCAGAATCATCCCTAGGAACAGAAGACGTGTCGTCGGGATCAGCTGCGATTTTGGAATATTGAGAATCCAACCGTGCTGTCGTAACACTTCTTGAGATAGTGCTACCCCGACTACCAACTGTTCCCTGGATCTCGCCCTTATCAGGAGATCGTCCAAGTACGGGATAATTAATACTCCCTTCCTTCGAAGGAGTATCATCATTTCGGCCATTACCTTGGTAAAGACCCGCGGTGCCGTGGACAATCCAAACGGCAGCGTTTGGAACTGATAGTGGCAGTTCTGTACCACAAACCTGAGGTACCCTTGGTGAGAAGGGTAAATTGGAACATGCAGGTAAGCATCCTTGATGTCCAGAGACACCATATAATCCCCTTCCTCCAGGCTCGAGATAACCGCTCTGAGTGACTCCATCTTGAATTTGAACTTCTTTATGTAAGTGTTCAATGACTTTAGATTTAAAATGGGTCTCACCGAGCCGTCCGGCTTCGGTACCACAAACATTGTGGAATAATACCCCTTTCCTTGTTGCAGGAGGGGTACCTTGATTATCACCTGCTGGGAATACAGCTTGTGGATAGCTTCTAATACCGCCTCCCTGTCGGAAGGAGTCGTCGGTAAGGCAGACTTTAGGAAACGGCGAGGGGGAGACGTCTCGAATTCCAATTTGTACCCCTGAGATACTACCTGAAGGATCCAGGGATCTACTTGTGAGCGAGCCCACTGTGCGCTGAAATTCTTGAGACGGGCCCCCACCGTACCTGAGTCCGCCTGTAGAGCCCCAGCGTCATGCTGAGGACTTGGCGGAAGCGGGGGAGGACTTCTGTTCCTGGGAACTGGCTGTTTGCTGCAGCCTTTTTCCTCTCCCTCTGCCACGGGGCAGAAAAGAGGAGCCTTTTGCCCGCTTGCCCTTATGGGGTTGAAAGGACTGCGCATGATAATACGATGTCTTCTTTTGTTGAGAGGCGACCTGGGGTAAAAACGTGGATTTCCCAGCAGTTGCCGTGGAAACCAGGTCCGACAGACCTACCCCAAATAACTCCTCCCCTTTATAAGGCAATACTTCCATATGCCTTTTAGAATCGGCATCACCTGACCACTGCCGAGTCCATAACCCCCTTCTGGCGGAAATGGACATAGCACTTACTCGTGATGCCAGTCGGCAAATATCCCTCTGTGCATCACGCATGTATAAAAATGCATCTTTTAAATGCTCTACAGTCAGTAATATACTGTCCCTATCCAGGGTATCAATATTGTCTGTCAGGGAGTCTGACCAAGCCACCCCAGCACTGCACATCCAGGCTGAGGCGATTGCTAGTCGCAGTAGAACACCAGTGTGTGTGTATATACACTTCAGGATAGTCTCCTGCTTTCTGTCAGCAGGATCCTTAAGGGCGGCCGTATCCGGAGACGGTAGTGCCACCTGTTTGGACAAGCGTGTGAGCGCTTTATCTACCCTAGGGGGAGTTTCCCAACGCGCCCTATCCTCTGGCGGGAAAGGGTACATTGCCAATAACTTCCTAGGAATTATTTGTTTTTTATCAGGAGAAACCCACGCTTCATCACACACTTCATTTAATTCCTCAGATGTAGGAAAAACTACCGGTAGTTTTTTCTCACCAAACATAATACCCTTTTTAGTGGTACCTGTGGTATTATCAGAAATGTGTAAAACATTTTTCATTGCCTCAATCATGTAACGTGTGGCCCTACTGGAAGTTACATTTGTCTCCTCGTCGTCGACACTGGAGTCAGTATCCGTGTCGACGTCTGTATCTGCCATCTGAGGTAGCGGGCGTTTTAGAGCCCCTGATGGCCTTTGAGACTCCTGGACAGGCACAAGCTGAGAAGCCGGCTGTCCCATGTCATCAAACTTCTTATGTAAAGAGTTGACCCTTTCACGTAATTCCTTCCATAAGCCCATCCACTCAGGTGTCGACCCCCTAGGGGGTGACATCTCCACTACAGGCAATTGCTCCGCCTCCACATCATTTTCCTCTTCATACATGTCGACACAGCCGTACCGACACACAGCACACACACACCGGGAATGCTCTGATAGAGGACAGGACCCCACTAGCCCTTTGGGGAGACAGAGGGAGAGTTTGCCAGCACACACCAGAGCGCTATATATACACAGGGATATCACTATATAGAGTGTTTTCCCTTATAGCTGCTGTTATCTGTAATACTGCGCCTAATTAGTGCCACCCCTCTCTTTGTTACCCTTTTCTGTAGTGCAGGACTGCAGGGGAGAGTCAGGGAGACGTCCTTCCAGCGGAGCTGTGAGGGAAAATGGCGCCAGTGTGCTGAGAGAGATAGCTCCGCCCCCTTTTCGGCTGACTTTTCTCCCGCTTTTTTGTAAAATCTGGCAGGGGTTAATGTACATCCATATAGCCCTGGGGGCTATATGCGATGTATTTTTGCCAGCCAAGGTGTTAATATTGCTGCTCAGGGCGCCCCCCCCCCCCCAGCACCCATCAGTGACCGCAGTGTGAGGTGTGCATGAGGAGCAATGGCGCACAGCTGCAGTGCTGTGCGCTACCTTGATGAAGACTGATGTCTTCTGCCGCCGATTTTCCGGACCCCTTCTTGCTTCTGGCTCTGTAAGGGGGCCGGCGGCGCGGCTCTGGGAACGGACTCCGAGGCTGGGCCTGTGTTCGATCCCTCTGGAGCTAATGGTGTCCAGTAGCCTAAGAAGCCCAAGCTGGCTGCAAGCAGGCAGGTTCGCTTCTTCTCCCCTTAGTCCCTCGATGCAGTGAGCCTGTTGCCAGCAGGTCTCACTGAAAATAAAAAACCTAAAACTAACTTTTTTCTAAGAAGCTCAGGAGAGCCCCTAGATTGCACCCTGCTCGGTCGGGCACAAAAATCTAACTGAGGCTTGGAGGAGGGTCATAGGGGGAGGAGCCAGTGCACACCAGGTAGTCCTAAAGCTTTTCTTTTTGTGCCCAGTCTCCTGCGGAGCCGCTATCCCCCATGGTCCTTACGGAGTTCCCAGCATCCACTAGGACGTCAGAGAAATCTGGGATATCATTCCCCTAATTAGAATCCACCCATGGGGGTTCGGATTCAGAAGGCTGAGACAGTATATTACAGTCCTGAGTACAAGGAATAGACTTCAGGCGAAGATACACACTCTGCAACACAGGATATAGAGTTCTTAGACATGTTTATGTAAGCTATACAAACACACACACACACACAGGAAAATGCAGACACAGTTTCCCCCAGAGTACCTTCAGAGAGACACAGAGTATAAGGAGCCAGCCACACAGCGCCCCAGTAGGCAGTTTATACAGTAAACAGCCGGCGCTTCCTGAATAACCTTAAAAGATTAAACAGTTTATACCTCACTCACCCACCCCCCCAGTCTATAACACCCTGGTACCGCAGAGGTATGCTGGAGTTATGTGAAGGGCAGCGCTCCCTATCAGCGTCAGTGTGATCTGCAGGGAGAAAATGGCGCTGGAGAGTGCTGGATCCACTCGGAGGAAGAAGTTCCGCCCCCTGTAATGGCATGTCTTCCCGCACTTAGAGATTATACTGGCCTGAGGTAAATCTGCAGCAAACAGTGGGTTAGACCTTGTAAGCTATACTTGACCAGTGTAGTTTATTGTGCTCGCCCAGGGCGCCCCTCACAGCGCCACAATATAGTACCGCTGAGCCCTCCGGAGCGCAGCCTGTCAGAGCTGCGCTCCTACCCTTGTGCCGCCATGTCTCGCCGGTGACCCTCATACTCACCACTCCATCTTCTGTCTCTGTTAGGGGGTGGCGGCCGTGATGCGGGAGTGAGCAGTCGCCTCGTGGGCTAGCGATCAGCACCATCAAGAGCTCAATGCCCTGTCAGCGGAGATAGAGAACCATTAACCTCTAGGGTTGGTTCCTACTCCCCCCCCCCTAAGTACCACGAATCAGGGAGGTTGTTGCCAGCAACCTCCCTGTACCTAACTCTTAAAAAAATAGGATTTTGGTACTTACCAGGTAAATCCTTTTCTTTGAATCCATAGGGGGCGCTGGAGTACTCTTGGGATATGGACGGCTTTAGCAGAACAAAGGCACTGAATATTTAAATTTAGAACTCTCCACCCCTCCATATCCCCGAGTACCTCAGTGTTTTTTACTGAGCCGAACAGGAACTATAGAGAGGTTGACAATGGAGAATTACCTATAACATAACGGACAACAACAAAGTTGACACATAACGTTACTGACAACGAAACAGTTGACACCATAACCGATAGAACCTTATAATTTGAAACAGTCGGTGAAAATGTGTTACCATAAGATCCCCTGAGCTTAATACAACCCAGGTAAAACTGCTCTGGGTGGGCGTCCAGTGCCCCCTATGGATTCAAAGAAAAGGATTTACCTGGTAAGTACCAAAATCCTATTTTCTTTTTCATCCACTAGGGGTCACTGGAGTACTCTTGGGACGTACCAAAGCTTCCCCTGTGGGCGGGAGAGCTGTTTGACACCTGTAACACTAGGCGGCCAAAGCTAGATGCTGATGCCGCAAACGTATCAAACTTGGAAAAGCGCACAAACGTGTGCACTGAAAACCATGTAGCCGCACGGTCAAGCTGCGTCGTAGAAGCTCCACGACCAGCTGCCCATGACGTTCCCACAGAACCTGTGAAACTGATGTAGGCGACTGTAACCTAGCCTTAAGGTAAGCCTGACGTATAGTCAGTTTTATCCATCTGGATAAGGTCTGCTGAGAAGCTGGCCTCCACTTGGCAGCATCATAGAGAACAAACAACGTATCCGTATTACGAACTGTAGACGTTCGGGACACAAACGTGTAATGCGCGTACCACATTCAGAGTTCCAGAATGTGCTGTCAACACAGGAACTACTATTGGTTGATTGATGTGAAAACGATGACACTAGCTTTGGTAAGAAATCGGGATTCGTCCGAAGTTCCGCTCTGTCATCATGAAACACCAAATACGGTGGCTTGCATGACAAGGTACCCAAATCTGAAACACGCCTTGCCGAAGCTAAGGCTAGAAGAAAAATTGTTGTCCAAGTGAGAAACTTTATATCCACTTGCTGTAAGGGTTCAAAATATGAAGACTGTAAGAAATCTAAAACCAGATTCAAGTCCTATGGCGCTGTAGGTGGAATGAATGGAGGCTGAACTCTGAGGACACCTTGGAGAAAGGTGTGTATAGACGGCAATAGAGCCAATCGTCTTTGAAAGTAAATTGACAAAGCAGATACCTGCACCTTTAGTGTAGATAAACGCAGTCCTCCATCTAAACCCGTCTGTAGAAATAACAAAAGACGGAATAACTTGAAAGATGATGTCGGAAACTTCCGAGCTTTACACCAACCTATATAGGCACGCCAAATTCTGTAATAATGAGCTGCCGTAACCGGCTTCCTAGCTCGTAACATGGTTGGTATAACCGATACTGTAATGCCCTCTCTTCTTAAGAGGGCGGTCTCAACAACCACCCCGTCAAACGTAGCCGCGCTAAATAGGGGTAAAAGAACGGACCCTGTTGTAACAGGTCTGAACGTAGTAGGAGCGGCCAAGGATCGTCTGCGAGTAGTCCGCGGAGATCCGAGAACCAAGCTCTCCGAGACCAATGAGGCATCACCAGTATGACTGTGACGGACTCACTTGTGATCCGTTTTAGCGACTGAGAGAGCAGCGGAAAACGGTGGAAACAGATACACGAGGCTGTACGAGCCCGCGATTGTGAGAGCATCCACCGCCACTGCCCTTGGATCTCTCGTTCCGGACACATACTGGGGCGTTTGTAATTGTTGCGAGATGCCATCGGGTCCACCTGAGGATATCCCACCTGTGGACCAACTTTTGAAACACCTCTGGATTTAATGCCCATTCTCCTGGATGAAAATCCCGACGGCTGAGATAATCCACCTCCCAGTTGTTCACTCCCGGAATGAACCCTGCCGACAATATCACCTGGTGGTATTTTGGTCAATTGAGGATTCGAGCTACTTCCCGCATGGCCATGCGGCTTCTCGTTCCTCCTTGTTTGTTGATGTATGCGACTGCAGTCGCGTTGTCTGACTGCACTTGGACAGTCTGAGAGGGAAGCATGTGCAATGCTTGTTGTAGTGCATTGTAAATTGCGCGGAGTTCCAGGCCATTTTTAGACAGCAATTTGTCTTGATCCGCCCAGAGACCCTGTCGCTGACAATTTTGAACTATAGCTCCCCAACCTCTGAGACTCACGTTCGCCGTTAGAATTATTCAATTCCAGCCGCCGCCTGCGGTTAAATTGTGAACCTTGAGCCCCAGAGTAGACATACCCTCGCCCTTGCCGACAACCTCACCCTGTGGGAAATCTGCAGAATGCGAGGCCGACCACTATTGTTGAAATGGACGAGAGGGAAAACTTCCGAACTGAAGCGCTTCGAAAGCCACCACCATTGTTCCTAATAGGGGAATACACAAATGTACCGAGAGAGTGTGCGTGGTATGAGCACTTATTGTACCAGATGAATAATCTGTACTTTCTGTTGTAGTAGGGAAATTCTTTGATTTACCGTATCGAGAATCATACCTAGAAATTGAAGTCGTTGAGACGGAAATAGATGCGATTTCTTGAAATTCACACTCAAACCGTGGTGTATGTTAGCAGCGCAAGTTAGAGGAGCATCTGTTGAGACGGAGTTTTCATGAGTAGATCGTCTAAGTACGGAACGATAGTCACTGCCAGGGATCTGAGATGAGCTATTATCACAGACATCACTCTGGCGAATACCCGAGGCGCTGACGAGAGGCCAAACGGTAGGGCCTGTGTGGCGTATTGCAAAACGCAAGAACCTCTGATGAGGTGACCAAATCGAAATGTGTAAGTACGCATCCTTGAAATCAAGCGCAATCATGCAATCTTGTGGCTTCAAATCTGCAAATACTGACCGCAGAAATTCCTTATTCAATCTGTAGTAAGTGACTTACTGATTGAGACAGACGGAGCCCTCCGAAATCGGTACCACAAACAGAAGGGAATAATAACCCTGACCTTGTTGGTGTACCAGGCTGGAATTAAAAACTGCTGAATCCAGCAGAGACTGAATGGCAATCTGCCAAAACGCCTTCTTGTCGTCCGACAGAGACAGTCCAGTTTTGAAAAAAAAAAAAAAAGCAGTAGCGGAAGTCTTTTAACACTAAATTGCGGATACATCCATCAGTGGATTTCTGGAATCCCGGCAAATGTAACATCTGAAGGCGCGCTACCACAATTGGAAAT